>NC_052309.1:88579973-88587473 GCF_016432855.1 Salvelinus namaycush | reverse complement strand
GTGTCAGGAAAATAACCTCACACTCAACGTCAACAAAACAAAGGAGATGATTGTGGACTTCAGGAACTGCAGAGGGAGCACCCCCCTATCCACCAATTAGATTCCTCATTCTGCATGGCGGTCTATTTAAGTTGACCAATTAGATTCCTCATTCTGCATGGCGGTCTATTTAAGTTGACCAATTAGATTCCTCATTCTGCATGGCGGTCTATTAAAGTTGACCAATTAGATTCCTCATTCTGCATGGCGGTCTATTTAAGTTGACCAATTAGATTCCTCATTCTGCATGGCGGTCTATTTAAGTTGACCAATTAGATTCCTCATTCTGCATGGCGGTCTATTTAAGTTGACCAATTAGATTCCTCATTCTGCATGGCGGTCTATTTAAGTTGACCAATTAGATTCCTCATTCTGCATGGCGGTCTATTTAAATGGACCATTTCTGCATCCTCATCCTCCGCTAGCTGCCGCGTGCTAACTGTGACGTGGGGTTTCTTGCTACTATGATGTTGCCGTAACATGCATTACTTGATATGCTTCGTCTGCTTTCTGCTCGTCCACCAGCACCCCAGCCTCCGCCTGTCTGGCTCTGTTTTTGTTTCTGTCAGGGGGATTGGTATAGCATATCAAGCTCACTGCCTAGATTTATTGATGCCTGGTCTGGCAGTGAGCAGAACCTAACACCAGGACCTAATCTAATGCATTGTCTGCACTGCACCTATCTGGCGTATGTGACAACAAAAACATATATTTATTAATGACCCGTGGGCAGAGAGAGGGAGATGAGCAGGATGTTAGTACGAATATGATTGAGTGTAAAAACACACAGCAGTGTTACTACGTAGTACGTAGGCAACCAAGAGACATATTCCTGTCTACATCATTATCCTAGTGACAGTCAGAGATCTGAGCGGTGCTATTTTCCTCTTCGTTTACAGTGGAACAGCAAAAACAAGCCTTTACTGTACATGACAGGAACACAGCAGTGAGGAGAGATGTGGATAACGAGACGTCAACAAACCAGGTACATGTGCTGTAGTGGAGGAGACAGGAGAGTTTGTCATTCCTCAATGGTAGGAAGTGGAGAGGGAGTGTGTTGGTAGAGAGGGAGGGAGGGAGGGAGGGAGGCTCCGTAAGGCCCTGAGGTCACTTCCTGTGGAGCTGACGTCATGTGCAGCAGACAAGGTGACCATGATGCCATGCTTGGTAACCGACCAACTGAACGGTCAAACCCAGTTTAAATAACAGCAGCAAGTCCATGGGAATGAGATTGAAAGAGAATGTGTGGTCTAAACAAATGAGACCATGCTGCCTCATCCTGGGGGGAAAAGAGAGAGAGGAGAGAAGGAGGGTAGTATGCTTGGGAGATATACTGTTTACTGTATTCCGGGGTATTTCCAAATACCGACTGTATGATTTTCAATACCGTTTAAAAAATATTTATATATGCAGGTGTGTGTGCTATGTCACTGCTTATAACTTTAAGTTAAGTATAACTATAAGTATAATTATAGAATTAATGAGCAGGAGGAGAACAGAGGAGTTGATCCTGATTCGATAACCCTCACAGCTATCCTCCAATCACAACGATTATCCAAATATTGGAACTCTTCTGTCACTTTTTTCTCTCCACAAAACACATTGGTATCTGGTTGCTAAGCAACCGTTTTCTGTTTGTCCAGACGAAACCATTCTGTCAAAAGTTGCTAGCTCACCTCTCAATTCTCAAACTAAATACATACTGCATTTCCAACCACAAAACCTCTTTGCTTTGTTTTTAAGCCTCAAAATACAACAACTTGCCTAGCTAACAGCTAAATGTTTGTTTTTGACTGCTATAATGATATTTACATTTTGGAGCCTCCACATGCTGTCATGGAAAATATGCTGTCTGTTTGGCAATGACATGGAATGGTAAGGAGTGGAATGTCAGCTAAAAACACTGGTACCCAGACAAGAGACATTCGAACCCCTCCTGGGTCAAGATCCCTGTTGCCTACATTTTATTTCATTCTTTATAACGCCCCTAGTATGCACTTCCGCTAATACCGTACACCGTTAAATTACTCTGCTTCTCCACTCGCGCATCATCAGGAAAATTACGTTTACCAGGTGGAATCCCGAAATAAATGTGTAAAGTAAACACTAATTTAGCTGGTTGTGCAAGACTTTTTACAGATACAATGATAAGCAGTGTATTGTTTGTAAACGCGTGCATGCTTTTCTCCGAGAAAACAACAGCTGATTTAAAGGAGGTGTGTCGGACGCTAGCCGCCAGGAGGATACTCTTGTTCATCCTCTGCTGAAGTAGGTCACTGAGGAGGAGAGCACACTCCTCCATTTTCCTACTAACGAACTGACACTCTCCTTGACCACTCGACCACTTATCTGTTTCTGGGTCACGGAGGAGAGGAGGACGGAGGACAGACTTGTCCCCAGTTGAGAAATGTCCCCATGATATGGTCGCCTCGCACTAGATCCACCTTTTACGTTCATAATCATACCATCATTTTCCCTTTAACTTTCATGTACAGTACTCTCCTTAGAGTAAACTGGCTTTACAGTACTTCACTCAGAGTAAACTGGCTTTATAGAGACAGTACTTCACTCAGAGTAAACTGGCTTTATAGAGACAGTACTTCACTCAGAGTAAACTGGCTTTATAGAGACAGTACTTCACTCAGAGTAAACTGGCTTTACAGTACTTCACTCAGAGTAAACTGGCTTTGTACATACAGTACTTCACTCAGAGTAAACTGGCTTTACAGAGACAGTACTTCACTCAGAGTAAACTGGCTTTATAGATACAGTACTTCACTCAGAGTAAACTGGCTTTATAGAGACAGTACTTCACCCAGAGTAAACTGGCTTTGTAGAGACAGTACTTCACTCAGAGTAAACTGGCTTTATAGAGACAGTACTTCACTCAGAGTAAACTGGCTTTATAGAGACAGTACTTCACTCAGAGTAAACTGGCTTTACAGAGACAGTACTTCACTCAGAGTAAACTGGCTTTATAGAGACAGTACTTCACTCAGAGTAAACTGGCTTTATAGAGACAGTACTTCACTCAGAGTAAACTGGCTTTATAGAGACAGTACTTCACTCAGAGTAAACTGGCTTTATAGAGACAGTACTTCACTCAGAGTAAACTGGCTTTATAGATACAGTACTTCACTCAGAGTAAACTGGCTTTATAGATACAGTACTTCACTCAGAGTAAACTGGCTTTATAGATACAGTACTTCACTCAGAGTAAACTGGCTTTATAGATACAGTACTTCACTCAGAGTAAACTGGCTTTATAGATACAGTACTTCACCCAGAGTAAACTGGCTTTATAGATACAGTACTTCACCCAGAGTAAACTGGCTTTATAGATACAGTACTTCACTCAGAGTAAACTGGCTTTATAGAGACAGTACTTCACTCAGAGTAAACTGGCTTTATAGAGACAGTACTTCACTCAGAGTAAACTGGCTTTATAGAGACAGTACTTCACTCAGAGTAAACTGGCTTTATAGAGACAGTACTTCACCCAGAGTAAACTGGGTTTATAGATACAGTACTTCACTCAGAGTAAACTGGCTTTATAGAGACAGTACTTCACTCAGAGTAAACTGGCTTTATAGAGACAGTACTTCACCCAGAGTAAACTGGCTTTATAGATACAGTACTTCACCCAGAGTAAACTGGCTTTATAGAGACAGTACTTCACTCAGAGTAAACTGGCTTTATAGAGACAGTACTTCACTCAGAGTAAACTGGCTTTATAGAGACAGTACTTCACTCAGAGTAAACTGGCTTTATAGAGACAGTACTTCACTCAGAGTAAACTGGCTTTATAGAGACAGTACTTCACTCAGAGTAAACTGGCAGTGAGTTCATAGTAGCGGTATAACAGCCGCGGTTCCAAAAGAGGCTTTCTCTGTTGAAGAAATCAGAGTGACAACGATGGGGAGGGACGGCCCCCAACCAGCCTGGCCCGTCCACCAACCAGTCATAATGTCCACCATTACATCATCCCTCTTTTGATCAGAGTGACAACAATGGGGAGGGACGGCCTCCAACCAGTCATAATGTCCACCATTACATCATCCCTCTTTCGATCAGTCCAAAAAGAGAGAGCACTCATTCACAAAGCCTCATTGTAACCATCCAGGCCCCTGCTCTGCCCTGCCCTGATCTGCCCTGATCTGCCCCTGCTCTGCTCTGCCCTGCCCTGCTCTGCTCTGCCCGTACTCTGCCCTGCTCTGTCCCGGCCCCTGTTCTGCCCTGCCCCTGCTCTGCCCCTACTCTGCCCCGGCCCCTGCTCTGTCCTGCCCTGCTCTGCCCCTGCTCTGCTCTGCCTTGCCCTGCCCCTGCTCTGCTCTGCCCTGCCCTGCCCCTGCTCTTTCCTGCCCTGCTCTGCCCCTGCCCTGCCCCTGCTCTGCCCCTGCTCGTTCCTGCCCCTGCTCTGCCCCTGCTCTTTCCTGCCCCTACTCTGCCCTGCCCCTGCCTTGCTCTGCCCTGCCCCTGCTCCTGCTCTGCCCCTGCTCTTTCCTGCCCTGCCCCTGCTCTGCTCTGCCCCTGCTCTGCTCTGCCTTGCTCTGCTCTGCCCTGCCCCTGCTCTGCCCTGCCCTGCTCTGCCCAGCTCTGCCCTGCCCTGCTCTGCTCTGCCCCGCTCTGCTCTGCTCTGCCCTGCCCTGCTCTGCCCAGCTCTGCTCTGCTCTGCCCTGCTCTGCTCTGCCCTGCCCCTGCTCTGCTCTGCCCAGCTCTGCTCTGCCCTGCCCTGCCCTGCCCTGCTCTGCTCTGCCCTGCTCTGCTCTGCTCTGCTCTGCTTTTCCCCTGCTCTGCTCTGCTCTGCCCTGCCCCTGCTCTGCTCTGCCCTGCCCTGCCCCTGCTCTGCCCTGCTCTGCCCTGCCCTGCTCTGCTCTGCCCTGCTCTGCTCTGCTCTGCTCTGCCCTGCCCTGCCCTGCTCTGCCCTGCTCTGCCCTGCCTCTGCTCTACCGTCAGATAGCTCTGGAGGGTGTTGGTACATGGGTAATGGGTAATTGGAGGGTTATTAACATAGAGATATCTCTATGCAGTTTATCTCTTTAGTAATCTGAGGGGTGGAGCGCACAGAGCAGAGCAACTAGATTCTGTTGAGCGAAAACGATCAACATCCCAACTCTGACTGTGGCTGTTGTAGCAGGGTCCTGTTCATTAGGATGAAAACATTTCCAAACATTTTAAAAGTGCTATGTGAATGTGTCCAATTAGAACACATATTTTAGTTTTTTGTTGCAAAATGTTTAGCTACGGTGTGCACTACTTAACAGGACCCAGGAAGCAGTGAATTGCTCAATTCAGAATAATCTGCGGATATTTGAACCTGTCAAACATACAGAACAACGCCTAAACTATACATACTTTATAAAACACATTATATATGATCTGGTACCACAGGAAGCTGCTGAGGGGAGGACAGCTCATAATAATGGCTGGGACGGAGGAAATGGAATGACATCAGACCCATGGAAATGTGTTTGATGTATCTGAAGCTATTCCACTGATTCCTCTCCAGCCATTTCCACGAGACCATCCTCCCCAGTTAAGCTGCCACCAACCTCCAGTGTCTGGGACAAATGAAAGTGATCATAAACATATCATTACTGCTAAGGGATATTTGGCCTGAACAATGTAATGAGAAAGACCAATAGTACTGGATATAGTAGACCGTCAGCCATACTGGATATAGTAGACCATCAGCCATACCGGATACAGTAGACCATCAGCCATACCGGATACAGTAGACCATCAGCCATACTGAATACAGTGGACCATGCACTCGTGAAGGTGGTAAATTACCTTTTAATGGCGTCAGACCAAGGCTCTCATCTGTCCTCGTGCTCCTAGTCCTCGTGCTGCTAGACCTTAGTGCTGCATCTGTCCTCGTGCTCCTAGACCTTAATGCTGCATCTGTCATCGTGCTCCTAGACCTTAGTGCTGCATCTGTCCTCGTGCTGCTAGACCTTAGTGGTGCATCTGTCCTCGTGCTCCTAGATCTTAATGCTGCATCTGTCCTCGTGCTCCTAGACCTTAGTGCTGCTTTTGACACCATCGATCACCACATTCTTTTGGAGAGATTGGAAACCCTAATTGGTCTACACAGACAAGTTCTGGCCTGGTTTAGATCTTATCTGTAGGAAAGATATCAGTTTGTCTCTGTGGATGTTTCGGTGTTCCTCAAGGATCCGTTTTAGGACCACTATTGTTTTAACTACATATTTTACCTCTTGGTGATGTCATTCGGAAACATAATGTTAACTTTCACTGCTATGAGGACAATACACAGCTGTACATTTCGATGAAACATGGTGAAGCCCCAAAATTGCCCTCCCTGGAAGCCTGTGTTTCAGACATAAGGAGGTGGATGGCAGGAAATGTTTTAAATGTTTTGAGGTTTTAAACTCGGGCAAAACAGAGATGCTTGTTCTAGGTCCCAAGAAACAAAGAGATCTTCTGTTGGATCTGACATTAATCTTGATGGTTGTACAGTCGTCTCAAATAAAACTGTGAAGGACCTCTGTATTACTCTGGACCCTGATTTATCTTTTGACTAACATATCAAGAATATTTCAAGGACAGCTTTTTTCATTGCAAAAATGAAAAAAATCTAAAACTTTTTGAAAACAATTATGCAGAAAAGCTAATCCATGCTTTTGTCACTTCTAGATTAGACTAGTGCAATGCTCTACTTTCCGGCTACCCGGATAAAGCACAAAAATAAACAGTTAGTGCTAAACGCGGCTGCTAGAATCCTGACGAGAACCAAAACATTTGATCATATTACTCCAGTGCTAGCCTCTTTACACTGGCTTCCTGTTAAGGTTAGAACTGATTTCAAGGTTTTGTTGTTAACCTACAAAGCATTACATGGGCTTCCTCCTACCTATCCCTCTGATTTGGTCCAGCCGTACATACCTACACGTACGCTACGTGTCACAAGACGCAGGCCTCCTTATTGTCCCTAGAATTTCTAAGCAAACAGCTGGAGGCAGGGATTTCTCCTATAGAGCTCCATTTTTATGGAATGGTCTGCCTACCCATGTGAGAGGCGCAGACTCGGTCGCGACCTTTAAGTCTTTATTGAAGACTCATCTCTTCAGTAGGTCCTAGTGTAGTCTGGCCCAGGGGTGTGAAGATGAACGGAAAGGCACTGGAGCGACGAACCACCCTTGCTGTTTCTGCCTGGCCGGTTCCCCTCTCTCCACTGGGATTCTCTGCCTCTGAATCTATTACAGGGGCTGAGTCACTGGCTTACTAGTGCTCTTCCATGCCGTCCTTAGGAGGGGTGCGTCACTTGAGTGGGTTGAGTCACTGACGTGATCTTCCTGTCCGGATTGGCGCCCCTCGGGCTCGTGCGGTGGAGGAGATCTCCGTGGGCTATACTCAGCCTTGTCTTAGGGTAGTAAGTTGGTGGTTTGCGCATATCCCTCTAGTGGTGTGGGGGCTGTACTTTGGCAAACTGGGTGG
>NC_052309.1:88399973-88569973 GCF_016432855.1 Salvelinus namaycush | reverse complement strand
ACTACCAGAGATCTCCACTCAATAGGATACTACTACCAGAGACCTCCACTCAATAGGATACTACTACCAGAGACCTCCACTCAATAGGATACTACTACCAGAGACCTCCACTCAATAGGACACTAACAAAGATGATCAAGTGATTGAGTGATGATCCAACACTCGATAGGACACTACCCTCACCACTGGCAGTCCCTTCCCTGTTCCATCCCTGTCCCTCCCTGTTCCATCCCTGTATGTAAACCCCTGTCCCTCATGTATGTCCCACCCATGTCCCACACCTTAAACTCCCAGGCAGGAGTGCCAGTCAGAGTCTCCCATCTGTCCTCTGGCCTATAGACCTTGTCCTGTAGACAGTACCAGAGTCTCCCCTCTGTCCTCTGGCCTATAGACCTTGTCCTGTAGACAGTACCAGTCTTCCCTCTGTCCTCTGGCCTATAGACCTTGTCCTGTAGACAGTACCAGAGTCTCCCCTCTGTCCTCTGGCCTATAGACCTTGTCCTGTAGACAGTACCAGAGTCTCCCCTCTGTCACCTGGCCTATAGACCTTGTCCTGTAGACAGTACCAGAGTCTTCCCTCTGTCCTCTGGCCAATAGACCTTGTCCTGTAGACAGTACCAGAGTCTCCCCTCTGTCCTCTGGCCTATAGACCTTGTCCTGTAGACAGTACCAGTCTTCCCTCTGTCCTCTGGCCTATAGACCTTGTCCTGTAGACAGTACCAGAGTCTTCCCTCTGTCACCTGGCCTATAGCCCTTGTCCTGTAGACAGTACCAGAGTCTCCCCTCTGTCCTCTGACCTATGGACCTTGTCCTGTAGACAGTACCAGTCTTCCCTCTGTCCTCTGGCCTATAGACCTTGTCCTGTAGACAGTACCAGAGTCTCCCCTCTGTCCTCTGGCCTATAGACCTTGTCCTGTAGACAGTACCAGAGTCTTCCCTCTGTCCTCTGGCCTATAGACCTTGTCCTGTAGACAGTACCAGAGTCTCCCCTCTGTCCTCTGGCCTATAGACCTTGTCCTGTAGACAGTACCAGAGTCTCCCCTCTGTCCTCTGGCCTATAGACCTTGTCCTGTAGACAGTACCAGTCTTCCCTCTGTCCCCTGGCCTATAGACCTTGTCCTGTAGACAGTACCAGAGTCTCCCCTCTGTCCTCTGGCCTATAGACCTTGTCCTGTAGACAGTACCAGAGTCTCCCCTCTGTCCTCTGGCCTATAGACCTTGTCCTGTAGACAGTACCAGAGTCTCCCCTCTGTCACCTGGCCTATAGACCTTGTCCTGTAGACAGTACCAGAGTCTTCCCTCTGTCCTCTGGCCTATAGACCTTGTCCTGTAGACAGTACCAGAGTCTCCCCTCTGTCCTCTGGCCTATAGACCTTGTCCTGTAGACAGTACCAGAGTCTCCCCTCTGTCCTCTGGCCTATAGACCTTGTCCTGTAGACAGTACCAGTCTGTCCTCTGTCCTCTGGCCTATAGACCTTGTCCTGTAGACAGTACCAGTCTCCCCTCTGTCCTCTGACCTATAGACCTTGTCCTGTAGACAGTACCAGAGTCTTCCCTCTGTCCTCTGACCTATAGACCTTGTCCTGTAGACAGTACCAGTCTCCCCTCTGTCCTCTGACCTATAGACCTTGTCCTGTAGACAGTACCAGTCTCCCCTCTGTCACCTGGCCTATAGACCTTGTCCTGTAGACAGTACCAGTCTTCCCTCTGTCCTCTGGCCTATAGACCTTGTCCTGTAGACAGTACCAGTCTTCCCTCTGTCCTCTGGCCTATAGACCTTGTCCTGTAGACAGTACCAGAGTCTTCCCTCTGTCCTCTGGCCTATAGACCTTGTCCTGTAGACAGTACCAGAGTCTCCCCTCTGTCACCTGGCCTATAGACCTTGACTTGTAGACAGTACCAGTCTTCCCTCTGTCCTCTGGCCTATAGACCTTGTCCTGTAGACAGTACCAGAGTCTCCCCTCTGTCACCTGGCCTATAGCCCTTGTCCTGTAGACAGTACCAGAGTCTCCCCTCTGTCCTCTGGCCTATAGACCTTGTCCTGTAGACAGTACCAGTCTCCCCTCTGTCCTCTGGCCTATAGACCTTGTCCTGTAGACAGTACCAGTCTCCCCTCTGTCCTCTGGCCTATAGACCTTGTCCTGTAGACAGTACCAGAGTCTCCCCTCTGTCCTCTGGCCTATAGACCTTGTCCTGTAGACAGTACCAGAGTCTTCCCTCTGTCCTCTGGCCTATAGACCTTGTCCTGTAGACAGTACCAGTCTCCCCTCTGTCCTCTGGCCTATAGACCTTGTCCTGTAGACAGTACCAGAGTCTTCCCTCTGTCCTCTGGCCTATAGACCTTGTCCTGTAGACAGTACCAGTCTCCCCTCTGTCCTCTGGCCTATAGACCTTGTCCTGTAGACAGTACCAGTCTCCCCTCTGTCCTCTGGCCTATAGACCTTGTCCTGTAGACAGTACCAGAGTCTTCCCTCTGTCCTCTGACCTATAGACCTTGTCCTGTAGACAGTACCAGAGTCTCCCCTCTGTCCTCTGGCCTATAGACCTTGTCCTGTAGACAGTACCAGTCTCCCCTCTGTCCTCTGGCCTATAGACCTTGTCCTGTAGACAGTACCAGTCTTCCCTCTGTCCTCTGGCCTATAGACCTTGTCCTGTAGACAGTACCAGAGTCTCCCCTCTGTCCTCTGGCCAATAGACCTTGTCCTGTAGACAGTACCAGAGTCTTCCCTCTGTCCTCTGGCCTATAGACCTTGTCCTGTAGACAGTACCAGAGTCTCCCCTCTGTCCTCTGGCCTATAGACCTTGTCCTGTAGACAGTACCAGAGTCTCCCCTCTGTCACCTGGCCTATAGACCTTGTCCTGTAGACAGTACCAGAGTCTTCCCTCTGTCACCTGGCCTATAGACCTTGTCCTGTAGACAGTACCAGAGTCTTCCCTCTGTCCTCTGGCCTATAGACCTTGTCCTGTAGACAGTACCAGAGTCTTCCCTCTGTCCTCTGACCTATAGACCTTGTCCTGTAGACAGTACCAGAGTCTCCCCTCTGTCCTCTGGCCTATAGACCTTGTCCTGTAGACAGTACCAGAGTCTCCCCTCTGTCACCTGGCCTATAGACCTTGTCCTGTAGACAGTACCAGAGTCTCCCCTCTGTCACCTGGCCTATAGACCTTGTCCTGTAGACAGTACCAGAGTCTTCCCTCTGTCCTCTGGCCTATAGACCTTGTCCTGTAGACAGTACCAGTCTGTCCTCTGTCACCTGGCCTATAGACCTTGTCCTGTAGACAGTACCAGAGTCTCCCCTCTGTCCTCTGGCCTATAGACCTTGTCCTGTAGACAGTACCAGAGTCTTCCCTCTGTCACCTGGCCTATAGACCTTGTCCTGTAGACAGTACCAGAGTCTCCCCTCTGTCCTCTGGCCTATAGACCTTATCCTGTAGACAGTACCAGAGTCTCCCCTCTGTCACCTGGCCTATAGACCTTGTCCTGTAGACAGTACCAGTCTGTCCTCTGTCCTCTGGCCTATAGACCTTGTCCTGTAGACAGTACCAGAGTCTCCCCTCTGTCACCTGGCCTATAGACCTTGTCCTGTAGACAGTACCAGTCTTCCCTCTGTCCTCTGGCCTATAGACCTTGTCCTGTAGACAGTACCAGAGTCTTCCCTCTGTCCTCTGGCCTATAGACCTTGTCCTGTAGACAGTACCAGAGTCTTCCCTCTGTCACCTGGCCTATAGACCTTGTCCTGTAGACAGTACCAGAGTCTTCCCTCTGTCCTCTGGCCTATAGACCTTGTCCTGTAGACAGTACCAGAGTCTTCCCTCTGTCCTCTGGCCTATAGACCTTGTCCTGTAGACAGTACCAGAGTCTTCCCTCTGTCACCTGGCCTATAGACCTTGTCCTGTAGACAGTACCAGAGTCTCCCCTCTGTCCTCTGGCCTATAGACCTTGTCCTGTAGACAGTACCAGAGTCTCCCCTCTGTCACCTGGCCTATAGACCTTGTCCTGTAGACAGTACCAGAGTCTTCCCTCTGTCCTCTGGCCTATAGACCTTGTCCTGTAGACAGTACCAGAGTCTTCCCTCTGTCCTCTGGCCTATAGACCTTGTCCTGTAGACAGTACCAGAGTCTCCCCTCTGTCCTCTGGCCTATAGACCTTGTCCTGTAGACAGTACCAGTCTTCCCTCTGTCCTCTGGCCTATAGACCTTGTCCTGTAGACAGTACCAGAGTCTCCCCTCTGTCCTCTGGCCTATAGACCTTGTCCTGTAGACAGTACCAGTCTTCCCTCTGTCCTCTGGCCTATAGACCTTGTCCTGTAGACAGTACCAGAGTCTTCCCTCTGTCCTCTGGCCTATAGACCTTGTCCTGTAGACAGTACCAGAGTCTTCCCTCTGTCCTCTGGCCTATAGACCTTGTCCTGTAGACAGTACCAGAGTCTTCCCTCTGTCCTCTGGCCTATAGACCTTGTCCTGTAGACAGTACCAGAGTCTTCCCTCTGTCCTCTGGCCTATAGACCTTGTCCTGTAGACAGTACCAGAGTCTCCCCTCTGTCCTCTTGCCTATAGACCTTGTCCTGTAGACAGTACCAGTCTTCCCTCTGTCCTCTGGCCTATAGACCTTGTCCTGTAGACAGTACCAGAGTCTCCCCTCTGTCCTCTGGCCTATAGACCTTGTCCTGTAGACAGTACCAGTCTTCCCTCTGTCCTCTGGCCTATAGACCTTGTCCTGTAGACAGTACCAGAGTCTCCCCTCTGTCCTCTGGCCTATAGACCTTGTCCTGTAGACAGTACCAGAGTCTTCCCTCTGTCCTCTGGCCTATTGACCTTGGCTGAATCTCAAACCGAACACTTTGAGCACTTCGAGCCCTTGATCACTTGATATAACCATTCACAAGTCAATCGAGTCAATCTCAAAGGCTAGTTGTCGAGTCATTGAGGGCTCCACTGTGCCCTTCGGAAGCCTCTTTATTGACTGGGCATCCTATGCCAACCTGGTGCCCTTGGCAGCAACTTCTTCCGATGAATCTTATCATGTTACCTAGCAACAACAGTCCCTACTACATCGCCCTCAAAAAATGTCAGAATAAATCAAGTTATATCAAGAAATCTGTAATTCATTTTGAAGTTTAGTTTCGAGGTCTTAGTCGCGCGATTTTACATCTAGCTAAGGAGTTTAGTGTATTTCTGAAGTTTCATCATGTACACCAAAACCGTCCATTATGAACTAGCTAGCTAAGCCTGAGCCCGTCACTTCATATGAAACCAAACAGAATCTAACCAACCAGCTAGCTAGTGCAACACTAAATTCTATGCTCTTCCATAAGCAAGCTAGCTAGTTAGCTAGCTACTGTAGTAATTTTTGGGGGATCACAATGAACATGTTTTAATGATGCAGCAACTGCCTGTTCTACCCCGAATCAGTACAGTATTGAGTCAGCTGCTGCTGCCCTGTCACGGCTATCGTCGGAAGAAGACCAAGGTGCAGCGTTGTGAGCGTACATATTCCTTTCATTTACGAAAATGTCGCCAACAAAACAACAAACGAAAAAAACAACCGTGAAGCTAAGTGCCACTAACAAAAGTCAACTTCCCACAAAGAAAGGAGGGAAAAGGGCTACCTAAGTATGGTTCCCAATCAGAGACAACGATAGACAGCTGTCCCTGATTGAGAACCATACCCGGCCAAAACATAGAAATACAAAATCATAGAAAACAAAAACATAGAATGCTCACCCCAATCACACCCTGACCAAACCAAATAGAGACATAAAAAGGCTCTCTAAGGTCAGGGCGTGACATGCTCCAACGTTACAACTTAGCGATTGGTGCTTTGGAAATATGCTGAAGTACGGACTGACTGCTGGGAAAATGTCTACAACTTCATCAGAAAGCTGTCAAACTATCCTACATAAGTGATAAGCTACATGCTGTTTACCAGTGCAGCGCCCAACATCCTTAGCTAGCTAGCTAACATTACATCCCTATGTTTAACAGTGCAGTGCCCAACATTCTTAGCGAGCGAGTTAACATTACATCCCTATGTTTAACAGTGCAGTGCCCAACATCCTTAGTTAGCTAGCTAACATTACATCCCTATGTTTAACAGTGCAGCGCCCAACATCCTTAGCTAGCTAGCTAACATTACATCCCTATGTTTAACAGTGCAGTGCCCAACATTCTTAGCGAGCTAGTTAACATTACATCCCTATGTTTAACAGTGCAGTGCCCAACATTCTTAGCGAGCTAGCTAACATTACATCCCTATGTTTAACAGTGCAGTGCCCAACATTCTTAGCGAGCTAGCTAACATTACATCCCTATGTTTAACAGTGCAGTGCCCAACATCCTTAGCTAGCTAGCTAACATTACATCCCTATGTTTAACAGTGTAGTGCCCAACATTCTTAGCGAGCTAGCTAACATTACATCCCTATGTTTAACAGTGCAGTGCCCAACATTCTTAGCGAGCAAGCTAACATTACATCCCTATGTTTAACAATGCAGTGCCCAACATCCTTAGCTAGCTAGCTAACATTACATCCATATGTTTAACAGTGCAGTGCTCAACATTCTTAGCGAGCTAGCTAACATTACATCCCTATGTTTAACAGTGCAGTGCCCAACATTTTTAGCAAGCTAGCTAACATTACATCCCTGTGTTTATCAGTGAAGCTAGCTAGCAGCAGACAGGCTACAACAAGCTAAAACCAGCTGATGGAATCACTGGTGACCAATATACTTGCACATATTTTGTGCAGGTGTAACATTAGAGAGAGATGTCATTTTGTTTTCACTGTCAATGGGAGTGTGTGTCTGTGTCTGCTGCAGGTCCCCAGTACCCGTGTTTCATAGCAAGTGAGTCATGCTACAAGACAGGTCGCGGGAGACAATGGATTTAGAATTTTGGAATATTGATAAGTGACAGTTGGGACATCGTCTCAATGCTCATTTTGGCCAAAACACTGTCAGACTGGAGTGATCACTATCGAACACAACAGCAAGAGGCCACTCAATAAAGGGCTTAGGGGCCAAGTGTTGGGTTTGACATTCAGCCCTCGTCCTGTAGTATTATTAATGACCAGACCACTGGGCTGTTTAGGAAACATGTTGTAGCTCATTATGACTGTGGTGCAGCGGGCAGAACAGAGAGAGACACAGCAGGTTGCTGCCACCGTCCCTGCCCAGCCTCCCTCTGAACAGCAGTACACTGTGAAGAGAATACTAGACTAGTACACACACATCAACACACACACAGATGTGCAGGATCAAAACATGCCAATATGCACACACGCACACACACACCCACACACACACCCACACACTCACACACCCACACACAGATAGGGAGATTTAAAACACAATCATATGCACACACACACACACACTAAATGATGAACACTGAAGAGGCAAGGTCAGCTAGGACCCAGCAGTATGTCGGTGATGGACATCTTTTCAGATACTGCACTAACGCTGGCCACCGAGCAGGGGGTGGTAACAACAGCGTCTGTAAGGTAATGTAGGCTACCCCCTTAGTGGCTTGCTGAACAGCATAGGACGTGATATGATGACCAATACCCTGTGTTATAATCCCCTAGTAAGGACCAGCATGGAGCTGGGAGGAGGATGAAGAGGAGGAGGAGGATGAAGAGGATGCGGAGGAGAAGAGGAGCAGCGAAGAGCGCCTTCTGGCCCGATTGATGCGAGGCCTTCTGCAAGACAAGCTGCTCTGCTCTGCTCTCCCAGGAGGAGGGAAAGAAAACAGGGCGAGAGAGAGAGAGCGGGGGCTGAGAGCGGGGGAGAGAAAAATAAAGAGAGAGAGTGGGAGAATGATAGAGAGGGAGGGCACTAGAGAGAGGAGAGAGAGAGATATATAGAGAGAGAGGGGGAGAGAGAGGGGGAGAAGGATAGAGAGAGAGAGAGACAGAGAGCGGGAGACAGGTGAGAGAGGGAAGAGAGAGAGATAGGGCGATGGGAGGAGTGATAAACACATAGCAGAGATGTTAAAGGTCAAATGTAACATATTCCTGTAATACTAGGCTGTCTGTCGGAGGGGGGGGGGTGAAGGCCACACCACATACACTAGTGCAGCAGCAGCATAAGGAGGGGGGACGTGAGAATCATGCTAATGTTGTTTTAATTACAGGTGGATAAACAACATGATGTACCTGACATTACAGGTGGATAAACAACATGATGTACCTGACATTACAGGTGGATAAACAACATGATGTACCTGACATTACAGGTGGATAAACAACATGATGTACCTGACATTACAGGTGGATAAACAACATGATGTACCTGACATTACAGGTGGATAAACAACATGATGTACCTGACATTACAGGTGGATAAACAACACGATGTACCTGACATTACAGGTGGATAAACAACATGATGTACCTGACATTACAGGTGGATAAACAACATGATGTACCTGACATTACAGGTGGATAAACAACATGATGTACCTGACATTACAGGTGGATAAACAACATGATGTACCTGACATTACAGGTGGATAAAACAACACGATGTACCTGACATTACAGGTGGATAAACAACATGATGTACCTGACATTACAGGTGGATAAACAACATGATGTACCTGACATTACAGGTGGATAAACAACATGATGTACCTGACATTACAGGTGGATAAACAACATGATGTACCTGACATTACAGGTGGATAAACAACATGATGTACCTGACATTACAGGTGGAATAAACAACATGATGTACCTGACATTACAGGTGGATAAACAACATGATGTACCTGACATTACAGGTGGAATAAACAACATGATGTACCTGACATTACAGGTGGATAAACAACATGATGTACCTGACATACAGGTGGATAAACACATGATGTACCTGACATTACAGGTGGATAAACAACATGATGTACCTGACATTACAGGTGGATAACAACATGATGTAACCTGACATTACAGGTGGATAAACAACAGATGTACCTGACATTACAGGTGGATAAACAACATGATGTACCTGACATTACAGGTGGATAAACAACATGATGTACCTGACATTACGGTGGATAAACAACACGATTATGTACCTGACTTACAGGTGGATCAACAACATGATGTACTGACATTACAGGTGGATAAACACACGATGTACCTGACAATTACAAAGTTGGATTAAAACAACATGATGTAAACTATGACATTACAGGTGGATAACAACACATGTACCTGACATTACAGGTGGATAAACAACACGATGTACCTGACATTACCTGATGTGGGTGGATAACAACACGATGTACATGACATTACAGGTGGATAAACAACACGATGTACATGACATTACAGGTGGATAAACAACATGATGTACCTGACATTACAGGTGGATAAACAACACGATGTACCTGACATTACAGGTGGATAAACAACATGATGTACCTGACATTACAGGTGGATAAACAACACAATGTACCTGACATTACAGGTGGATAAACAACATGATGTACCTGACATTACAGGTGGATAAACAACATGATGTACCTGACATTACAGGTGGATAAACAACATGATGTACCTGACATTACAGGTGGATAAACAACATGATGTACCTGACATTACAGGTGGATAAACAACACGATGTACCTGACATTACAGGTGGATAAACAACACGATGTACCTGACATTACAGGTGGATAAACAACATGATGTACCTGACATTACAGGTGGATAAACAACATGATGTACCTGACATTACAGGTGGATAACAACATGAGTACCTACATTACAGGTGATAACAACATGATGTACCTGACATTACAGGTGGATAAACAACATGATGTACCTGACATTACAGGTGGATAAACAACATGATGTACCTGACATTACAGGTGGATAAACAACATGATGTACCTGACATTACAGGTGGATAAACAACATGATGTACCTGACATTACAGGTGGATAAACAACATGATGTACCTGACATTACAGGTGGATAAACAACATGATGTACCTGACATTACAGGTGGATAAACAACATGATGTACCTGACATTACAGGTGGATAAACAACATGATGTACCTGACATTACAGGTGGATAAACAACATGATGTACCTGACATTACAGGTGGATAAACAACATGATGTACCTGACATTACAGGTGGATAAACAACATGATGTACCTGACATTACAGGTGGATAAACAACATGATGTACCTGACATTACAGGTGGATAAACAACATGATGTACCTGACATTACAGGTGGATAAACAACATGATGTACCTGACATTACAGGTGGATAAACAACATGATGTACCTGACATTACAGGTGGATAAACAACATGATGTACCTGACATTACAGGTGGATAAACAACATGATGTACCTGACATTACAGGTGGATAAACAACATGATGTACCTGACATTACAGGTGGATAAACAACATGATGTACCTGACATTACAGGTGGATAAACAACATGATGTACCTGACATTACAGGTGGATAAACACCATGATGTACCTGACATTACAGGTGGATAAACACCATGATGTACCTGACATTACAGGTGGATAAACAACATGATGTACCTGACATTACAGGTGGATAAACAACATGATGTACCTGACATTACAGGTGGATAAACAACATGATGTACCTGACATTACAGGTGGATAAACAACATGATGTACCTGACATTACAGGTGGATAAACAACACGATGTACCTGACATTACAGGTGGATAAACACCATGATGTACCTGACATTACAGGTGGATAAACAACATGATGTACCTGACATTACAGGTGGTTAAACAACATGATGTACCTGACATTACAGGTGGATAAACAACATGATGTACCTGACATTACAGGTGGATAAACAACATGATGTACCTGACATTACAGGTGGATAAACAACATGATGTACCTGACATTACAGGTGGATAAACAACATGATGTTCCTGACATTACAGGTGGATAAACAACACGATGTACCTGACATTTGATTTGGTTTGATTACAGGCATCCCAGCACGGGAGTAATAAGGACATCTGTTGTTCAGGCATATCAATATAAATAATTCCCCAATTAAAAAGCTTTCCATAGGTGATAATAAACACATTCCTGTGACACCAGATCCATAACTCCTTTGCTAATTGAGTGGGGCAAAGTGTAGTTGCTAGGTAAACTATGTGGATTGTGGAGGAATATGACACAGGCTACATCCATAGGTTTGAAGGTACCTGATGCAGTGATAAACGACCTTTCCCGGGGCATAGGAGACGACCATGATGCTGCACCTGCAATGTTTCTCATTTCTGACAGGAACCACAGCTCAGATAACTGCGTATTGAAAGCATTGCGAATGTTCCCATTTCCCCTCGTGTCGCAGAGACATCTGTCCGCATCAGCAGTATCTAGCATTCAGAAGGTGGGTGACAGTCATCATTTTACCCCTGATATGAAATGACAGCGTTTAGCCCCAATTTACATGCCCCCCCCCCCCCCCCCCCCCCCTTCCTCCTCTGCCCAATAATGACCCCATATATTGTGACGCTGCTGAACTGAGGATATAAATATTACTATTTCCAGTGGGCTGGGATAAGGGCAATGCGCCTACACGCTCTGCGGTATTCCAAATGCCCATTACGCAAAAGGAGACCACCGGAAATGTGAAATAAATGCATCCTATGCATTATCCCTGTTGGCCATATCAATTCGTTGCGGTGAATCTATATGACAATAATCCCTATATGATTATGAATATTATCTGCTTGGTCCCGTTACCTATTCCCTTCCCATTGGAATGGGACCAAGCGCTGCTCAAGCAGATTTGCAGGCTAGGCTACGTTTCCTGCAAACTCTCACTCACTCTCACTTGCATAACAAGGTGTGGAAAAGGAGGCTGTAAACCGGTTTCCCGTTTTGCTTACCTGCCCACCGTTTGGTTGGCGAGCTGTCGCATTCGGTTGAATTGCTTCTTCATCTTGTATTTTCTGCGTTAACACCTATGGGGAAAAAGACTCCGCATTTCTCTCAAAATAACGGCCCGAACTCCGCAGTGGCACAAGATAAAATCCACCCTCTCATACTTTCTTTCCCTCATCGCAATTGTTAAAACAGTGAAAATGTGCTGAATTACATATTTTCACTGCATTTTCCCGTATCCATTCGCCTTATACACCCAGCGCAGAGATGCTGGATTAATTCGCCGCTATGGGCAGCAGAGAGTGACAGTGTCATGACACGCGTGCGCGGCAAAGCACTGTGGGTAGTGTATTAAATCGTGAACTGTTCCAGCTCATCTCAGCATCAGTTATTATGGATGACCAAGGGAATGAATAATGTTTCCAATTGAATTATCAATAAATGACATGCATACAGTTATGTTGTAGATAGGACATGGGTCGGTAGGTTATGATAAATGTCATAGGGCCAACTTTTCCAATGTTTAGCCTACATCAAGGGGGGCAAAAAGCAATGGCCAACATGTAACAGTAAAGGCCTGACAACAAGTGTCCTATTGACATGGCTGTTTGTGTCAAACTTGGTCTATTGTAATGTGACATTGTTGTTGCCAGGCATGACAAGAAACTCAGAGTGGTTCCCGAGTGGCACAGTGGTCTAAGGCACTCCATCTCAGTGCTTGAGGCGTAACTACAGACACCCTGGTTTGAATCCAGGCTGTATCACAACCAGATGTGATTGGGAGTCCCATAGGGCGGTGCACAATTGGCCCAGCGACATCCGGGTTAGGCTGGTGTAGGCCGTCATTGTAAATAAGAATTTGTTCTTAACTGACTTGCCTAGTTAAATAAAGGTTAAATAAAGGTTAAATAAAGGTTAAATAAAGGTTACATTTAAAATGTCAAAATAGAACTGAATCAGGATGTTATCCAGATTACACCACCGTCATGTGGTTTCTATGTGTCAGTACACCACCATCATGTGGTTTCTATGTGTCAGTACACCACCATCATGTGGTTTCTATGTGTCAGTACACCACCATCATGTGGTTTCTATGTCAGTACACCACCATCATGTGGTTTCTATGTGTCAGTACACCACCATCATGTGGTTTCTATGTCAGTACACCACCGTCATGTGGTTTCTATGTCAGTACACCACCATCATGTGGTTTCTATGTCAGTACACCACCGTCATGTGGTTTCTATGTCAGTACACCACCGTCATGTGGTTTCTATGTCAGTACACCACCATCATGTGGTTTCTATGTCAGTACACCACCATCATGTGGTTTCTATGTCAGTACACCACCATCATGTGGTTTCTATGTCAGTACACCACCATCATGTGGTTTCTATGTCAGTACACCACCATCATGTGGTTTCTATGTGTCAGTACACCACCATCATGTGGTTTCTATGTCAGTACACCACCATCATGTGGTTTCTATGTGTCAGTACACCACCATCATGTGGTTTCTATGTCAGTACACCACCATCATGTGGTTTCTATGTCAGTACACCACCATCATGTGGTTTCTATGTGTCAGTACACCACCATCATGTGGTTTCTATGTCAGTACACCACCATCATGTGGTTTCTATGTCAGTACACCACCATCATGTGGTTTCTATGTGTCAGTACACCACCATCATGTGGTTTCTATGTCAGTACACCACCATCATGTGGTTTCTATGTGTCAGTACACCACCATCATGTGGTTTCTATGTGTCAGTACACCACCATCATGTGGTTTCTATGTGTCAGTACACCACCATCATGTGGTTTCTATGTGTCAGTACACCACCATCATGTGGTTTCTATGTCAGTACACCACCATCATGTGGTTTCTATGTCAGTACACCACCATCATGTGGTTTCTATGTGTCAGTACACCACCATCATGTGGTTTCTATGTGTCAGTACACCACCATCATGTGGTTTCTATGTGTCAGTACACCACCATCATGTGGTTTCTATGTCAGTACACCACCATCATGTGGTTTCTATGTGTCAGTACACCACCATCATGTGGTTTCTATGTGTCAGTACACCACCATCATGTGGTTTCTATGTGTCAGTACACCACCATCATGTGGTTTCTATGTGTCAGTACACCACCATCATGTGGTTTCTATGTCAGTACACCACCATCATGTGGTTTCTATGTCAGTACACCACCATCATGTGGTTTCTATGTGTCAGTACACCACCATCATGTGGTTTCTATGTCAGTACACCACCATCATGTGGTTTCTATGTGTCAGTACACCACCATCATGTGGTTTCTATGTGTCAGTACACCACCATCATGTGGTTTCTATGTCAGTACACCACCATCATGTGGTTTCTATGTGTCAGTACACCACCATCATGTGGTTTCTATGTCAGTACACCACCATCATGTGGTTTCTATGTGTCAGTACACCACCATCATGTGGTTTCTATGTGTCAGTACACCACCATCATGTGGTTTCTATGTGTCAGTACACCACCATCATGTGGTTTCTATGTGTCAGTACACCACCATCATGTGGTTTCTATGTGTCAGTACACCACCATCATGTGGTTTCTATGTCAGTACACCACCATCATGTGGTTTCTATGTCAGTACACCACCATCATGTGGTTTCTATGTGTCAGTACACCACCATCATGTGGTTTCTATGTGTCAGTACACCACCATCATGTGGTTTCTATGTGTCAGTACACCACCATCATGTGGTTTCTATGGTCAGTACACCACCATCATGTGGTTTCTATGTGTCAGTACACCACCATCATGTGGTTTCTATGTGTCAGTACACCACCATCATGTGGTTTCTATGTGTCAGTACACCACCATCATGTGGTTTCTATGTGTCAGTACACCACCATCATGTGGTTTCTATGTGTCAGTACACCACCATCATGTGGTTTCTATGTGTCAGTACACCACCATCATGTGGTTTCTATGTCAGTACACCACCATCATGTGGTTTCTATGTCAGTACACCACCATCATGTGGTTTCTATGTGTCAGTACACCACCATCATGTGGTTTCTATGTCAGTACACCACCATCATGTGGTTTCTATGTGTCAGTACACCACCATCATGTGGTTTCTATGTGTCAGTACACCACCATCATGTGGTTTCTATGTGTCAGTACACCACCATCATGTGGTTTCTATGTCAGTACACCACCATCATGTGGTTTCTATGTGTCAGTACACCACCGTCATGTGGTTTCTATGTCAGTACACCACCATCATGTGGTTTCTATGTCAGTACACCACCATCATGTGGTTTCTATGTCAGTACACCACCATCATGTGGTTTCTATGTGTCAGTACACCACCATCATGTGGTTTCTATGTGTCAGTACACCACCATCATGTGGTTTCTATGTGTCAGTACACCACCATCATGTGGTTTCTATGTGTCAGTACACCACCATCATGTGGTTTCTATGTGTCAGTACACCACCATCATGTGGTTTCTATGTGTCAGTACACCACCATCATGTGGTTTCTATGTGTCAGTACACCACCATCATGTGGTTTCTATGTCAGTACACCACCATCATGTGGTTTCTATGTGTCAGTACACCACCATCATGTGGTTTCTATGTGTCAGTACACCACCATCATGTGGTTTCTATGTGTCAGTACACCACCATCATGTGGTTTCTATGTCAGTACACCACCATCATGTGGTTTCTATGTCAGTACACCACCATCATGTGGTTTCTATGTGTCAGTACACCACCATCATGTGGTTTCTATGTGTCAGTACACCACCATCATGTGGTTTCTATGTGTCAGTACACCACCATCATGTGGTTTCTATGTCAGTACACCACCATCATGTGGTTTCTATGTCAGTACACCACCATCATGTGGTTTCTATGTGTCAGTACACCACCATCATGTGGTTTCTATGTGTCAGTACACCACCATCATGTGGTTTCTATGTGTCAGTACACCACCATCATGTGGTTTCTATGGTCAGTACACCACCATCATGTGGTTTCTATGTCAGTACACCACCATCATGTGGTTTCTATGTGTCAGTACACCACCACCATGTGGTTTCTATGTGTCAGTACACCACCATCATGTGGTTTCTATGTGTCAGTACACCACCATCATGTGGTTTCTATGTGTCAGTACACCACCATCATGTGGTTTCTATGTGTCAGTACACCACCATCATGTGGTTTCTATGTGTCAGTACACCACCATCATGTGGTTTCTATGTCAGTACACCACCATCATGTGGTTTCTATGTCAGTACACCACCATCATGTGGTTTCTATGTCAGTACACCACCATCATGTGGTTTCTATGTGTCAGTACACCACCATCATGTGGTTTCTATGTCAGTACACCACCGTCATGTGGTTTCTATGTCAGTACACCACCATCATGTGGTTTCTATGTCAGTACACCACCATCATGCGGTTTCTATGTGTCAGTACACCACCATCATGTGGTTTCTATGTCAGTACACCACCATCATGTGGTTTCTATGTGTCAGTACACCACCATCATGTGGTTTCTATGTCAGTACACCACCATCATGTGGTTTCTATGTCAGTACACCACCATCATGTGGTTTCTATGTCAGTACACCACCATCATGTGGTTTCTATGTCAGTACACCACCATCATGTGGTTTCTATGTCAGTACACCACCATCATGTGGTTTCTATGTCAGTACACCACCATCATGTGGTTTCTATGTGTCAGTACACCACCATCATGTGGTTTCTATGTGTCAGTACACCACCATCATGTGGTTTCTATGTCAGTACACCACCATCATGTGGTTTCTATGTGTCAGTACACCACCATCATGTGGTTTCTATGTCAGTACACCACCATCATGTGGTTTCTATGTCAGTACACCACCATCATGTGGTTTCTATGTCAGTACACCACCATCATGTGGTTTCTATGTCAGTACACCACCATCATGTGGTTTCTATGTCAGTACACCACCATCATGTGGTTTCTATGTCAGTACACCACCATCATGTGGTTTCTATGTCAGTACACCACCATCATGTGGTTTCTATGTGTCAGTACACCACCATCATGTGGTTTCTATGTCAGTACACCACCATCATGTGGTTTCTATGTCAGTACACCACCATCATGTGGTTTCTATGTGTCAGTACACCACCATCATGTGGTTTCTATGTCAGTACACCACCATCATGTGGTTTCTATGTCAGTACACCACCATCATGTGGTTTCTATGTCAGTACACCACCATCATGTGGTTTCTATGTGTCAGTACACCACCATCATGTGGTTTCTATGTCAGTACACCACCATCATGTGGTTTCTATGTGTCAGTACACCACCATCATGTGGTTTCTATGTCAGTACACCACCATCATGTGGTTTCTATGTGTCAGTACACCACCATCATGTGGTTTCTATGTGTCAGTACACCACCATCATGTGGTTTCTATGTGTCAGTACACCACCATCATGTGGTTTCTATGTCAGTACACCACCATCATGTGGTTTCTATGTCAGTACACCACCATCATGTGGTTTCTATGTGTCAGTACACCACCATCATGTGGTTTCTATGTGTCAGTACACCACCATCATGTGGGTTCTATGTGTCAGTACACCACCATCATGTGGTTTCTATGTGTCAGTACACCACCATCATGTGGTTTCTATGTGTCAGTACACCACCATCATGTGGTTTCTATGTCAGTACACCACCATCATGTGGTTTCTATGTGTCAGTACACCACCATCATGTGGTTTCTATGTGTCAGTACACCACCATCATGTGGTTTCTATGTGTCAGTACACCACCATCATGTGGTTTCTATGTGTCAGTACACCACCATCATGTGGTTTCTATGTCAGTACACCACCACCATGTGGTTTCTATGTGTCAGTACACCACCATCATGTGGTTTCTATGTCAGTACACCACCATCATGTGGTTTCTATGTGTCAGTACACCACCATCATGTGGTTTCTATGTGTCAGTACACCACCATCATGTGGGTTCTATGTGTCAGTACACCACCATCATGTGGTTTCTATGTCAGTACACCACCATCATGTGGTTGCTATGTCAGTACACCACCATCATGTGGTTTCTATGTGTCAGTACACCACCATCATGTGGTTTCTATGTCAGTACACCACCATCATGTGGTTTCTATGTCAGTACACCACCATCATGTGGTTTCTATGTCAGTACACCACCATCATGTGGTTTCTATGTCAGTACACCACCATCATGCAGTTTCTATGTGTCAGTACACCACCATCATGTGGTTTCTATGTGTCAGTACACCACCATCATGTGGTTTCTATGTCAGTACACCACCATCATGTGGTTTCTATGTCAGTACACCACCATCATGTGGTTTCTATGTCAGTACACCACCATCATGTGGTTTCTATGTGTCAGTACACCACCATCATGTGGTTTCTATGTGTCAGTACACCACCATCATGTGGTTTCTATGTGTCAGTACACCACCATCATGTGGTTTCTATGTCAGTACACCACCATCATGTGGTTTCTATGTCAGTACACCACCATCATGTGGTTTCTATGTGTCAGTACACCACCATCATGTGGTTTCTATGTCAATACACCACCATCATGTGGTTTCTATGTCAGTACACCACCATCATGTGGTTTCTATGTGTCAGTACACCACCATCATGTGGTTTCTATGTCAATACACCACCATCATGTGGTTTCTATGTCAGTACACCACCACCATGTGGTTTCTATGTGTCAGTACACCACCATCATGTGGTTTCTATGTCAGTACACCACCATCATGTGGTTTCTATGTCAGTACACCACCATCATGTGGTTTCTATGTGTCAGTACACCACCATCATGTGGTTTCTATGTCAGTACACCACCATCATGTGGTTTCTATGTGTCAGTACACCACCATCATGTGGTTTCTATGTCAGTACACCACCATCATGTGGTTTCTATGTGTCAGTACACCACCATCATGTGGTTTCTATGTCAGTACACCACCATCATGTGGTTTCTATGTCAGTACACCACCATCATGTGGTTTCTATGTGTCAGTACACCACCATCATGTGGTTTCTATGTCAGTACACCACCATCATGTGGTTTCTATGTGTCAGTACACCACCATCATGTGGTTTCTATGTCAGTACACCACCACCATGTGGTTTCTATGTGTCAGTACACCACCATCATGTGGTTTCTATGTCAGTACACCACCATCATGTGGTTTCTATGTGTCAGTACACCACCATCATGTGGTTTCTATGTGTCAGTACACCACCATCATGTGGTTTCTATGTGTCAGTACACCACCATCATGTGGTTTCTATGTGTCAGTACACCACCATCATGTGGTTTCTATGTCAGTACACCACCATCATGTGGTTTCTATGTGTCAGTACACCACCATCATGTGGTTTCTATGTGTCAGTACACCACCATCATGTGGTTTCTATGTCAGTACACCACCATCATGTGGTTTCTATGTGTCAGTACACCACCATCATGTGGTTTCTATGTCAGTACACCACCATCATGTGGTTTCTATGTGTCAGTACACCACCATCATGTGGTTTCTATGTCAGTACACCACCATCATGTGGTTTCTATGTCAGTACACCACCATCATGTGGTTTCTATGTGTCAGTACACCACCATCATGTGGTTTCTATGTGTCAGTACACCACCATCATGTGGTTTCTATGTGTCAGTACACCACCATCATGTGGTTTCTATGTGTCAATACACCACCATCATGTGGTTTCTATGTGTCAGTACACCACCATCATGTGGTTTCTATGTCAGTACACCACCATCATGTGGTTTCTATGTCAGTACACCACCATCATGTGGTTTCTATGTGTCAGTACACCACCATCATGTGGTTTCTATGTCAGTACACCACCATCATGTGGTTTCTATGTGTCAGTACACCACCATCATGTGGTTTCTATGTCAGTACACCACCATCATGTGGTTTCTATGTCAGTACACCACCATCATGTGGTTTCTATGTGTCAGTACACCACCATCATGTGGTTTCTATGTCAGTACACCACCATCATGTGGTTTCTATGTCACTACACCACCATCATGTGGTTTCTATGTCAGTACACCACCATCATGTGGTTTCTATGTGTCAGTACACCTTTTCTTCCTAACAACCGTTTCCAGGAACCGTATTTCGAGTAGTAGTGCTGATCTAGGATCAGATCCTCCTTGTCCATGCAATCTTATTAGTTATGGTATAAAACAAAACTGATCCTAGATCAGCACCCTGAGAGACTATATAGAAAAAGACCCTGATCTTTTCCAGGCTGCATCACATCCGGCCGTGATTGGGAGTCCCATACGGCGGGTGCACAATTGGCCCAGCGTCGTCCGGGTTTGGCCTAGGGTAGGCCGTCATTGTAAATAACAATTTGTTCTTAACTGACTTGCCTAGTTAAATAAAGGTTGAATGAGATCACAGGTAACCTGGTCCCCAGGCTCCAGATAAAGAGCCGGCTGGTGAATGAGATCACAGGTAACCAGTTTCTCAAGAGGGGGTGCCTGAGTAAATACTGAGAGAGACTTTCCACCAGTATAACCAGTGGTATCTGAGAGAGACTTTCCACCAGTATGACCAGTGATATCAGAGAGAGTCTTTCCACCAGTATGACCAGTGGTATCAGAGAGAGTCTTTCCACCAGTATGACCAATGGTATCAGAGAGAGTCTTTCCACCAGTATGACCAGTGGTATCAGAGACAGTCTTTCCACCAGTATGACCAGTGGTATCAGAGAGAGACTTTCCACCAGTATGACCAGTGGTATCTGAGAGAGACTTTCCACCAGTATAACCAGTGGTATCAGAGAGAGTCTTTCCACCAGTATGACCAGTGGTATCAGAGAGAGTCTTTCCACCAGTATAACCAGTGGTATCAGAGAGAGTCTTTCCACCAGTATAACCAGTGGTATCTGAGAGAGTCTTTCCACCAGTATAACCAGTGGTATCAGAGAGAGACTTTCCACCAGTATAACCAGTGGTATCAGAGAGAGTCTTTCCACCAGTATGACCAGTGGTATCAGAGAGAGTCTTTCCACCAGTATGACCAGTGGTATCAGAGAGAGTCTTTCCACCAGTATGACCAGTGGTATCGGTGTCATGCTGTTCCTAAAGTTTATACGTCACTGGAACGTTTGACTCCACATAAATAGTGGCAGACAGAGGCATTGTTCATTACAGTAATTAAATCCATATAGGTCTTCGGTAATGACCTTGAGTTGTCAGTCAAAGATAATCGTCAGATCCCTGTCTGATGTTTTCATTCCAGGAACACTGTTAATCTCACCAACAACGCAAAAAAACAACAAAGTATATTTAATTTAACTTTTTTTCCATTCTCAAAAAAAAAAAAATGTTTTATAGTTTTATGCTCATTAATCCATTGTGGATTTATGGTAGAACTTTGAGAGTTGATTTTGATATGCCACATCATTTAATTTCTCACACAAGAACATGAATTAAGTCTCTGTAATAGAATGTCACTCATCCAGTCTCACTGTAAGAATAGGTTTTATTACTCAATTATTAACTGAAATTCATTATTACACTTCTCTACCCTCCCTCCCCTCTCCCTCCCCCACCACCTCCCTCCCTCCCCCTCTCCCTCCTCCCTCTCACTGGGAAGAAAGAAGGGAGGGAGGATCCAGAACAGCTGAGGCGGTTGGTTGGTTGCTAACCAACCAGTTCAACAGGAACAACTAGACAAGCAGAGGGAAGAGAGTACACATGGAGGATGGAGACGTTGATAAAGCACATTCCAGAAACCTTGCTCCTTACATAATTAACTAGTTAACACTTTACTGTAAGTTGCTCTGTACCACTTTACTGTAAGTTGCTCTGTAACACTTTACAGTAAGTTTCTCTGTAACACTTTCCATTAAGTTGCTCTGTAACACTTTCCATTAAGTTGCTCTGTAACACTTTACAGTAAGTTTCTCTGTAACACTTCCATTAAGTTGCTCTGTAACACTTTACAGAAAGATGCTCTGTAACACTTTCCATTAAGTTGCTCTGTAACACTTTACAGTAAGTTGCTCTGTAACACTTTCCATTAAGTTGCTCTGTAACACTTTACTGTAAGTTGCTCTCATACAGTGGTAGTAAACTAGTAATAACTACAACTCATGTACTCACATACATTCACTTAGTGACCCAATATACACACTAGAACTCGACAAACAGAACATGAACACAGATATATATATATATATATATATATATACAGGTTATATGACTATGCAACACCTCTCATGTTCACCATGTAGCCTACACAACTATATAGGCCCTGTATCAGATCCTCCAATACTGTACATTCCTTGTCCATTATAAACTGTACACATTGATCCCTTCACAATAGAGAAAGCAGAGCTAACTCTCTCTCCCTGGTGTTGGTATAGCAGGGCCTCTACGTGGTGTCAGTGGTAAGACAACACCTCAGTGTTCCCATGCCCCTAGTCTCTCTTTACAGCAATCAATCTCCAACCCATGCTCATCTTTACCTGCAAGTCGGTCTTGCTCCTTCAACCTGCCAGGGACTCACATGAATTATTTGCCAAGGATACTGAAGGCATTTGAGAGCGCACTTTCTCTCTGTGTCTCGGTGTCTCTTTCTGTCTCGGTGCCTCTCATGTGTCTCTGTGTCAGTCTCTGTTTCTATCTCCCTTTCTCTGTTTGCATTGTCAGAATATACCATGTGCCGGTAGGACATAAAGATACTTTGGCACATGATGTGTTGGTTATCTAGTCCTTCTAATAAAGTAACAGTAGCCTGTACTCGTAAATGTCACTGACGTTCTCATTAAACAGGTAAAACAACTTACAACCAGAAACACACAACAATGGTCTCCATGAGAGGTGCTGGGATTGCAACCCTCACCATTCTTTATTCAGGACTTGTTGCCAACAACATATGGGGCAGTTATATGGTGAGCAGGGGTAGTTATAGACCTATGGTAATGGGTGAATATGGAGGCATGTTCACAGGGGCCTCCTTTTCTTTTGATCTTAGGACCAATATTTCAACCATTGTTAACCAAATCACCATCATAAAGTGTATATATTTAGGAAATAAGACAATGCCTTTTCCATAAACACACACTTTATTGCAGACACCAGAGTGACTGAACCAGTCCTGTTTCATTCAGTGACTTAACTAGATCCTGTCCAGGGCATTGAGGACAAACATGCATACAAGGAACACGCTGTACAAGTTCAAACTATATGGCACTACAATATATATGTATTGACAGAATGGACAAAGTGACATGTTTCAGTTAATTAAGTGCAATAAATTGTCTTCATGAGAGCATGAGTGAAGAGAAAATTAGACCATACAATAACAAGACATAGTGGGTAATGACGATCAAGTAGTGCGTAATGACGCACCATGCATATGCTACAGCCATATGGCTCTGGCTTTGTGGGCTATGCCAATATAATCCAAGGAAGTGTGGCAGCTACCATTGCCATCAATGTGAATATCACAAGCAGAACGACCAAGCAACGTGCCGTTGTGCAAATCCTGATGCGCCGTCTCCTGCGGTTGGGTTGGGGAACAACAGGCATAGTGTCCAGGCTAACCGCATCTTCATCAGCCATGGGTCGGCCCTGGGCACTGATGATGAAAATCTGAGAGTTTCTGTGGTCGGGACTGATCAGTGATAGTATCCGTCGACTCCTGCATCTCTCTGAAATCCACCTAAAGCGTCTCACAATCCAGCTCAGTCCACTTGAATCAGACGGTGAGCTACTATGCCCTGACGCGCGCCGTGCTTCATGGTGATGCTGTGGGTTACCAGGTTCTGGTGGAGGGACAGGGACCTTCAAGGTCTGCCCGCCTCCTTCCTCGGCCTCTTTCCCCGGGCCGAGAGGAACCCCAACCTCCTGTTGCTTCTTGATGAAAGTCAGGTGTCGGCAGACGGGACAGATGATGGTGTCTCTGATGACGCCGTCCCTGTTGATACTGACCAAGGTTTTGACCAGACAGTCGTGGCAGAAAACGTGTCCGCAGCTCAGGGTCCTCTCCGTGCAGGAGAGACTATCATAACACACGGGACACTCTGAGTCCTCCTGGCTCTGCGAGTCCCGTTCCTCCGCTTGATGTCCTTCCAATGGTGTCATCCTGGAGCCTTTACGCGCTGCCTGGCAGTGCTATCTACACCGGTGGTGCACCATGGAATCACCAATAATCCTAATAACAGCTGTTGGCGACACCTCGGGATTTGATTATAGTTCCAACAGCGAGAATAAAGCTGATTTCAATAGGCTAGGATCCCGAACCTACCTGCCTGAAGGTCTGTTGGACTGGCTGAGTGAAACCAAAACACATGCCACTCCTCCCGTACAGGGCAGTGTCTCCCTCTCAGGGAGGGCCGTCATCTATACCCATAGACTACACCTGTGTGACTCGCTGCTCTTCTGGTGCGTTCAGTTTCCCCTGAGTGACAAAATCAGCCAAACAGGATTTGGAATGTTTGAGAAAGAACACTGCAAATGTAATTCCAGTGACAGTCATGTCCCACCATTCTCCAAACCATGCAGTTTGACCCACAGAACAGATTAGCTATGTGTTATTGAGGTTGACTTCATATAAATGCCTTGTAAATAATTTGATATTGGTGCACACCCTTACGAAAAAGATTGCAGTCAGTCTGCAGTATAACTGCTGTTAGAGTGAGTGTAATTGCAGTATGCTGCAAATACTGTGTACCAAATAACACAGTTGTTCTACTGCAGTAATTTTTCCAGTGCATCTGCAGTTAGTTACAGTGCAGTATAACTCACTCATAGTTATTCTGCAATTACTGCGTCCAAAATACCAGAGTCAAATACACGTTTACTGCAGTTTAAAAACTGCAACCCTTTTTTTGTAAGGGCATTGCCAATAAGCTAAACATAGAAGAAATACTGGCCCACTGAATACAACAACAATTTGGCTATATCCACTTAAATACGAAATACATAGTAGCAACAGGCTACTATGGGAAGTGCAGTATTGCTACAACTAGTAGCCTATTAAATTATTTTCTAGGCTGCCTGTGAATGAGGACTTGATAGCCCCTATGCGGCCTCTATGGAGGCTACTGCCTACACATCATCTGACTTCACTGCATTACTAATTTCTCAGCATAATAGCGCCACCTTGTGTTCAGTACGAGGCAAATCAGAGGTCCAACCCTGGAGCGTCACATTTGACGTACGTATGATTTCATCACGTGCCACCGCCTCGGAAGCTACGTTACTTCCGAGAGTCGCGTTGGCGTTTTCTAAATACAGACAGACAGTTCGATGAAAACAGTCCAGGTCAGAAGATGTGGCGACTGTAACTGAATCTGGAGACAGACACACGGATTGGACATGCCCAGGTAAGGACATTGATTTACATATTTACGTTGGTTACTTTACCAAAAGCTAGCTAGCTGGTTAACCTGTGTTTTCGACTTTAGCAGGCTTTGAACGAAGAGCAGCCAGCGGCTCACCAAACCCGTGACAGCTGAAAATAGGTTGTTGAACTTGCCGTTTGGTGCCATATTAGTCTTGCTAGCTAATAATTATGTATTTGATTTAGCGACACTGTGAAATTGACGAGCTAATGGTTTCCTTTTCTGGCTTACTAGTTACACCTGTTTTACTGTGTGGAAACAAACAGTCAGTATCAGACAGTGTTGACGTTCTGTATTTTCTGGTGGATGGATTCGTATGACAAGCCAAAAAGCCGGTTACTACTAACGTTACTAGCCGGTCTCAGCCCTGGAACCAGTTAGAGGTGATTAACGTCAGGACTGAGTGATTACCGGTCTCGTTGCCTGTGGATACCACGTCCTATTTATTCTGCCTCACCTTGTCCTTCACTGACCGTACATGGTCAGCCGACTACTGTAAAATAAATCTTAACTAATGTAATAATGTGGCATTTAGCCTTGAATGTTTCTTGCCACAATTTTCAGGAAATGTAAATGTTGTTTATCATCATAGGGGTGGATGTGTCTTAATTCTACATAGAGTAAGAATTTCACCTCAACTGTAGCTACAGCTTTGTTTTGTGGAGTCTAAGCTGCTTCTGTGAAAGCCAATGTAATGGTGCTAGCCGGTAGCCACATGCAGTTAGCTAGTATAAAAACGGTCTAAGATCTCTACCAAATAGGGCGTTCCCCAGGGTCTCACAACCACCATTCCACCGAGACTGGACGTCACAACAGGGAGTATGTCTGGTCTGCTGCCCAACCTACCTATACACACTGCTACACACAGCGGAGCCCTGAACCCTCAAATAGCCTCTCCCAGGCCTCTGGTGGAAGTGGGAGGATTTTAGTTTTCTGGAAATAACGTAACTCGCAGAGAATTTGGTGTGAGCCCGCGTAGTGCGTCACCCACTCTCACTCTGAGTAAACAGCCAGACAGAGAGATGTCATCTGCATCAGAGGGAAAGAGGAAGCCAAAAGGAGAGTGGACAGGAAAACCACAGACTCCACTACCTTCCTCTGTTGGCTAGTTAGCCTGCCCTGCTCTAAACCATGGGTAAATATAACCATATGGTTCCTCTGCTGTTGGCTTGGTAGTAGAGTCTACATACTGCGGCCCAAATTGTAACCTATTCCCTATATAGTGTGCTTCTAGTAGTGCACTTAATAGTGAGTAGGTTGCCATTTGGGACACGAGCCCATGTGTTCTGCACACCAGGATGCCACCCAACATGCCTGCACTGGAATGGGTACAAAAACAGAGAAAAAAAATCTGTCTACCTTTTCCTGAAGCTGAGTCTTCTGTGCTGAAAATCACTGTCAGTGAGTGAACCTGGTAGTGTCTTTCATATCCTGGTTTGTTGTTTGTAAATGAACACAACACACTACTACTGCCAGCTGAGTGCAACCTAAAGATTAGTCTTATTTATCACCATGGAAACAACAGCTAGTCTGTTATTGAGACTCACATTCAAGTCTTTTGCTTCTCTGTGATAAAGGGATGAATGGAGAGACTTATGTTTTCAAACCTTCCTCTCATAGCTCTGACTGAGATTTCACCTCAGTGGATGTGTTGTTCACGTGGTAGCCTAATAACATTACATCATGTTGGCTATACTATCATCAGCTTAGTTCGGCTAAGTATAGCTAACATGATGATCTATCATTAGCCTAGTTCAGCTAAGTATAGATAATATGATGATCGATCATTAGACCAGTTCAGCTAAGTATAGATAATATGATGATCGATCATTAGACCAGTTCAGCTAAGTATAGCTAACATGATGATCTATCATTAGCCTAGTTCAGCTAAGTATAGATAATATGATGATCGATCATTAGACCAGTTCAGCTAAGTATAGATAATATGATGATCGATCATTAGACCAGTTCAGCTAAGTATAGCTAACTTGATGATCTATCATTAGCCTAGTTCAGCTAAGTATAGCTAACATGATGATCTTTGCTGAACCATGCTAATGATTGTATAGCTAACATGATGATCTATCATTAGCCTAGTTCAGCTAGTATCTTAGACTAGGCTATGTTGACAGTATCAAAACCAATCCTAGTCCAGCTAGTATCTTAGACTAGGCTATGTTGACAGTATCAAAACCAATCCTAGTTCAGCTAGTATCTTAGACTAGGCTATGTTGACAGTATCAAAATCAGTCTTCAGTAAACAATCCAGTTATGTGCCAGTAAATTGCATCACCATACTTCAGTCTCCACCTTGGTGTTGTTGACACTCCTCAGGCCCCCTTAGTTTCCTGAGTGAGTCCTAGTAGTAAGCTAGTGTTGTAACGCCACAGTTTCCTGAATGAGTCCCAGTAGTAAGCTAGTGTTGTAACGCCACAGTTTCCTGAGTGAGTCCCAGTAGTAAGCTAGTGTTGTAACGCCACAGTTTCCTGAGTGAGTCCCAGTAGTAAGCTAGTGTTGTAACGCCACAGTTTCCTGAGTGAGTCCCAGTAGTAAGCTAGTGTTGTAACGCCACAGTTTCCTGAATGAGTCCCAGTAGTAAGCTAGTGTTGTAACAACAGTTTCCTGAGCTGCAAAACACACGCACGCTCTGCATACCATACATACACCTAGAGTAATGTGCGAGAGAACAGCTATTCTCCCTTTGACCCCATGACCCCTGGGACCTGTCTAACTGACAGATGACTCTCCCTTGTTAACTGAATTAAAAGCCATTTGACATTCTGTTTAGCAGAGTGCAGTATAGAGGACGCTGCTGGTGTTGGGGTGGCTGACCAGACCGCTGACCCATCCGTCTGTTAGAGTGCTGGCCTGCTGTTGGGGTGGCTGACCGCTGTGCTGACCCATCCGTCTGTTAAAGCTACAATATGTCACAAAGCTACAACATTTTTTGGGGGGCGACCTGACCAAATTCACATAGAAATGTGAGTTATAGATCTGTCATTCCCGTTGAAAGCAAGTCTAAGAAGCAGTAGGTCTGTTCTATCTGTGCTATTTCTATGCTTCCCGTTCTGAATTAACGTTTATGCGTCTTTTACTTTCGGTTTTGTACACCAGCTTCAAACAGCTGAATATACAATATTTTTGCTTACAGAAAATATATTTCACAGCGGTTTAGACAGTACAATGATTCTCTACACAATGACTGCTTGTTTTGTCACATAAACTGAAATTAGGCAAACTATTAGAATTTTAGCAACCAGGAAGTGGAGGAGCGAGTTCTGCACAGTAACTTTAGAGTGCTGGTGTTGGGACGGGTTGAAGCGACTGACCCATGCATGCTGGAAATCCCTCTAAACCAGAGATGATCACTAGTAGCCTTGCCTATTCCTGGAGCCACTGGGAGGGCTGGGGACTCCCTGCTGTTCAACCTCACACAGCACACACACACTGAACCAAACAGACGCGTGGGGGTTTAATCACAGGGTAGACATCCTCCCTCTGCGGTGGCTTTGGCCCAACCACAGCTTCATTCATAACACTGCTGATTTCCACACTACTTCTGTTCCATGTGTTTATGATTGGCATTCAACACACACAATGGCCATGAATGGAAGTGAATGAAGCTTTTTTGAAAACATGTCCAGTCTGCTGTGGCCCATGTCAAACAAACAGGGTTAGAAGTTTTAATGAGGAGGCCCTGGTCTGTATGAAGGGGCTCTGGGGGGCCTACTGGGGGCATCCTACATCTCGTTACTGAGGAGTTGGTCTACCAAATGGCTGGTTGTCACCCAGGTGTTGCTGCTGGGTCACTGTATCAGGCCCTTGTTGTTAGAAGAGAGGTGGAGGGAGGCTGAATTGAAGTCAGTGGGTCTTGAATAACTGTGATGACAGCCAGCCAGACTCCTGACAGCCAGCCAGGCCGCCTGACAGCCAGCCAGGCCGCCTGACAGCCAGCCAGGCCGCCTGACAGCCAGCCAGGCCGCCTGACAGCCAGACAGACTCCTGACAGACAGCCAGGCCGCCTGAGCATAAGATTAAGTACTTTTATTTTATTTTTGCAATGAATTAGTCTGCTACTTTTCTTGGGTAAGAATAAACCCTATGTTTGGTTTTCTGCCATTCAAATGTTTCGACCTACTTTCAGGATACGTCTGTCTTTAAACTAGCTTCAGGTGACCATGTTGTTCTCCTCTTCAGGTTGTTCTACCATGGACACAGACATGATACCAACGTTCACTTCAAAAGACCAGGAGATCGACTACTGGAAGGCCTTGTCCCTCAAGTATAAGAACAGGTATGTTCATGTCAACCGATCTAGGCTACTCATAGCTCAGTTAACTAAATCAGTGATTTATACATGGTCAAACATTGAGTTTCAGAAGATTAGACTCAGCAGTTTGTCATTGGATCTGTTGAACTACTCTCCTCTACATACATGTTCCAAATTGAAACTCAAGCTAGGCACAGTCTTTCACTTTGACGTCTTCTCAGTAATATAATTATACCTGACCAGGAAACCACATGGCTTGCTCTCGGCTCTGTTACATAAAGCAAGGCTTTTATGTTTGCTCATAACGTCTGGAAGATGAATAACAAGGTTATGTCATAACAGTCATGTGATCATCTGACACATGGCCTGTTCCTCTATAGGCCTTTGTTAACGTTACCATCGACACAGGAAGCAATGGATTCATTGGCCTAAATTAGGCCGAGTAAGTTTAGGTCTAGTTGTTCTTAGTGCTGGGGAGTCATCATTAGTGCACACCGTAGCAAAACGTGTTGTAATGGAACACATTTGCAAGGAAAATTAGCATTTCTTATTGTACTGGTTCAGGTAGTAGCCTACCTCCCCGTTTCAGTCCCTTTTCTTCCTTTTGGTTTCTATTGAATATGACTCTGTCACTTTTACAGATATCCTATATCCAGCAGGGTGTTCTAGAACAGATATCCTATATCCAGCAGGGTGTTCTAGAACAGATATCCTATATCCAGCAGGGTGTTCTAGAACAGATATCCTATATCCAGCAGGGTGTTCTAGAACAGATATCCTATATCCAGCAGGGTGTTCTAGAACAGATATCCTATATCCAGCAGGGTGTTCTAGAACAGATATCCTATATCCAGCAGGGTGTTCTAGAACAGATATCCTATATCCAGCAGGGTGTTCTAGAACACATATAGCCTATATCTAGCAGGGAGTTCTAGAACACATATAGCCTATATCCGGCAGGGTGTTCTAGAACACGTATAGCCTATATCCGGCAGGGTGTTCTAGAACACGTATAGCCTATATCCGGCAGGGTGTTCTAGAACACGTATAGCCTATATCCGGCAGGGTGTTCTAGAACACGTATAGCCTATATCCGGCAGGGTGTTCTAGAACACGTATAGCCTATATCCGGCAGGGTGTTCTAGAACACGTATAGCCTATATCCGGCAGGGTGTTCTAGAACACGTATATCCGGCAGGGTGTTCTAGAACACGTATATCCGGCAGGGTGTTCTAGAACACGTATAGCCTATATCCGGCATGTTACTAGATCAACATGATACAGGTCTACATTATTAACTATGTTACTAGATCAACATGATACAGGTCTACATTATTAACTATGTTACTAGATCAACATGATACAGGTCTACATTATTAACTATGTTACTAGATCAACATGATACAGGTCTACATTATTAACTATGTTACTAGATCAACATGATACAGGTCTACATTATTAACTATGTTACTAGATCAACATGATACAGGTCTACATTATTAACTATGTTACTAGATCAACATGATACAGGTCTACATTATTAACTATGTTACTAGATCAACATGATACAGGTCTACATTATTAACTATGTTACTAGATCAACATGATACAGGTCTACATTATTAACTATGTTACTAGATCAACATGATACAGGTCTACATTATTAACTATGTTACTAGATCAACATGATACAGGTCTACATTATTAACTATGTTACTAGATCAACATGATACAGGTCTACATTATTAACTATGTTACTAGATCAACATGATACAGGTCTACATTATTAACTATGTTACTAGATCAACATGATACAGGTCTACATTATTAACTATGTTACTAGATCAACATGATACAGGTCTACATTATTAACTATGTTACTAGATCAACATGATACAGGTCTACATTATTAACTATGTTACTAGATCAACATGATACAGGTCTACATTATTAACTATGTTACTAGATCAACATGATACAGGTCTACATTATTAACTATGTTACTAGATCAACATGATACAGGTCTACATTATTAACTATGTTACTAGATCAACATGATACAGGTCTACATTATTAACTATGTTACTAGATCAACATGATACAGGTCTACATTATTAACTATGTTACTAGATCAACATGATACAGGTCTACATTATTAACTATGTTACTAGATCAACATGATACAGGTCTACATTATTAACTATGTTACTAGATCAACATGATACAGGTCTACATTATTAACTATGTTACTAGATCAACATGATACAGGTCTACATTATTAACTATGTTACTAGATCAACATGATACAGGTCTACATTATTAACTATGTTACTAGATCAACATGATACAGGTCTACATTATTAACTATGTTACTAGATCAACATGATACAGGTCTACATTATTAACTATGTTACTAGATCAACATGATACAGGTCTACATTATTAACTATGTTACTAGATCAACATGATACAGGTCTACATTATTAACTATGTTACTAGATCAACATGATACAGGTCTACATTATTAACTATGTTACTAGATCAACATGATACAGGTCTACATTATTAACTATGTTACTAGATCAACATGATACAGGTCTACATTATTAACTATGTTACTAGATCAACATGATACAGGTCTACATTATTAACTATGTTACTAGATCAACATGATACAGGTCTACATTATTAACTATGTTACTAGATCAACATGATACAGGTCTACATTATTAACTATGTTACTAGATCAACATGATACAGGTCTACATTATTAACTATGTTACTAGATCAACATGATACAGGTCTACATTATTAACTATGTTACTAGATCAACATGATACAGGTCTACATTATTAACTATGTTACTAGATCAACATGATACAGGTCTACATTATTAACTATGTTACTAGATCAACATGATACAGGTCTACATTATTAACTATGTTACTAGATCAACATGATACAGGTCTACATTATTAACTATGTTACTAGATCAACATGATACAGGTCTACATTATTAACTATGTTACTAGATCAACATGATACAGGTCTACATTATTAACTATGTTACTAGATCAACATGATACAGGTCTACATTATTAACTATGTTACTAGATCAACATGATACAGGTCTACATTATTAACTATGTTACTAGATCAACATGATACAGGTCTACATTATTAACTATGTTACTAGATCAACATGATACAGGTCTACATTATTAACTATGTTACTAGATCAACATGATACAGGTCTACATTATTAACTATGTTACTAGATCAACATGATACAGGTCTACATTATTAACTATGTTACTAGATCAACATGATACAGGTCTACATTATTAACTATGTTACTAGATCAACATGATACAGGTCTACATTATTAACTATGTTACTAGATCAACATGATACAGGTCTACATTATTAACTATGTTACTAGATCAACATGATACAGGTCTACATTATTAACTATGTTACTAGATCAACATGATACAGGTCTACATTATTAACTATGTTACTAGATCAACATGATACAGGTCTACATTATTAACTATGTTACTAGATCAACATGATACAGGTCTACATTATTAACTATGTTACTAGATCAACATGATACAGGTCTACATTATTAACTATGTTACTAGATCAACATGATACAGGTCTACATTATTAACTATGTTACTAGATCAACATGATACAGGTCTACATTATTAACTATGTTACTAGATCAACATGATACAGGTCTACATTATTAACTATGTTACTAGATCAACATGATACAGGTCTACATTATTAACTATGTTACTAGATCAACATGATACAGGTCTACATTATTAACTATGTTACTAGATCAACATGATACAGGTCTACATTATTAACTATGTTACTAGATCAACATGATACAGGTCTACATTATTAACTATGTTACTAGATCAACATGATACAGGTCTACATTATTAACTATGTTACTAGATCAACATGATACAGGTCTACATTATTAACTATGTTACTAGTTCAACATGATACAGGTCTACATTATTAACTATGTTACTAGATCAACATGATACAGGTCTACATTATTAACTATGTTACTAGATCAACATGATACAGGTCTACATTATTAACTATGTTACTAGATCAACATGATACAGGTCTACATTATTAACTATGTTACTAGATCAACATGATACAGGTCTACATTATTAACTATGTTACTAGATCAACATGATACAGGTCTACATTATTAACTATGTTACTAGATCAACATGATACAGGTCTACATTATTAACTATGTTACTAGTTCAACATGATACAGGTCTACATTATTAACTATGTTACTAGATCAACATGATACAGGTCTACATTATTAACTATGTTACTAGATCAACATGATACAGGTCTACATTATTAACTATGTTACTAGTTCAACATGATACAGGTCTACATTATTAACTATGTTACTAGATCAACATGATACAGGTCTACATTATTAACTATGTTACTAGTTCAACATGATACAGGTCTACATTATTAACTATGTTACTAGATCAACATGATACAGGTCTACATTATTAACTATGTTACTAGATCAACATGATACAGGTCTACATTATTAACTATGTTACTAGTTCAACATGATACAGGTCTACATTATTAACTATGTTACTAGATCAACATGATACAGGTCTACATTATTAACTATGTTACTAGTTCAACATGATACAGGTCTACATTATTAACTATGTTACTAGATCAACATGATACAGGTCTACATTATTAACTATGTTACTAGATCAACATGATACAGGTCTACATTATTAACTATGTTACTAGATCAACATGATACAGGTCTACATTATTAACTATGTTACTAGATCAACATGATACAGGTCTACATTATTAACTATGTTACTAGATCAACATGATACAGGTCTACATTATTAACTATGTTACTAGATCAACATGATACAGGTCTACATTATTAACTATGTTACTAGATCAACATGATACAGGTCTACATTATTAACTATGTTACTAGTTCAACATGATACAGGTCTACATTATTAACTATGTTACTAGATCAACATGATACAGGTCTACATTATTAACTATGTTACTAGTTCAACATGATACAGGTCTACATTATTAACTATGTTACTAGTTCAACATGATACAGGTCTACATTATTAACTATGTTACTAGATCAACATGATACAGGTCTACATTATTAACTATGTTACTAGATCAACATGATACAGGTCTACATTATTAACTATGTTACTAGATCAACATGATACAGGTCTACATTATTAACTATGTTACTAGATCAACATGATACAGGTCTACATTATTAACTATGTTACTAGATCAACATGATACAGGTCTACATTATTAACTATGTTACTAGTTCAACATGATACAGGTCTACATTATTAACTATGTTACTAGATCAACATGATACAGGTCTACATTATTAACTATGTTACTAGATCAACATGATACAGGTCTACATTATTAACTATGTTACTAGATCAACATGATACAGGTCTACATTATTAACTATGTTACTAGTTCAACATGATACAGGTCTACATTATTAACTATGTTACTAGTTCAACATGATACAGGTCTACATTATTAACTATGTTACTAGATCAACATGATACAGGTCTACATTATTAACTATGTTACTAGTTCAACATGATACAGGTCTACATTATTAACTATGTTACTAGTTCAACATGATACAGGTCTACATTATTAACTATGTTACTAGATCAACATGATACAGGTCTACATTATTAACTATGTTACTAGTTCAACATGATACAGGTCTACATTATTAACTATGTTACTAGTTCAACATGATACAGGTCTACATTATTAACTATGTTACTAGTTCAACATGATACAGGTCTACATTATTAACTATGTTACTAGATCAACATGATACAGGTCTACATTATTAACTATGTTACTAGATCAACATGATACAGGTCTACATTATTAACTATGTTACTAGATCAACATGATACAGGTCTACATTATTAACTATGTTACTAGATCAACATGATACAGGTCTACATTATTAACTATGTTACTAGATCAACATGATACAGGTCTACATTATTAACTATGTTACTAGATCAACATGATACAGGTCTACATTATTAACTATGTTACTAGATCAACATGATACAGGTCTACATTATTAACTATGTTACTAGTTCAACATGATACAGGTCTACATTATTAACTATGTTACTAGATCAACATGATACAGGTCTACATTATTAACTATGTTACTAGATCAACATGATACAGGTCTACATTATTAACTATGTTACTAGTTCAACATGATACAGGTCTACATTATTAACTATGTTACTAGATCAACATGATACAGGTCTACATTATTAACTATGTTACTAGATCAACATGATACAGGTCTACATTATTAACTATGTTACTAGATCAACATGATACAGGTCTACATTATTAACTATGTTACTAGATCAACATGATACAGGTCTACATTATTAACTATGTTACTAGATCAACATGATACAGGTCTACATTATTAACTATGTTACTAGATCAACATGATACAGGTCTACATTATTAACTATGTTACTAGTTCAACATGATACAGGTCTACATTATTAACTATGTTACTAGATCAACATGATACAGGTCTACATTATTAACTATGTTACTAGATCAACATGATACAGGTCTACATTATTAACTATGTTACTAGATCAACATGATACAGGTCTACATTATTAACTATGTTACTAGATCAACATGATACAGGTCTACATTATTAACTATGTTACTAGATCAACATGATACAGGTCTACATTATTAACTATGTTACTAGATCAACATGATACAGGTCTACATTATTAACTATGTTACTAGATCAACATGATACAGGTCTACATTATTAACTATGTTACTAGTTCAACATGATACAGGTCTACATTATTAACTATGTTACTAGATCAACATGATACAGGTCTACATTATTAACTATGTTACTAGATCAACATGATACAGGTCTACATTATTAACTATGTTACTAGATCAACATGATACAGGTCTACATTATTAACTATGTTACTAGTTCAACATGATACAGGTCTACATTATTAACTATGTTACTAGATCAACATGATACAGGTCTACATTATTAACTATGTTACTAGTTCAACATGATACAGGTCTACATTATTAACTATGTTACTAGATCAACATGATACAGGTCTACAGTCCTGCACATGTTCAGGTGGTTCTGTTTTCCCAGGCTCTGTAGAACCAGACCCTGTCAGTGTTGACATAACACATTCTAGAGTATAGGCCTAGTGTGTGTTCATGAGGAGGTCCCAGATGGCACTGCTACGCTACACACACACACACAATAACATACACACACAAATAATTTTATATTATAACTTACGCCTATTTAGCACACAACATGCGCGCTATGCACACACACACGTACACATGGATTTTGTATTGTAGAGTAGTGACCTGAGTGAACACACTTAATGTGTTGCGAAATCTGGTGTGTAATGTGATGTTTTTTATTGTATATAACCGCCTTAATGTTGCTGGACCCCAGGAAGAATAGCTGCTCTCTTGGCAGGAATTAATGGGGATCCATAATAAACCCCAGGAAGAGTAGCTGCTGCCTTGGCAGGAACTAATGGGGATCCATAATAAACCCCAGGAAGAGTAGCTGCTGCCTTGGCAGGAACTAATGGGGATCCATAATAAATACAAATACTTGTTTGTACACAGAGGTATTTTGGTCATATTGTCTGAAAACCGTAATGTTGTCAGAGCCAGAGGGAAGGTAACCGAAGCCAGTCCAGTCAGAGCCATAGTTGAACAGGGCTGTTCTGTGGCCAAACTGGCCATGTGTGCTGATGAAGCAGCCTGGCTATGTGTGCTTCTAGTATGGTAACTATGTGTGTTTTTGGTGCGGTAACTGTGTGTGCTTCTGGTACGGTAACTATGTGTGGAATGAGCAGGGAAACCCAGTGAGGCCAAGGATGGTACAGTGGCTGCCTGTTAACCGACCCCAGAGCTGTCTAACCCTGTTAATGTGTGTGTGTGTCACTCAGACCTTTTCAGTTCAAGGTTCATCCCTGGTCAGTGGAACTATGTATCTGTAACCTGGTCCCAGATCTGTTTGTGCGATCATCTCAACTCCTTGTCATGCCAAACAGTGGTCCTTTGTAGCTCAGTTGGTAGAGCATGGCACTTGTAATGCCATGGTAGTGGGTTTGATTCCCGGGACCACCCATATGTAAAATATATGCACACATGACTGTAAGTCACTTGGGATTAAAACGTCTGCTAAATGGCATGTTATTATTTTATAGCACAAACAGATCTTGGTCCAGGCTAACATATCTGACTACCAGATTAGTATACCATGCCCTAGGTTCTCACACCTTAACCAACCATTCTAATTCAATTCAGTGGAGCCACCTGACTGAATGAATGGCATGGAAAGTCTGCATTCATTCAGCTCTAGCATGGCATTGGCCTTTGTCATGACAGATGAGTCAGGGGCCATGCAGAACCATTCTAGTTGCATTACATCTATGACCAGACAGATAGTAAGTTCTAGGTGTTTTATGTCTATGGACAGACCGATGATAGACTGATATACAGCCACATGGGACAAGAGAAAGTGCTATGCTACAATCCAGGAGTCCAGGCCTTTCAGCTAGGCTTATCTGTAGATATTACTGGACTGTATTACTAAGTTGTATCTAGCACTTTATAACAGAGACAGTACCTCAGGTCTGATAGAGCTTTATGACAGAGACAGTACCTCAGGTCTGATAGAGCTTTAAGATGGTACCTCAGGTCTAAAAGAGCTTTATGACAGAGACGGTACCTCAGTAGGTCTGATAGAGCTTTAAGACAGACAGTACCTCAGTAGGTCTGATAGAGCTTTAAGACAGACAGTACCTCAGTAGGTCTGATAGAGCTTTATGACAGAGACGGTACCTCAGTAGGTCTGATAGAGCTTTATGACAGAGACGGTACCTCAGTAGGTCTGATAGAGCTTTATGACAGAGACGGTACCTCAGTAGGTCTGATAGAGCTTTATGACAGAGACGGTACCTCAGTAGGTCTGATAGAGCTTTATGACAGAGACGGTACCTCAGTAGGTCTGATAGAGCTTTATGACAGAGACGGTACCTCAGTAGGTCTGATAGAGCTTTATGACAGAGACGGTACCTCAGTAGGTCTGATAGAGCTTTAAGACAGAGACGGTACCTCAGTAGGTCTGATAGAGCTTTATGACAGACAGTACCTCAGTAGGTCTGATAGAGCTTTATGACAGAGACGGTACCTCAGTAGGTCTGATAGAGCTTTATGACAGAGACGGTACCTCAGTAGGTCTGATAGAGCTTTATGACAGAGACGGTACCTCAGTAGGTCTGATAGAGCTTTATGACAGAGACGGTACCTCAGTAGGTCTGATAGAGCTTTATGACAGAGACGGTACCTCAGTAGGTCTGATAGAGCTTTATGACAGAGACGGTACCTCAGTAGGTCTGATAGAGCTTTATGACAGAGACGGTACCTCAGTAGGTCTGATAGAGCTTTATGACAGAGACGGTACCTCAGTAGGTCTGATAGAGCTTTATGACAGAGACGGTACCTCAGTAGGTCTGATAGAGCTTTATGACAGTACCTCAGTAGGTCTGATAGAGCTTTATGACAGTACCTCAGCAGGTCTGATAGAGCTTTATGACAGTACCTCAGCAGGTCTGATAGAGCTTTAAGACAGTACCTCAGCAGGTCTGATAGAGCTTTAAGACAGTACCTCAGCAGGTCTGATAGAGCTTTATGACAGAGACAGTACCTCAGCAGGTCTGATAGAGCTTTATGACAGAGACGGTACCTCAGGTCTGGTAGAGCTTTATGACAGAGACAGTACCTCAGGTCTGATAGAGCTTTATGACAGAGACCGTACCTCAGGTCTGATAGAGCTTTAAGACGGTACCTCAGGTCTAAAAGAGCTTTATGACAGAGACGGTACCTCAGGTCTGATAGAGCTTTATGACAGAGACGGTACCTCAGGTCTGATAGAGCTTTAAGACAGTACCTCAGCAGGTCTGATAGAGCTTTAAGACAGTACCTCAGCAGGTCTGATAGAGCTTTATGACAGTACCTCAGCAGGTCTGATAGAGCTTTATGACAGTAGCTCAGCAGGTCTGATAGAGCTTTAAGACAGTACCTCAGCAGGTCTGATAGAGCTTTATGACAGAGACGGTACCTCAGGTCTGATAGAGCTTTATGACAGTAGCTCAGCAGGTCTGATAGAGCTTTATGACAGTAGCTCAGCAGGTCTGATAGAGCTTTATGACAGTAGCTCAGCAGGTCTGATAGAGCTTTATGACAGTAGCTCAGCAGGTCTGATAGAGCTTTGACAGTAGCTCAGCAGGTCTGATAGAGCTTTAAGACAGTACCTCAGCAGGTCTGATAGAGCTTTAAGACAGTACCTCAGCAGGTCTGATAGAGCTTTAAGACAGTACCTCAGCAGGTCTGATAGAGCTTTAAGACAGTACCTCAGCAGGTCTGATAGAGCTTTAAGACAGTACCTCAGCAGGTCTGATAGAGCTTTAAGACAGTACCTCAGCAGGTCTGATAGAGCTTTAAGACCTCAGCAGGGGTTTGTCATTAGCTGATACAGATGGCTCCTATATGCCTGCTGCTGTTCCGTGTGTTCTGAGAGGGGTGAGGGGTAAAGGGATCTGGAGACAGGATATTATGAGTTAAGAGACCGGGTGTGTTCAGACATGCTCCACTGACCACACAGGGTAGGTCTGTCTGACTGTCCAGGGGATGTGACTACCACTCATTACAATTAATCATTAAATAACAGTCCCTCCCGTGTGTCCTCCAGCTACCATGAGGAGCTGGTGGAGTTGCAGGAGAGACAGTGTGGTAGTGTCTGACTGGGTGTAACAGTCCGTTCTCTCCCGTGTCTTCCTCAGTTACCATGAGGCCCAGGAGGAGTTGCTGGAGTTCCAGGAAGGGAGCAGAGAGCTGGAGGCAGAGTTAGAGGCCCAGCTAGGACAGGCTGAACACCGCCTCAGAGACCTGCACACAGAGAACCAAAGACTGAAGAGCGAGTTGGACAACCTCAAGGTAACACACGCAGGAACAGACACACACACACACACACACACAGACCGAGGGGTTAGAACCAAACACTGAAGTGCGAGCTGGATAACCTCGAGGTAAATGTTGTACCTCTTGGTGTTGGATTTTAACAAATATGTGAAACGGTTGGGATTCGGTTTGGCAAACACTGTTCCTGGGGATTCGGTTCGGTAAACACTGTTCCTGGGGATTCGGTTCGGCAAACACTGTTACTGGGGATTCTGTTCGGCAAACACTGTTCCTGAGGATTCGGTTTGGCAAACACTGTTCCTGGGGATTCGGTTCGGTAAACACTGTTCCTGGGGATTCGGTTCGGTAAACACTGTTCCTGGGGATTCGGTTCGGCAAACACTGTTCCTGAGGATTCGGTTCGGTAAACACTGTTCCTGGGGATTCGGTTCGGCAAACACTGTTACTGGGGATTCTGTTCGGCAAACACTGTTCCTGAGGATTCGGTTTGGCAAACACTGTTCCTGGGGATTCGGTTCGGTAAACACTGTTCCTGGGGATTCGGTTCGGTAAACACTGTTCCTGGGGATTCGGTTCGGCAAACACTGTTCCTGAGGATTCGGTTCGGTAAACACTGTTCCTGGGGATTCGGTTCGGCAAACACTGTTCCTGGGGATTCGGTTCGGTAAACACTGTTCCTGGGGATTCGGTTCGGCAAACACTGTTCCTGGGGATTCGGTTTGGCAAACACTGTTCCTGAGGATTCGGTTCGGCAAACACTGTTCCTGGGGATTCGGTTCGGCAAACACTGTTCCTGGGGATTCGGTTTGGCAAACACTGTTCCTGGGGATTCGGTTCGGCAAACACTGTTCCTGGGGATTCGGTTTGGCAAACACTGTTCCTGGGGATTCGGTTCGGCAAACACTGTTCCTGGGGATTCGGTTCGGTAAACACTGTTCCTGGGGATTCGGTTCGGCAAACACTGTTACTGGGGATTCTGTTCGGCAAACACTGTTCCTGAGGATTCGGTTTGGCAAACACTGTTCCTGGGGATTCGGTTCGGCAAACACTGTTCCTGGGGATTCGGTTCGGTAAACACTGTTCCTGGGGATTCGGTTCGGTAAACACTGTTCCTGGGGATTCGGTTCGGCAAACACTGTTACTGGGGATTCGGTTCGGCAAACACTGTTCCTGAGGATTCGGTTCGGCAAACACTGTTCCTGGGGATTCGGTTCGGCAAACACTGTTCCTGGGGATTCGGTTCGGCAAACACTGTTCCTGGGGATTCGGTTCGGCAAACACTGTTCCTGGGGATTCGGTTCGGCAAACACTGTTCCTGGGGATTCGGTTCGGCAAACACTGTTCCTGGGGATTCGGTTCGGCAAACACTGTTCCTGGGGATTCGGTTCGGCAAACACTGTTCCTGGGGATTCGGTTCGGCAAACACTGTTCCTGGGGATTCGGTTCGGCAAACACTGTTCCTGGGGATTCGGTTCGGCAAACACTGTTCCTGGGGATTCGGTTCGGCAAACACTGTTCCTGGGGATTCGGTTCGGCAAACACTGTTCCTGGGGATTCGGTTCGGCAAACACTGTTCCTGGGGATTCGGTTCGGCAAACACTGTTCCTGGGGATTCGGTTCGGCAAACACTGTTCCTGGGGATTCGGTTCGGCAAACACTGTTCCTGGGGATTCGGTTCGGCAAACACTGTTCCTGGGGATTCGGTTCGGCAAACACTGTTCCTGGGGATTCGGTTCGGCAAACACTGTTCCTGGGGATTCGGTTCGGCAAACACTGTTCCTGGGGATTCGGTTCGGCAAACACTGTTCCTGGGGATTCGGTTCGGCAAACACTGTTCCTGGGGATTCGGTTCGGCAAACACTGTTCCTGGGGATTCGGTTCGGCAAACACTGTTCCTGGGGATTCGGTTCGGCAAACACTGTTCCTGGGGATTCGGTTCGGCAAACACTGTTCCTGGGGATTCGGTTCGGCAAACACTGTTCCTGGGGATTCGGTTCGGCAAACACTGTTCCTGGGGATTCGGTTCGGCAAACACTGTTCCTGGGGATTCGGTTCGGCAAACACTGTTCCTGGGGATTCGGTTCGGCAAACACTGTTCCTGGGGATTCGGTTCGGCAAACACTGTTCCTGGGGATTCGGTTCGGCAAACACTGTTCCTGGGGATTCGGTTCGGCAAACACTGTTCCTGGGGATTCGGTTCGGCAAACACTGTTCCTGGGGATTCGGTTCGGCAAACACTGTTCCTGGGGATTCGGTTCGGCAAACACTGTTCCTGGGGATTCGGTTCGGCAAACACTGTTCCTGGGGATTCGGTTCGGCAAACACTGTTCCTGGGGATTCGGTTTGGCAAACACTGGATTACAGTTCCGGAACATCAGTTGACGTCAGCCATTCACCAGGGACTGGAAACAGGAAACAGGGCTCAACCACTACACCTGGATGTCAGAGTAAAGCCACTCCTGGATGTCCCTGCTGCCTGCCAGAGAGAGAGAGCTGCATGTGTTGGCTGGCTGACCAGCATATCACTGGTTAGATCACTCGTGCTGGCCAGCTATATCACTAACCAGGATGTAGATCATTGGGATAATAGAACATGATGCTAACCAGGATGTAGATCACTGAGATAATAGAACATGATGCTAACCAGGATGTAGATCACTGGGATAATAGAACATGATGCTAACCAGGATGTAGAGCACTGAGATAATAGAACATGATGCTAACCAGGATGTAGAGCACTGAGATAATAGAACATGATGCTAACCAGGATGTAGAGCACTGAGATAATAGAACATGATGCTAACCAGGATGTAGTGCACTGAGATAATAGAACATGATGCTAACCAGGATGTAGATCACTGAGATAATAGAACATGATGCTAACCAGGATGTAGAGCACTGGGATAATAGAACATGATGCTAACCAGGATGTAGTGCACTGGGATAATAGAACATGATGCTAACCAGGATGTAGTGCACTGAGATAATAGAACATGATGCTAACCAGGATGTAGATCACTGGGATAATAGAACATGATGCTAACCAGGATGTAGAGCACTGAGATAATATAACATGATGCTAACCAGGATGTAGATCACTGGGATAATAGAACATGATGCTAACCAGGATGTAGAGCACTGAGATAATAGAACATGATGCTAACCAGGATGTAGAGCACTGGGATAATAGAACATGATGCTAACCAGGATGTAGAGCACTGGGATAATAGAACATGATGCTAACCAGGATGTAGAGCACTGAGATAATAGAACATGATGCTAACCAGGATGTAGATCACTGGGATAATAGAACATGATGCTAACCAGGATGTAGAGCACTGAGATAATAGAACATGATGCTAACCAGGATGTAGAGCACTGAGATAATAGAACATGATGCTAACCAGGATGTAGATCACTGGGATAATAGAACATGATGCTAACCAGGATGTAGAGCACTGAGATAATAGAACATGATGCTAACCAGGATGTAGAGCACAGAGATAATAGAACATGATGCTAACCAGGATGTAGAGCACTGAGATAATATAACATGATGCTAACCAGGATGTAGATCACTGAGATAATAGAACATGATGCTAACCAGGATGTAGAGCACTGGGATAATATAACATGATGCTAACCAGGATGTAGAGCACTGGGATAATAGAACATGATGCTAACCAGGATGTAGAGCACTGAGATAATAGAACATGATGCTAACCAGGATGTAGAGCACTGAGATAATAGAACATGATGCTAACCAGGATGTAGAGCACTGGGATAATAGAACATGATGCTAACCAGGATGTAGATCACTGAGATAATAGAACATGATGCTAACCAGGATGTAGAGCACTGGGATAATAGAACATGATGCTAACCAGGATGTAGTGCACTGAGATAATAGAACATGATGCTAACCAGGATGTAGAGCACTGGGATAATAGAACATGATGCTAACCAGGATGTAGATCACTGAGATAATAGAACATGATGCTAACCAGGATGTAGAGCACTGAGATAATAGAACATGATGCTAACCAGGATGTAGAGCACTGAGATAATAGAACATGATGCTAACCAGGATGTAGATCACTGAGATAATAGAACATGATGCTAACCAGGATGTAGAGCACTGGGATAATAGAACATGATGCTAACCAGGATGTAGATCACTGAGATAATAGAACATGATGCTAACCAGGATGTAGAGCACTGAGATAATAGAACATGATACTAACCAGGATGTAGATCACTGAGATAATAGAACATGATGCTAACCAGGATGTAGATCACTGGGATAATAGAACATGATGCTAACCAGGATGTAGAGCACTGAGATAATAGAACATGATGCTAACCAGGATGTAGATCACTGGGATAATAGAACATGATGCTAACCAGGATGTAGAGCACTGAGATAATAGAACATGATGCTAACCAGGATGTAGAGCACTGAGATAATAGAACATGATGCTAACCAGGATGTAGAGCACTGAGATAATAGAACATGATGCTAACCAGGATGTAGATCACTGAGATAATAGAACATGATGCTAACCAGGATGTAGATCACTGAGATAATAGAACATGATGCTAACCAGGATGTAGAGCACTGAGATAATAGAACATGATGCTAACCAGGATGTAGATCACTGGGATAATAGAACATGATGCTAACCAGGATGTAGAGCACTGAGATAATAGAACATGCTGCTAACCAGGATGTAGAGCACTGAGATAATAGAACATGATGCTAACCAGGATGTAGATCACTGGGATAATAGAACATGATGCTAACCAGGATGTAGAGCACTGAGATAATAGAACATGATGCTAACCAGGATGTAGAGCACTGGGATAATAGAACATGATGCTAACCAGGATGTAGAGCACTGGGATAATAGAACATGATGCTAACCAGGATGTAGATCACTGGGATAATAGAACATGATGCTAACCAGGATGTAGATCACTGGGATAATAGAACATGATGCTAACCAGGATGTAGATCACTGGGATAATAGAACATGATGCTAACCAGGATGTAGAGCACTGAGATAATAGAACATGATGCTAACCAGGATGTAGAGCACTGGGATAATAGAACATGATGCTAACCAGGATGTAGATCACTGAGATTAAATAACACATGCTTCTTTATGATGAGGTGCTGTCTTTCATGACCATTTCCTTCTGTCTGTGGGATAACCATATTCATGTGTGTTAGACAGCCTGTTAGACTACATATGGCAGCAACATGTGAGTGTGCAGTAGACTAGACTACAGTTCTATGATCGGGCAATGGAGGACTGTGATTCATGTGAGGGCCGGTGGAGCTGGGGGCCGGTGGAGCTGGGGGCCGGTGGAGCTGGGGGCCGGTGGAGCTGGGCTAGCCTTGCTGTTGACCCAGACTTTAGGTTGGCTTGATTCTGACACCTATGAGCCATTCTTCACCCCTCGCCAGAGAACAAAGGAGTTGTAGAGTCTATGAACACCGAGAATGTTAACATTAAGTTGGCATGTCAACACTCCCTTCCACCTGTCACCTCGGTCATCAATGCAACCATCTCCACACACTCATTCCCTCTCTCGCCCCCCGCAGGAGCAGCAGTATGCTCAGAGCTATAAGCAGGTCTATATGTTGTCCTAACGTTGTTCTCTCCCTGTAGGAGAAGTTGGAGCAGCAGTATGCTCAGAGCTATAAGCAGGTCTATATGTTGTCTGAACGTTGTTCTCTCCCTGTAGGAGAAGTTGGAGCAGCAGTATGCTCAGAGCTATAAGCAGGTCTATATGTTGTCTGAACGTTGTTCTCTCTCCCCCTGTAGGAGAAGTTGGAGCAGCAGTATGCTCAGAGCTATAAGCAGGTCTCCATGTTAGAGGATGACCTGGGACAGACCAGAGGAATCAAGGAACAGCTTCATAAATACGTCAGAGAACTGGAGCAGGCCAACGATGACCTGGAGAGAGCCAAGAGGTCACTATATACCACAGTAGAACGTTACTAACACAGCCATTCAAATGTTTTGAGTTCAGGCCTGGGTTGTAGGCTAAGTGGATGCTGCCTGGTAGCTGTGCCTCAGTATCAAATGAATTGGTCACATACACATATTTAGCAGATGTCATTGTGGGTGTAGTGAAATGCTTGTAAAGAGAGTGTTACTCCACTCAGTGTTAACCCAGTTATCCAACCCACACAGATACTGTACATTTTTCACCTGTTTCTGCTACTAACCGTTGTCCACCCCAACTCTTCTCCTCCTCCCTCCATCAGGGCGACCATCGTATCTCTGGAGGACTTTGAGGGTCGTCTGAACCAGGCCATAGAGAGGAATGCCTTCCTGGAGAGTGAGCTGGATGAGAAGGAGTCTCTACTGGAGTCAGTTCAGAGACTGAAGGATGAAGCCAGAGGTATGAAGACATGAAACACCTACCTCTATCTCAGACCGACCCTTTCTGTTATGGGTAATACTGCTGTATTAAGTCAGCTGGATGAGAAGTAGTCTAGTGGTCTCAGTAGAGACTGAAGGATGAAGCCAGCGGTTTGGATGGGGGTAACCCCTAACTCCCTGTTCCCCTAACTCCCTGTCCCCTACTAATCATGTGCTTGATGATAGTAGACCAGTGTAATCAGATGTAGTGATAGTACTGGAGTATATGAAATAGTTGGAGCTGTCTGGCTGGTACTTGAGGAGAGGGTTGTGAAACACTGCTCTATCCATATGGTAGAATCATGTCTGTATTGGTGTGACTGATGCCTCAGACCTGAGACAGGAGCTGGCGGAGAGGGAGAAGACTGCAGACGGAATGTCATGTCTGTATTGGTGCTTGTATCTCATGTCTGTCTATCTGCCCCCCAGACCTGAGACAGGAGATGGTGGTGAGGGAGAGGACTGCAGACAGGATGTCAGCCCCCAGCTCCCCTACCCTGGACATGGACAAGATGGACTCTGCTGTCCAGGCCTCCCTGTCCCTGCCTGTCACCCCTGTAGGGAAGGGCATGGAGCACCCGTTCATCAACCCTAAATCATCAGGTAGGTCAACAGCCGTGTCTTCTAACAGACCTGGGTGGAAATAGTGTTCCTTGTCTTTCAAATACTTTACATGTGCTTTATTGAGCTTGCTGGGTGCAATGGAATCCATGGAAGAGTCTCAAAAGTCCCTCCAGGCAGTCTCAATTCAATGCTCAAAGTGTTTTGAAAGTATATAAATACTATTTGAACCCAGGTCTGTTATTTAGTTCCTTCACTTTTGGAGCTGTACCTCCGTGTGAAAGTTTATAGGTATCTGTCATGTACTAAACACTCCTCTCCGTCTCTCCTCTCCTTCTCTCCTCTCCTTCTCTCCTCTCCTTCTCTCCTCTCCTTCTCTCCTCTCCTTCTCTCCTCTCCTTCTCTCCTCTCCTCTCCTTCTCTCCTCTCCTCTCCGTCTCTCCTCTCCTCTCCTCTCCGTCTCTCCTCTCCTCTCCGTCTCTCCTCTCCTCTCCGTCTCTCCTCTCCTCTCCGTCTCTCCTCTCCTCACCCATCTCCTCTCTCTTCTCCTCTCCTCTCCTCTGGCCCCTCTCCTCTCTTCTCTCCCGTCTCCTCTCCCGTCTCCTCTCCTCTCCTCTCCTCTCCTCTCCTCTCCTCTCCTCTCTCTTCTCCTCTCCTCTCCTCTCTGTCTCTCCTCTCCTCTCCTCTCCTCTCCTCTCCTCTCCTCTCCTCTCCTCTCCTCTCCTCTCCTCTCCGTCTCCTCTCCTCTCCTCTCTGTCTCCTCTCCTCTCGTCTCCTCTCCTTTCCTCTCCTCTCCTCTCCTCTCCTCTCCTCTCCTCTCCTCTCCTCTCCTCTGTCTCCTCTCCGTCTCCTCTCCGTCTCCTCTCCGTCTCCTCTCCGTCTCCTCTCTGTCTCCTCTCTGTCTCTCCTCTCTGTCTCTCCTCTCTGTCTCTCCTCTCCTCTCTGTCTCTCCTCTCCTCTCTGTCTCTCCTCTCCTCTCTGTCTCTCCTCTCCTCTCTGTTTCTCCTCTCTGCCTCTCCTCTCTGTTTCTCTTCTGTCTCTCCTCTCTGTTTCTCTTCTGTCTCCTCTCTGTCTCTCCTCTCTGTTTCTCTTCTCTGTCTCTTCTCCTCTCTGTCTCTTCTCCTCTCTGTCTCCTCTCTGTCTCATCTCCTCTCTGTCTCTTCTCTTCTCTGTCTCCTCTCTGTCTCATCTCTTCTCTGTCTCTCCTCTCTGTCTCTCCTCTCCTCTCCTCTCTGTCTCTCTCTCCTCTCTCTCTCTCCTCTCTGTCTCTCCTCTCTGTCTCTCCTCTCTGTCTCTCCTCTCTGTCTCTCCTCTCTGTCTCTCCTCTCTGTCTCTCCTCTCTGTCTCTCCTCTCTGTCTCTCCTCTCTGTCTCTTCTCTGTCTCTTCTCTGTCTCTCTGTCTCTTCTCTGTCTCTCTGTCTCTTCTCTGTCTCTCTGTCTCTTCTCTGTCTCTCTGTCTCTTCTCTGTCTCTCTGTCTCTTCTCTGTCTCTCTGTCTCTCCTCTGTCTCTCTGTCTCTCCTCTGTCTCTCTGTCTCTTCTCTCCTCTGTCTCTTCTCTGTCTCTTCTCTCCTCTGTCTTCTCTGTCTCTTCTCTGTCTCTGTCTCTCCTCTGTCTCTTCTCTGTCTCTTCTCTGTCTCTTCTCTGTCTCTTCTCTGTCTCTTCTCTGTCCCTCTCTGTCTCTTCTCTGTCTCTTCTCTGTCTCTTCTCTGTCTCTTCTCTGTCTCTTCTCTGTCTCTTCTCTGTCTCTTCTCTGTCTCTTCTCTGTCTCTCTGTCTCTTCTCTCCTCTCTCTTCTCTGTCTCTCTTCTCTGTCTCTCTTCTCTGTCTCTCCTCTATGTCTCTCCTCTCTGTCTCTCCTCTCTGTCTCTCCTCTCTGTCTCTCCTCTCTGTCTCTCCTCTCTGTCTCTCCTCTCTGTCTCTCCTCTCTGTCTCTCCTCTCTGTCTCTCCTCTCTGTCTCTCCTCTCTGTCTCTCCTCTGTCTCTCCTCTCTGTCTCTTCTCTTCTCTGTCTCATCTCTTCTCTGTCTCTTCTCTGTCTCTTCTCTTCTCTGTCTCTTCTCTGTCTCTTCTCTCTCTCTGTCTCTTCTCTGTCTCTGTCTCTCTGTCTCTTCTCTGTCTCTTCTCTCCTCTCCTCTGTCTCTTCTCTCCTCTCCTCTGTCTCTTCTCTCCTCTCTGTCTCTCCTCTCCTCTTCTCTGTCTCTTCTCTGTCTCTTCTCTGTCTCTTCTCTGTCTCTTCTCTGTCTCTTCTCTGTCTCTCTGTCTCTCCTCTCTGTCTCTCCTCTCCTCTCTCTTCTCTGTCTCTCTTCTCTGTCTCTCTTCTCTGTCTCTCCTCTCTGTCTCTCCTCTCTGTCTCTCCTCTCTGTCTCTCCTCTCTGTCTCTCCTCTCTGTCTCTCCTCTCTGTCTCTCCTCTCTGTCTCTCCTCTCTGTCTCTCCTCTCTGTCTCTTCTCTCCTCTCTGTCTCTTCTCTGTCTCTCTGTCTCTTCTCTCCTCTGTCTCTCCTCTGTCTCTTCTCTCCTCTGTCTCTCCTCTGTCTCTCCTCTCCTCTGTCTCTTCTCTCCTCTCCTCTGTCTCTTCTCTCCTCTGTCTCTCCTCTCCTCTCCTCTGTCTCTTCTCTCCCATGTCTCTTCTCTCCTCTCCTCTGTCTCTTCTCTCCTCTCCTCTGTCTCTTCTCTCCTCTCCTCTGTCTCTCCTCTGTCTCTCCTCTCCTCTCCTCTGTCTCTCCTCTGTCTTCTCTCCTCTGTCTCTCCTCTCCTCTCCTCTGTCTCTTCTCTGTCTCTTCTCTGTCTGTTCTGTCTCTTCTCTGTCTCTTCTCTGTCTCTCTGTCTCTCCTCTCCTCTCCTCTCCTCTCTCTTCTCAGCTCCTCTCCTCTCTCTTCTCAGCTCCTCTCCTCTCCTCTCTCTTCTCAGCTCCTCTCCTCTCTCTTCTCTTCTCTCTCCTCTCCTCTCCTCTCCTCTCCTCTTCTCTTCTCTCTACAGTGTTAACAAATGGCTCTGGGCCTGGCGGCTCACCTCTGACCCCATCAGCAAGAATCTCTGCTCTTAATATCGTTGGGGACCTTCTTAGAAAAGTGGGGGTAAATATCAGACTTTTGTTTCTTGTAGCAATGTTTTCCATTGCTATGTATCCATCGTCTGAAGCTAATGTTGACGACAAAACATTATGAACACTCTTCTTGAGTGAACCCAACAGTTTGGCTTCCGTCTCCTCTCTTGACAGCAGAGTATATTGGAATGGTGTCTGTCACCTGAATTAAAGGTTACAACAGAATCCACAGCTTGTGATTAGTCTAATGTAGGCCATGTTTGTCTGTCCTTAGGCGCTGGAGTCCAAGCTAGCTGCATGTAGGAACTTTGCCAAGGACCAGGCGGTGAGGAAAACCTACTCCACGTCGTCCAGCAACATGATCACTGGGAACGGAAACCTCCTCAACAGCAACGCCACCAAGTTCTCCCACTCACTACACACCACCTACTACGACAAAACGTGAGTTCTGTCTTTCTCTCAGGAGTATTCCTACTGGTCCATCTACCTCTCTGCTTGACTTCCTGTCTGCAGTGTTAGTGTGACTCACTCCGAGACAGTAGAAGAAGTGACAGGCTGAATGGACTCTATCCCATTTTGAGTCAGAGTTGGTCTAACCAGAGTATGTAGAGAATACCCAAACAGCTTTCTATTTGATATTGTGAATGAACTAACTTCTGTCTTCTTGGTTTCTCTCTGTCTGGTGTTGTCCCCCACAGGGCTGTGAATGGACTGGACCCCAGCACCCTGACTGCCCTGGCATCGCCCCGGACTGTCTCCCCTCCTGGCATGCTGCCTCTCACCGTTTAGCATGGCCCCAACCTCTGTACAAGCTCCCCGCAGAACAAGGGTACCCCTCATCCTTCACCCCAACCTCACCCCCTCCGTCACCCCAAATCTCTGTACAACTCCTGTACACCCCGCAGAACACTGAGAGGAGAGAACACTTGAAGAACCGTTACTGTGTGTGTGTGTGTGTGTGTGTGTAGGAGAGACACTTGACTGAATGATTGAAAAGGTCTCACTCACCTATGAGTGGGGTTGGATGCTGAGTGTGTTTGTGTGTATTTAACATACAGGCACATGCCTCTGCCTGAGCTGTTCTTTGCTCATGTGGATGATGTGTTGGTGACCTCTGTGCTCTGGAGTGTCTCCATTTTGGCTCCATCAGTTTATCAGTTTCACTCTATAACAGCAACTGTACCTGACAAAGGTCCCCAACGGACTGCAGCTTCCTTCCTCTTAACCTTTTATTTTCTTCTCTGAATGAATTGCACAATTACAAATAATGTATATTTACAGTGTTGTATTTAAAAATGAAAAGGGACTTTTTGCAAAGTTAGGTGATTTCATCATTACTGTATGTATGCTTTAAGATGCAATATTTCCTGTTTGTTTGTGTTTATGTTATGGGGTCAGATGGAGTTGATGACCCTTAACCCCCATGTCCAGAAGAATGACTGAATTCACTTTTATTGTGTTCAGGCTGTGATCAGAACCATGTTCTCTTATTGGGCTGCATCTCAATAGTCCAGTTAATAGCCTCATCTCCTCATCTCAATAGCACAGTTAGTCTTGGAGAGAATGAGAAAACAGGACCGGTAAAAGCAATATGGATGATCTATCTCTACCCGAAATGAGCTTTCACCTGTAATTTCCTTCCCATCAGTGCAGAGGAGGGAAAGGAGAGAAGACGAGGAAACCACTTTATACTATTGAGATGCACCCCCACAGTCCCTATTGTCCTGGGTGTGGGCTGACCAGACAGAACAGACCGGTCAGCTGGTGGACCATCTGTAGTCTGGTAGGGAGGGAGGGACCTCCCTGTTAAATAGCCTGGAAACATCGGCTGCTGTCCTCTTCATTAATGAAGTTAGGTCCGCTTCACCACAGACTACCGTTCTAATGGCACCCTATTCACTATCTAGTGCACTCCTTTTGACCAGGGACCATGGTGCGCTGGTCTAAAGTAATGCACTACATAGGAATAGTGTCATTTTGGACTCAGTCCTTCTTTATATAAGCCTTGGATGGATGGCCGGTGATGTTCAGGGAAAGACTAAGTCCTTACTACTTTATATAAGCCTTGGATGGATGACCGTGTATTTACATGAGGTTGGTATCGTGTTATATTAAATTAATCCTCTTTCCCTGATGCGTAACTAGTATCAGACAAAACTGTTGCTTATAGAAACAAACAAGTCAACCCTGAGCACAGCAGTGTGTCAGACAACTTATTCACATTGAGAGAGATATATATATATATACTGTACTGTATACTGAGATGTGTGTATATATACTGTACTGTGCACCTGTTGGTGGTTGAATCTCATCCAGCTAACACCCTGTCTACCATAACCTGCAGCAACAATAACCCAGCAGTCCAACCATCTAACAGGTAGGGTGAAGTTGCCTTAGATGCTGACCCTGGGTCAGTTTTTCCCTTTACCCCACTAATGGTTAAGTTTAGGATTGGGGAGGGGAAGCTGATCCTAGATCTGTACTTGGGGGAAACCTCACCCTAGAGCTACCTAACAGTGGGTCACGCTCATCCCTTTTTCTAGACTAGATCCTAGCCTGGTTAAACCAGACTTAATGTTGTGTTCACCATGAGGGGAGTGCTCAGTCTAGTTTTAATCGGGCTAAAAATGCTCATCTTTGACTAATATGCAAATTGTTATTGGTGACCATTTTGTCACGTTGGCTCCTGTCCTGTCGATGAAACGTTTGTAATAGAGAACCTCATAGAGAACTGACATGCCTCTTCCTGGTTTCTGTCGTTGATATTCACTTGTGATGTATTTTCCATCCCCCATTCTGTCTTATCTCCATCTGGGGTTAATAGTGCTCCCTCCTATCACAGCCTTAAATGAAAAGCCTTAAGGACAGTTTCCCAGACACAGATTAAAGCTGCAATAAATAGCTTTTTGGGTGCCCTGACCAAATTTAAATAGAAATATTATAGATCTGTTATTTCCATTGAAAGCAAGTCTAAGAAGGTGATAGATCTGTTATATTTCTATGCTTCTGCTTTTTATAGTTTTGTTTTTTGGTTCTTTTACTTTGGATTTTGTACACCAGCTTCAAATCAGCTGAAAATACAATGTTTTTGGTTATGGAAAATATATTTCACAGCGGTTTAGATGCTACAATGATTCTCTACACTATACTTGCTTGTTTTCTCACAATTTGAAATTCGAATTCAAGCAACCAGGAAATGGCGGTGTGATATCTGCATAGTGCATCTTTTAAGCCTAGTCTTGGATTTAACACTTTCAATGGAGATTCTCCATTCAGAATGATTTAGAATCCAGCACTAGGCTTAATCTGTGTCTGGGGAAACTGGTCCTAAAACTATTCTAGAACTATCATTTTGGAGTGCTTGCTTACTCCCATGGTCTATGATGTCACCCACCTCTACCATGTCACTCTGTCAGCCTGTTGCTGTGTCCCCATATATACAGGTTTGGAACTAAGCATTGTAACTCTGCCTAACAACACATTTGTACATACCAACGTTTGTCATTATTACAGTTCTATTTATTTCAGATGTCTTTATGGCATGTTTAAAATGAAGAACCTGAGTTTTACTATTGTACATCAGTCCAAGATCACATATGATGATGTACAATTGGTTGTCCAGTCTGTTCGATAAAACAAAATAAAGATATTGAAAAATAAGTACTGAAACGTTGTTGTACATCACTCGGGATGCAGCTTCTCATGAAGAAGTGAACCTAAAGGTAATGTTTTCCTGACTTGTTGGTTTGAGAGGATAGAAAGAGCCGTATTATAGGAGTTATCCTCCCACTGTTATTGGCTACAAACACACAATGCTGTCTCTTTCCAGATGGACACCCCCCCAACACACGTACTGTACAGATCTGCTGAACACACGGGGACAATTGCAACCCAAGAAAATAAAGGGAAATATCCAGAATACTGTTGTCACAGTTATCAAATAAAATGTTCTTGTAAACAGGCTATTGGCATTCTGTGTTTGCGTGCAGTCTCCCTCTCACTCTGCTTGCTGTAGGCTCCTCTTGCTGTCATGTTGAAATTTGTACTGTCTTTGGTGAAATTACTCGGGGGGGTTTACAAGCCGAGAGACGCAGTTAAAAGATTGATGCATAACCAGAAGAAGCGAGAGGGATAACAGACATGTCTTCTCCAGCAGGTGGCGATGTTGCGTTTCTTTCGCTCACCAAGTGAGGAGATTTTGAATAAAAGTCAATGAGTGTCGAATTTGGTAAACATACATTTGAATTGATTATTTGCTACATGAGGTTTATTTTTTAATCAAATACTTATTTCGTAATGCTTAGGTTAAGTGTACGGATATAATTAGGAAACGTGACATCTGGCAAATTTGAGAAAAAACACTTTTGGAGTTGTCTCAAGATGGCTATGCATATTCATGATCTCGTGAACAAGTGATCAACAACAATGGACGTGACGGATAGAAGTAGTCACTACAGGTGTGATCATGCTTTACGTCAAAAGTTGCCTGAAGCTGATTGGAAAATGCTATTCCCTGACAAGTTATTCAGAAGAAAATCCTAGGGGACAGAGTCTAATTTACATAACCAACCTTAACTTACCAGTGTTGACCCTAAACAAACACATTTACAAACTACTTGTTTAAAGTGTTATTACATCCATGGTGTTATTGTTTTTACAGAAGCTTGTAAATCAATTAACCTGATAATGATCCACATCATATGGGTAGAAAAACTATGTGTGGTATGCAGCAAAACAACTATATATTTTTTTGTTTGGTCCATCCTGTTCTGATCTAATGAGATGGATGTAGGATCTTCTCCGACCTAGAATCTAGGCCTTTCCCAGTAATGAAGGACAGAAAGCATACTACATACTACATACTCTGGTTATATTTACGGAGAGCAATTTCCATTTAATAACAGGTAGCGTCCATTTATTTATAGTAATTGTGTTAATTATTGATTTCTTCCGTGGAAAAATAGAATGTATAAAAATGGAAAATATACCGAAAACAAAATCAAGCAGAGATTTACGACTATTTAACCATGTTAATCATTGCTGAAACATGCAAACTACAAACATTAAACCAGTTAAAGATAATGAATACATGACAATGAAATACAAATATATTTTATTAAAAACAATTCAGACAAAAGTGGCCAACAACGTGAGTGTGACGTAAAATCACTACTTTACGTACCCCAGGGCATTGTGAAGCAGAATGACGCTCGTAGGTACCCCGTCTAACTGGGTGTGGGGACAGACAATTGTAAATGGCTTTACTTTCATCAAAGTGCAGTACATATTCACAGAATCCAGGCAATGTAAAAGATAAACAAATTATTTTCTACTTCAGTCGTGCTTCTACAAAAACTACAGATATAACTGGGTGATCAATAAATCATGGGATTTATGTCAGTTGCTAGGTCGTAGCAGGTGAAGGATTCCTTGTCTAATGATTATGCCAGCTAGCTATGGCTCTATACAGAAGAATCGAGCTAACTTAAAAATAGCTTGCTAAATAACTTAGCTTGGGTGCTTCTACACCTGCATTGCTTGCTGTTTGGGGTTTTAGGCTGGGATTCTGTACAGCACTTTGAGATATCAGCTGATGTAAGAAGGGCTATATAAATACATTTGATTTGAGCGTAATCGATTTCTGTAAATAGCATCAAACTACAAAGTTAGAGTTGTAGAAAACTCTTAATAACAGTGATTTGGACATTAGCTTTCAAAAACGTATTCCAAAGAAGAAAATAGCTTGCTACCTAGCCAGAAAATAAAGACATTTTAATTTACTCGCCTTGACAGCTGGGTTTTTATGTTGGACATGCGCAATAAGGACATACGCAAGCAGATTGCGCACGTCGTGTTTCGTAACAGGTTGTACCAGGAACGTCACTGCGGGCCAGTGAGCGGACTGTTACAAAACGCAGTCAAGCCTATAACATTGTTGAGCCATCCGTTCTTCAGTTTCCTCCTGAATTTCTGTACGCGAATACACAACACTTTACGGTATCGCGTGTTTTCTGGTAGGGAAACTTACGTATGTTATACTTGAAAAGATCGGAGAAAAGTTTTCTGAAGTTAGAGCACATTTTGTCATTTACTGTAAGGATCTGTTCAGAAAAGTTACAATAATTTATCATGCAAATATGGTTTGAAAACTCTTGTTATGTGTAACGACATAGCGATAGCCTACCCATTACCAAGCCCAAATAAGAAGTGCGAGTAATCTATTTTGTAATGACGTGTTATTCAGAAGTAAATGTTCACAGCAAATGTGTTGCATTGAGTATCCTATGTAGCCGCAACATGATTTTAGATAGATGCGCTTGCTGAACGCAACAACTGCTTTAGAAATTCGACGTACTTCTTATTAATGTGCTTGCGGGAAATCTGACACTTGTCATGTGCATGCTGAAAGCACATACGTTATCAATCAAGTTTATTTTTTTATATAGCCCTTCGTACATCAGCTAATATCTCGAAGTGCTGTACAGAAACCCAGCCTAAAACCCCAAACAGCTAGTAATGCAGGTGTAGAAGCACGGTGGCTAGGAAAAACTCCCTAGAAAGGCCAAAACCTAGGAAGAAACCTAGAGAGGAACCAGGCTATGAGGGGTGGCCAGTCCTCTTCTGGCTGTGCCGGGTGGAGATTATAACAGAACTATGCCAAGATGTTCAAAAATGTTCATAAGTGACAAGCATGGTCAAATAATAATCATGAATAATTTTCAGTTGGCTTTTCATAGCCGATCATTAAGAGTTGAAAAACAACAGGTCTGGGACAGGTAGCGGTTCCATAACCGCAGGCAGAACAGTTGAAACTGGAATAGCAGCAAGGCCAGGCGGACTGGGGACAGCAAGGAGTCACCACGCCCGGTAGTCCCGACGTATGGTCCTAGGGCTCAGGTCCTCCGAGAGAAAGAAAGAGAGAAGGAGAAAATTAGAGAGAGCCAAGATTTTCAAAATGTTCATAAATGACAAGCATGGTCAAATAATAATCAGGAATAAATCTCAGTTGGCTTTTCATAGCCGATCATTAAGAGTTGAAAACAGCAGGTCTGGGACAGGTAGGGGTTCCGTAACCGCAGGCAGAACAGTTGAAACTGGAATAGCAGCAAGGCCAGGCGGACTGGGGACAGCAAGGAGTCATCATGCCCGGTAGTCCTGACGTATGGTCCTAGGGCTCAGGTTCTCAGAGAGAGAGAAAGAAAGAGAGAACGAGAGAATTAGAGAGAGCATACTTAAATTCACACAGGACACTGGATAAGACAGGAGAAGTACTCCAGGTATAACCAACTGACCCTAGCCCCCCGACACAAACTACTGCAGCATAAATACTGGAGGCTGAGACAGGAGGGGTCAGGAGACACTGTGGCCCCATCCGAAGTTATCCAACTATAGAATGTGCAGGTTCCTGTTTGATACTATTCATACTATTTGTACTGCAACCAATATTAGCTTAAAACCCAAAGCATTTCAATGGTCATCGACTTTCTAGATGGGTCATTCCACGAATAGAGTGCCTTTTGCTTTCCTTTGATATTTTACATAGGAATTGTGCGCCAATATTGAATTTCAAAAACCTGCTAAATAAAGTGCCTCCTTTTAATAGAAACCACATGGGAAAATTAATTAAATCAGATTTATAATATGAATTAAGACTTTCTAAAATGCCAAAAATCTGCATTTGTACATGTCCCTTCTCATGTTTTTCTGACATGTAGGAAGATTTTAAGCCAACATTTTTAACAAGGGGTCTAAATGGATTCAGAACATAATAAATGGGGTCTTATTTTCAGAGGTGACTGAGGCCATGTCAGCGGTGTGGATCAGCTCCTCGCTACTGAGGTCCAGGGCAGCTCACCTCAGACAGCTCAGTGTGTTCTCTAGAAGGGCTGTGTTACAACCTCTACAGGTGGTCTCCTCACTACACAAGACACCTGGGAACCCAACCTGGCTCTGGTGCTGTAGGTAGGTCAGCTCTCTTGACATTGTCATACATAAACAGACTAACTGGATTATTTCTCTGTCATTTTGCAAGTTGAGATTCCTTTCTAAAGCCCACCTTTGACATAGATTGTAGATGACATTTTGTCATTCAGACCTATAGAGCACACCACTAGTGGGGTCAATCCCATTTCAATGTAGTCAATTACAGTCGCAGTGATCGCTATGATCCGTCAACTGTAGAGTATGGACCTGATGGCCTGTATGTGTCTTGACTAGTATTCAGACTGAGGGTAATGTCTTTCAATGCCTGCTGAGCCATGTTCAAGTCACTGCATACTATAGAAACAATCCTTTTCAGAAACATGTTTTTAAAATATGTTTTTACTTAGATTGTCCAACTCAGTTTCTGCTTTGTCTTGGCTGTAAGGAACCGGGTTCAGTGTGGTTGTCTTGGCTGTAAGGAACGGGGTTCAGCGTGGTTGTCTTGGCTGTAAGGAACGGGGTTCAGCTTGATGGTCTTGGCTGTAAGGAACGGGGTTCAGTGTGGTTGTCTTGGCTGTAAGGAACGGGGTTCAGCGTGGTTGTCTTGGCTGTAAGGAACGGGGTTCAGCGTGGTTGTCTTGGCTGTAAGGAACGGGGTTCAGCGTGGTTGTCTTGGCTGTAAGGAACCGGGTTCAGTGTGGTTGTCTTGGCTGTAAGGAACGGGGTTCAGCGTGGTTGTCTTGGCTGTAAGGAACGGGGTTCAGCGTGGTTGTCTTGGCTGTAAGGAACGGGGTTCAGCGTGGTTGTCTTGGCTGTAAGGAACGGGGTTCAGCGTGGTTGTCTTGGCTGTAAGGAACGGGGTTCAGCGTGGTTGTCTTGGCTGTAAGGAACGGGGTTCAGCGTGGTTGTCTTGGCTGTAAGGAACGGGGTTCAGCGTGGTTGTCTTGGCTGTAAGGAACAGGGTTCAGCGTGGTTGTCTTGGCTTTAAGGAACGGGGTTCAGCGTGGTTGTCTTGGCTGTAAGGAACAGGGTTCAGCGTGGTTGTCTTGGCTGTAAGGAACGGGGTTCAGCGTGGTTGTCTTGGCTGTAAGGAACGGGGTTCAGCGTGGTTGTCTTGGCTGTAAGGAACGGGGTTCAGCGTGGTTGTCTTGGCTGTAAGGAACAGGGTTCAGCGTGGTTGTCTTGGCTGTAAGGAACGGGGTTCAGCGTGGTTGTCTTGGCTGTAAGGAACGGGGTTCAGCGTGGTTGTCTTGGCTGTAAGGAACGGGGTTCAGTGTGGTTGTCTTGGCTGTAAGGAACGGGGTTCAGTGTGGTTGTCTTGGCTGTAAGGAACGGGGTTCAGCGTGGTTGTCTTGGCTGTAAGGAACGGGGTTCAGCGTGGTTGTCTTGGCTGTAAGGAACGGGGTTCAGTGTGGTTGTCTTGGCTGTAAGGAACGGGGTTCAGTGTGGTTGTCTTGGCTGTAAGGAACGGGGTTCAGCGTGGTTGTCTTGGCTGTAAGGAACGGGGTTCAGTGTGGTTGTCTTGGCTGTAAGGAACAGGGTTCAGCGTGGTTGACTTGGCACGGCACATGTTTGCACGTATCCATTATCTCTGGTTTCCCCTCTGAAAGACTTCACGTGTCCTGTGACCTGATGGGAGAATAGTGAGTGAGTGAGGTGGGCCGTATCTGTGCTGTTTTCCCAACGCCTCCTGAGAGAACAGTGGAGAGGGGGAGAGAACAGTGGAGAGGGGGAGAGAACAGTGGAGAGGGGGAGAGAACAGTGGAGAGGGGGAGAGAACAGTGGAGAGGGGAGAGAACAGTGGAGAGAACAGTGGAGAGGGGTCCACTATGAAACCACAGTCAGGGAACACTACAGGAGGTTGGGTCTGAGATGTTTCAAAAGAGACTACTGTCATGGATAAGGAACTCTCACAGTCAACTCTACTGTCTGTAAACCAAACCTATCCCTCTGTTTCTACTCCCTCTCTCTGTACCAACCCATCCCTCTGTGTCTGGGCGGCAGGTAGCCTAGTGGTTAAGAGCAATGGGCCAGTAAGCAAAAGGTCTCTAGTTTGAATCCCAAGAGCCGACTAGGTGATAAATCTATCGATGTGGCCTTGAGCAAGGCATTTAACCCTAATTGCTCATGTAGGTCTCTCTGGATAAGAGCGTCTGCTAAATGACTAAAATGTAAATGTCTACTCCCTCTCTTTTTACCAACCCATCTCTCTCTGTTCCAACCCATCGCTGTCTGTTCCAACCCATCGCTCCTGTTCCAACCCATCGCTCTCTGTTCCAACCCATCGCTCTCTGTTCCAACCCATCGGTCTCTGTGTTCCGACCCATCGGTCTCTGTGTTCCGACCCATCGGTCTCTGTGTTCCGACCCATCGGTCTCTGTGTTCCGACCCATCGGTCTCTGTGTACCGACCCATCGGTCTCTCTGTGTACCGACCCATCGGTCTCTCTGTGTACCGACCCATCGGTCTCTCTGTGTACCGACCCATCGGTCTCTCTGTGTACCGACCCATCGGTCTCTCTGTGTACCGACACATGTCTCTCTGTGTACCGACACATGTCTCTCTGTGTACCGACACATGTCTCTCTGTGTACCGACACATGTCTCTCTGTGTACCGACACGTCTCTCTGTTGACCGACCCATGTCTCTCTGTGTACCGACCCATGTCTCTCTGTGTACCGACCCATGTCTCTCTGTTGACCGACCCATGTCTCTCTGTGTACCAACCCATGTCTCTGTGTTTACTCCCTGTTTATCTCTCTATCAGACTTTGGTCAACTACAGTACATATGTCAAATACTTGAGCTGAATTAATTTGGTTGTGTCTACTGTAGTTTGCCTGGTACAATGGAACCAATTAAATAGTCCTCGATGTCCAAACTCCAAAGTGTTATCAAGTGCACCTAAAAACAGCTTCCAAGTATTTCCCACATGTATTTGACCCAGGTCTACTCTGTATACTGTTTACGTCTGTCCCTCAACAGGTCCCTCCATGTGGACAGTCCCCCCCTGATCCCAGGGCAGAGCGTCAGCTACGTCCATGGGGCCTCCTCAGTGTCCCTGCTGGGCCAGACGGTGGGTCAGAGTCTTCAGGCTGCAGCCGACCGCTGGCCCCACAGAGAGGCCCTGGTCTTCCTGCAGGATGGAGTCCGTAAGACCTTCTCCCAGTTTCAGGAGGACGTAGGTCTTTCATCCACCCTCTCTTCTAATCTATTTCATCATATCTAGAGACCATTACTGTCAGGCCATTAACTCTGTTCAAAGCACATTTAGCAGGCCTATCTGTCAGTGTATTTGATTGGTGGTTTACCAAATAGTAACATAACTATTATGTGTCAGTGCATTTGATTGGTGGTTTACCAAATAGTAACATAACTATTATCTGTCAGTGCATTTGATTGGTGGTTTACCAAATAGTAACATAACTATTATCTGTCAGTGCATTTGATTGGTGGTTTACCAAATAGTAACATAACTATTATGTGTCAGTGTATTGTTGGGAAACTATTGACTACCACTAGTTAAACATCTAAGCAGACAGATAGTAACATGGAATAAATAGGGAAAATCTGTCCCTGAGGCCCTGAGGCCTGCTAACTAGGTCATCCATGGTGAAACACCCTGAGGCCTGCTAACTAGGTCATCCATGGTGAAACACCCTGAGGCCTGCTAACTAGGTCATCCATGGTGAAACACCCTGAGGCCTGCTAACTAGGTCATCCATGGTGAAACACCCCGAGGCCTGCTAACTAGGTCATCCATGGTGAAACACCCCGAGGCCTGCTAACTAGGTCATCCATGGTGAAACACCCCGAGGCCTGCTAACTAGGTCATCCATGGTGAAACACCCCGAGGCCTGCTAACTAGGTCATCCATGGTGAAACACCCCGAGGCCTGCTAACTAGGTCATCCTTGGTGAAACACCCTGAGGCCTGCTAACTAGGTCATCCATGGTGAAACACCCTGAGGCCTGCTAACTAGGTAATCCATGGTAAAACACCCTGAGGCCTGCTAACTAGGTCATCCATGGTGAAACACCCTGAGGCCTGCTAACTAGGTCATCCTTGGTGAAACACCCTGAGGCCTGCTAACTAGGTCATCCATGGTGAAACACCCTGAGGCCTGCTAACTAGGTCATCCATGGTGAAACACCCCGAGGCCTGCTAACTAGGTCATCCATGGTGAAACACCCCGAGGCCTGCTAACTAGGTCATCCATGGTGAAACACCCCGAGGCCTGCTAACTAGGTCATCCATGGTGAAACACCCCGAGGCCTGCTAACTAGGTCATCCATGGTGAAACACCCCGAGGCCTGCTAACTAGGTCATCCATGGTGAAACACCCCGAGGCCTGCTAACTAGGTCATCCATGGTGAAACACCCCGAGGCCTGCTAACTAGGTCATCCATGGTGAAACACCCTGAGGCTTGCTAACTACCATGGTGAAACACCCTGAGGCCTGCTAACTACCATGGTGAAACACCCTGAGGCCTGCTAACTACCATGGTGAAACACCCTGAGGCCTGCTAACTAGGTCATCCATGGTGAAACACCCTGAGCAGCCTGCTAACAAGGTCATCCATGGTGAAACACCCTGAGGCCTGCTAACTACCACGGTGAAACACCCTGAGGCCTGCTAACTACCATGGTGAAACACCCTGAGGCCTGCTAACTAGGTCATCCATGGTGAAACACCCTGAGCAGCCTGCTAACTAGGTCATCCATGGTGAAACACCCTGAGCAGCCTGCTAACTAGGTCATCCATGGTGAAACACCCTGAGGCCTGCTAACTAGGTCATCCATGGTGAAACACCCTGAGGCCTTCTAACTAGGTCATCCACGGTGAAACACCCTGAGGCCTGCTAACTATGCCATCCACGGTGAAACACCCTGAGGCCTGCTAACTAGGTCATCCACGGTGAAACACCCTGAGGCCTGCTAACTAGGCCATCCATGGTGAAACACCCTGAGGCCTGCTAACTAGGTCATCCATGGTGAAACACCCTGAGGCCTGCTAACTAGGTCATCCATGGTGAAACACCCTGAGGCCTGCTAACTAGGTCATCCATGGTGAAACATCCTGAGGCCTGCTAACTAGGTCATCCATGGTGAAACACCCTGAGGCCTGCTAACTAGGTCATCCATGGTGAAACACCCTGAGGCCTGCTAACTAGGTCATCCATGGTAAAACAACAGAAACATAAACAGCTTTGTAATAATATATTCCATTACATTTATACACATACTCATAAACACAAAGTGCAGAATGCCTTTACATATAGGGATATCATCCTGTATATTACTACCTGGGTCATGGTCTCCCTCCTCCCCAGGTTGACCAGGCTGCTGCAGGTCTCCTGGCCCTGGGTCTGAAGAGAGGGGACAGACTAGGAGTCTGGGGGCCCAACACATACCACTGGATCCTGTTTCAGTTTGCCACAGCCAAGGCTGGCATCATACTGGTGAAGATGAGCTGTGATATTAGATTCTAAAATGAATATGTATTATCTGTTAGGATCTATTGTTCCTGATATTAAAGTATTGTTCTAATCTCTCCAGGTGTCAATAAACCCAGCCTATCAGCTGAAGGAGCTGGAGTACACCCTGGGGAAGGTTTGTTCTTGTCCAGAACCGTGTTGTTTTACACTTCCTGGATTGACTGAATGAATAGCTGATCCTGACCCTGGTGCTGTCTGTGTCCCACCCAGTTTAAGACCCAGTGGTTCTGTCTGTCTCTGTAGGTGCAGTGTAAAGCTGTGGTGTGTCCCACCCAGTTTAAGACCCAGAGGTTCTGTGACACGCTGAGACAGATCTGCCCAGAGATGGACACAGCGGAGTCAGGGGTCTTTAGGAGCTCCAGGTATGTTAATATTTTACTACTGCATCATGACTGAGTCAACATACAGGTATGTTAATATTGTACTATTGGACCATGAGTGAGTCAGCATACATATTGTACTACTGCATCATGACTGAATCAACAGATGTGTATGTTAATATTTTACTACTGCACCATAAAGTAAACCAGTAACTAGCAGGATAAACCAGTAATATACTAACATATAGCATAGGTCTACAGACAGTTACCGCAGACAGTTACCGCAGACAGTTGCCGCAGACAGTTGCCGCAGACAGTTGCCGCAGACAGTTGCCGCAGACAGTTGCCGCAGACAGTTGCCGCAGACAGTTACTGCAGACAGTTGCCGCAGACAGTTACTGCAGACAGTTACCGCAGACAGTTACTGTATAAGGGCAGCAGGTAGACTAGCGGTTAGAGTGTAGGGGCAGCAGGTAGACTAGCGGTTAGAGTGTTGGGGCGGCAGGTAGACTAGCGGTTAGAGTGTTGGGGCAGCAGGTAGACTAGCGGTTAGAGTGTTGGGGCGGCAGGTAGACTAGCGGTTAGAGTGTTGGGGCGGCAGGTAGACTAGCGGTTAGAGTGTAGGGGCAGCAGGTAGACTAGCGGTTAGAGTGTAGGGGCAGCAGGTAGACTAGCGGTTAGAGTGTAGGGGCGGCAGGTAGACTATCGGTTAGAGTGTTGGGGCAGCAGGTAGACTAGCGGTTAGAGTGTTGGGGCGGCAGGTAGACTAGCGGTTAGAGTGTAGGGGCGGCAGGTAGACTAGCGGTTAGAGTGTAGGGGCGGCAGGTAGACTAGCGGTTAGAGTGTTGGGGCACTGCCCCTATCCGATGTATGTGACAATAAAACATTTTTGTTTTAATAACACTGCTATACACTCTCATGGCCCTAGCCTCCCTCCACAAACCCTGGCATTACCTGGCTCATATCAAACACAGTAGAAGGGCTACACAGGAACTATGCTGGATTGACTCTGAATAAGAAATATTACCACCGGAGGATGTCTATTTACCTGTACCTGTAAATGGAACCTCATTATCTGTGTATGGTGATGGTGACAGACAGGGACAGTAGTGGTCCTAATGAAGGCTGTTACTGTAATGTTACTGTAATGTACCTGTCATTGTGTTACTGTAATGTAATGGTCATTGTGTTACTGTAATGTACCTACTGTGTTCCTCCTGCCAGACTACCAGACCTGTGTATGGTGATTGTGACAGACAGCAGACAGACAGGGACTGTACATGTAGAGGATGTGATGCAGGCTGGAAGCAGACAGCACCACCAGGAGCTGCAGGAGCTGCAGACCAAACTGTCCTTCGACGACCCCATCAACATACAGTTCACATCCGTGGGTATCCTGTTGAAAAGAAGTAGAAGAATACTTTACGCCTGATTTCCTGGACACAGATTGAGCCAAGTCTTGGACAAAGAGGCACTTTTCATAGTGATCTCCATTGGACTAGGCTTAATATGTATCTGGGAAATCAGCCCTTACACATCCCCACACCCGAGGTAATGGAAGAACAGGATCAGCTGCAATGCAGCGCCCCCTGGAGCAGTAATACTGTACTGCACAGCTCACACATCAATACATTATTATCAACACAGTGTGTCATTACCCTCACCTACACACAAAACACATATCAATACATTATTATCAACACAGTGTGTCATTACCCTCACCTACACACAAAACACAACAGGTATTCATTGTTTATGTCTGAGTATTTAGTCTGTCTGTCTGATGTCTACTGGTCTGTAGGGAACAACAGTATTAGTCTGTCTGATGTCTACTGGTCTGTAGGGAACAACAGTATTAGTCTGATGTCTACTGGTCTGTAGGGAACAACAGTATTAGTCTGATGTCTACTGGTCTGTAGGGAACAACAGTATTAGTCTGATGTCTACTGGTCTGTAGGTAACAACAGTATTAGTCTGATGTCTACTGGTCTGTAGAGAACAACAGTATTAGTCTGATGTCTACTGGTCTGTAGAGAACAACAGTATTAGTCTGTCTACTGGTCTGTAGAGAACAACAGTATTAGTCTGTCTGATGTCTACTGGTCTGTAGGGAACAACAGTATTAGTCTGTCTGATGTCTACTGGTCTGTAGGGAACAACAGTATTAGTCTGTCTGATGTCTACTGGTCTGTAGGGAACAACAGTATTAGTCTGTCTGATGTCTACTGGTCTGTAGAGAACAACAGTATTAGTCTGATGTCTACTGGTCTGTAGGGAACAACAGTATTAGTCTGATGTCTACTGGTCTGTAGGTAACAACAGTATTAGTCTGATGTCTACTGGTCTGTAGAGAACAACAGTATTAGTCTGATGTCTACTGGTCTGTAGGGAACAACAGTATTAGTCTGATGTCTACTGGTCTGTAGGTAACAACAGTATTAGTCTGATGTCTACTGGTCTGTAGAGAACAACAGTATTAGTCTGATGTCTACTGGTCTGTAGGGAACAACAGTATTAGTCTGTCTGATGTCTACTGGTCCGTAGGGAACAACAGTATTAGTCTGATGTCTACTGGTCTGTAGGGAACAACATTATTAGTCTGATGTCTACTGGTCTGTAGAGAACAACAGTATTAGTCTGATGTCTACTGGTCTGTAGGGAACAACAGTATTAGTCTGTCTGATGTCTACTGGTCTGTAGAGAACAACAGTATTAGTCTGTCTGATGTCTACTGGTCTGTAGAGAACAACAGTATTTGTCTGATGTCTACTGGTCTGTAGAGAACAACAGTATTAGTCTGATGTCTACTGGTCTGTAGAGAACAACAGTATTAGTCTGTCTGATGTCTACTGGTCTGTAGAGAACAACAGTATTAGTCTGATGTCTACTGGTCTGTAGAGAACAACAGTATTAGTCTGATGTCTACTGGTCTGTAGGGAACAACAGTATTAGTCTGTCTACTGGTCTGTAGAGAACAACAGTATTAGTCTGATGTCTACTGGTCTGTAGGTAACAACAGTATTAGTCTGATGTCTACTGGTCTGTAGAGAACAACAATATTAGTCTGATGTCTACTGGTCTGTAGAGAACAACAGTATTTGTCTGATGTCTACTGGTCTGTAGAGAACAACAGTATTAGTCTGATGTCTACTGGTCTGTAGGGAACAACAGTATTAGCCTGATGTCTACTGGTCTGTAGGGAACAACAGTATTAGTCTGTCTGATGTCTACTGGTCTGTAGGGAACAACAGTATTAGTCTGTCTGATGTCTACTGGTCTGTAGAGAACACCAGTATTAGTCTGTCTGATGTCTACTGGTCTGTAGGGAACAACAGTATTAGTCTGTCTGATGTCTACTGGTCTGTAGGTAACAACAGTATTTGTCTGATGTCTACTGGTCTGTAGGGAACAACAGGAAGTCCTAAAGGTGCCACCCTCTCCCACCACAACATCGTCAACAACGCCTATTTGGTGGGTCTACGTCTGGGATTCAACTGGAGGGTCAGTGGAGACATACGACTATTATTATCTGTCTCTCTCTGTCGCTCTCGCTGTGTCTCTCTCTCTCTGTGGCTCTCTCTCTCTCTGTGGCTCTCTCTCTCTCTGTGGCTCTCTCTCTCTCTGTGGCTCTCTCTCTCTGTGGCTCTCTCTCTCTGTGGCTCTCTCTCTCTCTGTCGCTCTCTCTGTGTCTCTCTCTCTCTGTGGCTCTCTCTCTCTCTGTGGCTCTCTCTCTCTCTGTGGCTCTCTCTCTCTGTGGCTCTCTCTCTCTCTGTGGCTCTCTCTCTCTCTCTGTCTATGTGGCTCTCTCTCTGTGGCTCTCTCTCTGTGGCTCTCTCTCTCTGTGGCTCTCTCTCTGTGGCTCTCTCTCTCTCTGTGGCTCTCTCTCTCTCTGTGGCTCTCTCTCTCTCTCTGTCTATGTGGCTCTCTCTCTGTGGCTCTCTCTCTGTGTCTCTCTCTCTCTGTGGCTCTCTCTCTGTGGCTCTCTCTCTCTGTGGCTCTCTCTCTCTCTGTGGCTCTCTCTCTCTCTGTGGCTCTCTCTCTCTCTCTGTCTATGTGGCTCTCTCTCTGTGGCTCTCTCTCTTTCTACTTTTCTCTTTCTCATGTAACCTCTGCTCTTTTTGCTTCCCCCTCAGCCTATAAGAGCGTGTGTTCCTGTACCCCTGTACCACTGCATGGGCTCAGTGTTAGGAGCGATGTGTTTGGCACTGCATGGCATCACCCTGGTCTTCCCCTCTGCTGGGTACAACAGTCGTGCCAACCTGGAGGCCATCCAGAATGAAAGGTGGGGGTGTAGTAAAAAAGTTTAGGAACCGCTTCTTTAAGTGACTTACACATCCTGGAGTCTTACAATAGAGATATTTCATGTCAGTCTGTTGTAATAAGAATAATATAAATGGCTGCCACTGAGCACATTGAGAATGAACCTCTGTAGAACACTAAATACCTCTTCATATGTTCTCTGTTTCAGGTGTAATTTCCTCTACGGAACTCCTACCATGTACATTGACATGCTTGGACAGCCTGACCTACACAAGTATGACCTGTCATCAGTTGAATCTGGTGAGAGATTTAAAGTTTATGTTTGTGTAGAATGTTGTTTGTTGGCTGGCTGGAAATAAATACAAATAAACTTAATTGTTATGGTAAAGTGTAAGCTTAAAGGGGCAATCTGATACATCCATTCTTTGGACTTTTAAATTAAATTCATGTACCCATTGATTCTTGAAGAATATAACATACTAATGCCAGCTTAGTTCAGCTGTCGTACCCCACCATAACCAAAAATACAAGTCTGTTTTACTCCAATGTTTGAAAACATTGTAACCGTTAGTCTGGAGCCCTGTTTTAACCATGTTTTGAGGCTCTTGACTATCATTTTCGGTTGGTGTCTCTGGTGCCGCTATCATTTTAAGTCGGTGTATCTGGTGCCGCTATCGTTTTCAGTCGGTGTCTCTGGTGCCGCTGTGGTTTTCAGTCGGTGTCTCTGGTGCCGCTGTGGTTTTCAGTCGGGGTCGCTGGTGCCGCTGTGGTTTTCAGTCGGGGTCGCTGGTGCCGCTGTGGTTTTCAGTCGGGGTCGCTGGTGGCGCTGTGGTTTTCAGTCGGGGTCGCTGGTGGCGCTGTGGTTTTCAGTCGGGGTCGCTGGTGGCGCTGTGGTTTTCAGTCGGGGTCGCTGGTGGCGCTGTGGTGTTCAGTCGGGGTCGCTGGTGGCGCTGTGGTGTTCAGTCGGGGTCGCTGGTGCCGCTGTGGTTTTCAGTCGGGGTCGCTGGTGCCGCTGTGGTTTTCAGTCGGGGTCGCTGGTGCCGCTGTGGTTTTCAGTCGGGGTCGCTGGTGGCGCTGTGGTTTTCAGTCGGGGTCGCTGGTGGCGCTGTGGTTTTCAGTCGGGGTCGCTGGTGGCGCTGTGGTTTTCAGTCGGGGTCGCTGGTGCCGCTGTGGTTTTCAGTCGGGGTCTCTGGTGCCGCTGTGGTTTTCAGTCGGGGTCGCTGGTGGCGCTGTGGTTTTCAGTCGGGGTCTCTGGTGCCGCTGTGGTTTTCAGTCGGGGTGGCTGGTGGCGCTGTGGTTTTCAGTCGGGGTCGCTGGTGCACCAATATCTTGTCACTCAATAGAAACATTTTTTAATCGTGTTATAAAGTCATTCACTGTGGTTTACGGAGATGGTATGATTAAAGAATAACATTTTATCATCAAACATGTCCAAGCAGTACTGCATGATTCAGGTCATTTTCATCTACAACTCAAACCATTCACTAAGTACTGTTGCAACCTCGGACAACATTTTCCAGAGAAGCCCAATTCAACCACTGGCAAAATCCTCTGACAATGATTTCAAAATAATACACAATTAAATTAAACACAGATGACCCTTACTAATTAGGAAGCTGTCTGATATGTTGTGATGGACTGTCATTATAAATGCTTCACAGGAACCTGGTCAAATGATGTTTGTAGTGTGGCTAGCCACTGAATGACTCTGAATTCACTGTCAGCATGCAGTCAAAAGCTACCAACCACTTTTGGAGATAACTAGTGTTTTCAAATCGTATCCTGATGTCGACAGCAGATATGAGTTGTCTTCATAATATGGCTAACCTAGCTAGCTTACATACATTTAGAGAAAACAAATTATATTAAGTGGCTAGCTAACTAGCTCAGCTAGCTAACTAGCTAGCATTAGCAATGTTTGGTGGTCAATGAGACTGAGAGCTAGCTAACCAGCTGAGTTAGCAAACAATGTAACAAAATAATAATTTAGAAAAATCCCCCAAAAGGCTCTGCATTTCAGGAATCACAGTAGCAAGCATTGGAACGCTGCGATTGGTTGCCCAAAATTCTGGGGTGAGGCTTAGCGAAGCGTCAATTAGCTTATTGTTGCTATATTTTTTATTTTATTGTCAAACTAGGGCTCTGGAAATGTCAGATGTTTTGCTCAGTAGAGATCCATTGGCCTACATGTTTGTGTGCACTAGCTAATAGGCTAATTAATTTGGGACTAATTCACCACTAAATGAAATCTCAAAACACATTAGCTAGATCGCTAACTGTGAATATTGCTGATGTTTAGCCGTGTAATTGATTCATCGCAGTAAATTGAATGCCCTAAAAACATTCCAGTGTTAGTCTCCTAGGACTCAGCGCCAACGTGTACCTCACGCTCTCTGCAGAAATGTAGTTTTTTAAAACAGTGCCTATCGCTCAATATTGTGAGTTGAGAAATAGTGATCATACCCCCAGAAAGCTGAGACCCTTCCCCTCTTCAACTAACACCATTTTTTCAAAACCATGTTTTTCCTGCAACTGCATTTTGAAAGAAAGCGTTTTTCTCTCTCTTTTACCAAAAGAGTTGCGGGGTGTCAATTTGTTTTATTTTTCAACTGCAGATTGCCCCTTTAATAGTAATATAGTGTATTAGTAATACAGTAATAGTATTTGTGCCTAGGAAGGGTGGTGGTTGATTAATATGCTGTATAAAGCAGTAGTATAGTATTTGTGCCCCGGTAGGATGGTGGTTGTGATTTCTGTTGTTGTGTTCCAGGGTTTATGAGTGGGTCTCTTTGTCCTTCTGAAGTCATGAGGAAACTCAAAACTGATATGAATGTCAATGATATGATAGTAAGTTCTTCCCATCTATTTCTCTCTGAGTGTATAATACACTTTATAATCTGTATGGGATAACATAATGTTCCCTTGTTAACACCAGATAGGCTATGGGACCACAGAGAACAGCCCTGTAACATTCCTTGGTTTCCCGCGAGACAACGAGGAACTGAAGACAGAGACAGTAGGATGTATCCTGAACCACACTGAGGTATCAATCCTTAACTGACACCAGACGTGTGTGTGTGTGTGTGTGTGTGTGTGTGTGTGTGTGTGTGTGTGTGTGTGTGTGTGTGTGTGTGTGTGTGTGTGAGGAGAGAGACAGAGAAGATGGTCATGTGTCTACTGTCAGGGTCCTAATTCAAGTGAGAGGAGAGAGACAGAGAAGAGATAGTCATGTGTCTACTGTCAGGGTCCTAATTCAAGTGAGAGGAGAGAGACAGAGAAGAGATAGTCATGTGTCTACTGTCAGGGTCCTAATTCAAGTGAGAGGAGAGAGACAGAGAAGAGATGGTCATGTGTCTACTGTCAGGGTCCTAATTCAAGTGAGAGGAGAGAGACAGAGAAGAGATAGTCATGTGTCTACTGTCAGGGTCCTAATTCATCAACATGCTGTATGTGTAACGTTTATATTTCTCCTTTAAAACACATATGAAACCAGACCTGTGTTATTCTGGCCAGGCGAAGGTGGTGGATGTGTCCTCTGGAGAGGTGGTTCCTCTGGGGGATCCAGGAGAGCTGCTGATCAGAGCTTACTCTGTTATGCTGGGGTACTGGGACGACCCAGACAAGACCAGTGAGGCTATCACCAAAGACCGCTGGTACAGGACCGGGTAAGAAATTAGAGATTCAGAGACCCCAGACGGGGACCCCAGACAGGGACCCCAGACAGGGATGACAACAGATGAAAAGTTAGAGTGAACATCAACTGTGAATGTCTCTCCACAGTGACTTAGCCAGTCTGGACAGGTTTGGGTACTGCCGTATAGTGGGACGTATAAAGGACATGATCATACGTGGAGGAGAGAACATCTACCCTGCTGAGATAGAGCAGTTCCTTCACACCCATCCCAACGTACAGGAGGCCCAGGTGAGAACCACACCCATCCCAAAGTACAGGAGGCCCAGGTGAGAACCACACCCATCCCAATGTACAGGAGGCCCAGGTGAGAACCACACCCATCCCAAAGTACAGGAGGCCCAGGTGTTTATTGTCTCTACCTGTCCTGTCCACCTCTTTCTCCCCAGGTGTTATATTATCTCTACCTGTCCACCTCTCTTTCTCCCCAGGTGTTTATTATCTCTACCTGTCCTGTCCACCTCTCTTTCTCCCCAGGTGTTTATTATCTCTACCTGTCCTGTCCACCTCTCTTTCTCCCCAGGTGATAGGCGTGAGAGATGAGAGATTGGGGGAACAGCTGTGTGCCTGTATCAGACTGAAGGAGGGACAGGACTGTAGCAGAGAGGAGATCAGAGACTTCTGCAAGGGACAGGTGAGACAGAAAGGAACCAGTCCCCTGGGGATTGAACACGGGGCTCCTGCAAGACATAAGATAGTTATCACACTGAGTTGAAGTCGTTTTAACTAGATGCTTATCCCACTGAGTTGAGGTCGTTTTAACCAGATGCTTATCCCACTGAGTTGAAGTCGTTTTAACTAGTCTTTAGGTCATCCCACTGAGTTGAAGTCGTTTTAACTAGTCTTATGTGAACGAGAAGAGTAACTCTTTGAACTTGTTCCAGATTTCTCACTTCAAGATCCCCCACTATGTGGTGTTTGTGGACAGCTATCCACTGACTGCCTCTGGAAAGGTAGGATGGCTTCATGACAACATTAAACAAATCAGGTCATTCAGGTTAATGATATTAATACCAGCACAGACTAATGTGGTGATCACCTCTGTGTTTCTCCTTTCCTAGATCCAGAAGATCAAACTGAGGGAGGAGATGGAGAAGAAACTGGGTCTGTGATGGACAGAGGGTCCTAGACAGACTGTGTTGGTTCCAGCTGGAGAGAGATTGGTTGCAAAGGGTCTGTGTCTGTTACAGCAATATATTGCTGTATTTCAATAAAACCAAGAACAAAAATAAAGTCTAAGCTCTTATGTTACGGTTCATGAGTGATGTGCAACAGAAACTCTTTCAGTACTTATTTTTCAATATCTTTATTTCGTTTTATCGAACAGACTGGACAACTAATTGTACATCATGATATGTGATCTTGGATAGTAAAATTCAGGTTCTTCATTTTAAACATGCCATAAAGACATCTGAAATAAATAGAACTGTAATAATGACAAACGTTGGTATGTACAAATGTGTTGTTAGGCAGAGTTACAATGCTTAGTTCCAAACCTGTATATATGGGGACACAGCAACAGGCTGACATAGAGCTCAGAGTGATGTGTTAAAGGTGGGTGACATCTGTGATGACCCTCCCACTCCGTCTGCCGTATTCCTTCTCTTTGCTCTCGTTTTCCTTATTAGGATGCCGGTGGGCGGAGCCGGGAGAGTCGTCAGCGACATGGGACACACCTGGGCCCGGGTGTGTCCCAGGATAAATACACCACTTCCTCATTCATGGAGGAGACTCCATGCAGACACCTTTATAGATTTTGTTGTGGTATTTTTGTGGCCTTTTGGTTGTTTGCTTTGGCACCTTTCAACACCCCACATTTATGCATGCAAAACACTCACACTACTGAAAATTGTATTCACTTTACTTTATTTAATAGATATATTTTGTTATTCGTTGTCTCCCTTTTGTTACGAACTTCGAGCCGGTTCGTGACACATCATAGACCATGGGATAAGCAAGCACTCCAAATGACAGTTGTAGAATTCTGGAAGAGGTGGAATAGTTAGGTTTAAGGCCAGTTTCCCAGACACAGATTAAGCCTAGGTCAAGCGGTGAATGTCAGGATACCGTGGCTTTCTCCGCCAGAAGGACATTACAGATGGTGTATTATCCATGTGTGAGTTCAAAACGGAACGTCCTCCAAACTCTGATTGGTTGGGCCTATGCCCTCCAGGCCCACCCATGGCTGTGCCCCTGCCCAGTCATGTGAAATCTATAGATTAGGGCCTAATAAATTTATTTCAATTGACTGATTTCCTTCAATGAACTGGAACTCAGTAAAATGTTGAAATGGTTGCATTTCTAGATACAGCCCCTACTGGCTTAAACTCAGTATTCCAGTTCACAACCAACAACATTTTAAACAAACATTAACATTGTTTCATCTTCAAATCTCTGTTTTGTGTAGATAATGTATTGATATGATGTGTTTTGTGTGTAGGTGAGGGTAATGACACACTGTGTTGATAATAATGTATTGATATGTGTGAGCTGTGCAGTACAGTATTACTGCTCCAGGGGGTGCTGCATTGCAGCTGATCCTGTTCTTCCATTACCTCGGGTGTGTGTGGGGATGTGTAAGGGCTGATTTCCCAGACACAGATTAAGCCTAGTCCAATGGAGATCACTATGAAAAGTGCTTCTTAGTCCAAGACTTGGCTTAATCTGTTTCCAGGAAATCAGGCGTAAAGTATTCTTCTACTTCTTTTCAACAGGATACCCACGGATGTGAACTGTATGTTGATGGGGTCGTCGAAGGACAGTTTGGTCTGCAGGTCCTGCAGCTCCTGGTGGTGCTGTCTGCTTCCAGCCTGCATCACATCCTCTACATGTACAGTCCCTGTCTGTCTGCTGTCTGTCACAATCACCATACACAGGTCTGGTAGTCTGGCAGGAGGAACACAGTCGGTTAGCCTGTCTAGCCCAGGCGTTCCGCTAGCGGAACTCCTCCCACATTCCACTGAAAAGGCAGAGCGCGAAATTCAAAAAATATTTTTTAGAAATATTTAACTTTCACACATTAACAAGTCCAATACAGCAAATGAAAGATACACATCTTGTGAATCCAGTCAACATGTCCGATTTTTTTAATGTTTTACAGCGAAAACAGCACGTATATTTATGTTAGCTCACCACCAAATACAAAGAAGGACAGACATTTTTCACAGCACAGGTAGCATGCACAAAGCCAACCTAACTAACCAAGAACCAACCAAACTAACCAAGAAACAACTTCATCAGATGACAGTCTTATAACATGTTACACAATAAATCTATGTTTTGTTTGAAAAATGTGCATATTTGAGGTATAAATCAGTTTTACATTGCAGCTACCATCACAGCTACCGTCAAAAAATAGCACCGAAGCAGCCAGAGTAATTATAGAGACCAACGTGGAATAACTAAAACTCATCATAAAACATTTCTGAAAAATGCATTGTGTACAGCAAATGAAAGAAAAGCATCTTGTGAATCCAGCCAATATTTCAGATTTTTTAAGTGTTTTACAGCGAAAACACAATATAGCATTATATTAGCTTACTACAATAGCCAAACACACAACCGCATTCATTCATCAAGGCACGTTAGCGATAGCAATAGGCACGTTAGCGTTAGCGAATAAACCAGCAAAAGATATTAATTTTCACTAACCTTCATAAACCTTCCTCAGATGACAGTCCTATAACATCAGGTTATACATACACTTATGTTTTGTTCGAAAATGTGCATATTTAGAGCTGAAATCAGTGGTTATCCATTATGCTAACGTAGCTTATTTTTTCCCAGAATGTGCGGATATTTCTATTAGACTCTCACCTATTCTGACCAAATAGCTATTCATAAACATTAAAAAAAAAACATGTTGTATAGGAAATGATAGATCCACTAGTTCTTAATGCAATCGCCGTGTTAGAATTCTAAAAATAACTTCCTTACCACATAAGGCTTACGTTATGTCGACCGAGTGCCCAAAACCTGGGCGCAAAACTACTAGTACACAGTTCGACAGATATATGAAATAGCATCATAAAATGTTTCTTACTTTTGCTGATCTTCCATCAGAATGTTGGACAAGGGGTCCTTTGTCCAGAACAGTCGTTGTTTGGATTTAGAACATCGTTTTTCCCTCTTGAATTAGCAAGCACACTGGCTAAGTGGCTCGAAGCTCTCCTTTCTGAACAAAGGCACACAACGCAACACGCCTAACGTCCCGAAAAAATTTCAATAATCTAATAAAACTATATTGAAAAAACATACTTTACAATGATATTGTGACATGTATCAAATAAAATCAAAGCCGGAGATAGTAGTCGCCCATAACGACGGCTTTTCAAAAGGAAATTCCAGGTCCATCTGCGGCGCTCTCCAGAAAACAGGAAATGGATGACTCGTCGTGCCAAGATGATATATTCCACCTCAGACCAAGATAAACACTGCATTTTTTCTCTCACTTCATCTTGACATCTAGGGGAAGGTGTATGACGTGCATGTATACTCATATGTGTCATGCCCATTTATAGGCAGGCCCTTGAACAGAGCATAATTTTCAGACTTTCCACTTCCTGGTCAGAAAGTGTGCTGCCAAATGAGTTCTGTTTTACTCACAGACAAAATTCAAACGGTTTTAGAAACTAGAGAGTGTTTTCTATCCAATAGTAATAATAATATGTACGAGCAAGAATAGAGTACGAGGCCGTTTAAATTGGGCACATTTTTCCCCCATAGTGTAAATAGCGCCCTCTATCCTCATCAGGTTTTAATATTACAGTAACACAATGATTGTTACATTACAGTAACACAATGGCAGTTACATTACAGTAACACAATGGCAGTTACATTACAGTAACACTGTCAGTAATATTACAGTAACACAATGTCAGTTATTACAGTAACATTACAGTAACACAGACAGGTACACTACAGTAACACTGTCAATATTATTACAGTAACACAAGGTCAGTAACATTACAGTAACACAATGACAGTTACATTACAGTTACAGTGCATTTGGAAAGGATTTAGACCCCTTGACTTTTTCCCCAAAAATTTTACGTCAACATTTTGTTACATTACAGCCTTATCCTAAAATGGATTTTTTTTTAAATCTTCCCCTCAACAATCTACACACAATACCCCATAATGACAAAGCAAAAACAGGTTTTTAGAAATGTTTGCACATTTATCCAAACTAAAAAACGGAAATATCACATTTACATAATTATTCCGACCCTTTACTCAGTACTTTGTTGAAGCACCTTTGCCAGTGATTACAGCATCAAGTCTTCTTGGGTATGACACTACAAGATTGGCACACCTATATTTGGGGAGTTTCTCCCATTCTGCTCTGCAGATCCTCTCAAGCTCTGTCAGGTTGGATGGGAGCATCGCTATACAGCTATTTTCAGGTCTCTCCAGAGATGTTAGAACGGGTTAAAGCCCGGGCTCTGGCGGGACCACTCAAGGAAGGTAAACCTTCACCCCAGTCTGAGATCCTGAGCTCTCTGGAGAAGGCTTTCATCAAGGATCTCTCTGTACTTTGCTCAGTTAATCTTTCCCTCAATTCTAACTAGTCTCCAAGTCTCTGCCACTGAAAAACATCCCCACAGCATGATGCTGCCACCACTGTGCTTCACCGTAGAGATGGTGCCAGGTTTCCTCCAGATGTGATGCTTGGCATTCAGGCCAAAGAGTTCAATCTTGGTTTCATAAGACCAGAGAATCTTGTTTCTCATGGTCTGAGAGTCATTTAGGTGCATTTTGGCAAACTCCAAGCAGGCTGTCATGTGCCTTTTACTGAGGAGTGGCTTCCGTCTGGCCACTCTAACATAAAGGCCTGATTGGTGGAACGCTGCAGACATGGTTGTCCTTCTGGGAGGTTCAACCATCTCCACAGAGGAACTCTAGAGCTCTGTCGGGTTCTTGGTCACGTCCCTGGCCAAGGCCCTTCTCCCCCGATTGCTCAGTTTAGCCGGACGGCCAGCTCTAGGAAGAGTCTTGGTGATTCCAAACTTCTTCCATTTAAGAATGATGGAGACCACCCTGTTCTTGGGGACCCTCAATGCTGCAGATACTTTTTTGTACCCTTCCCATGATCTGTGCCTCGACACAATCCTGTCTCAGAGCTCTATGGACAATTCCTTTGACCTCAAGGCTTGTTTTTGCTCTGACATGCATTGTCAACTGTGGGACCTTATGTAGACAGGTGTGTGCTTTTCAAAATCATGTCCAATCAATTTAATCTACCACAGGTGGACTCCAATCAAGTTGTCGAAACATCAAGGCTGATCAATGGAAACAGGATGCACCTGAGCTCAATTTCGAGTCTCATAGCAAAGGGTCTGAAACTTATGTAAATAAGGTATTTCTGTTTTTTATTTGTAACAAATGTGCAAACATTTCTAAAAAACTGTTTTCACTCTTTCATTATGGTGTATTGTGCGTAGATTGATGAGGATTTTATTTTTATTTTTGAATAAGGCTGTAATGTAACAAAGTAAACGGTCTGAATACTTTCCGAATGCACTGTACATTACAGTAACAGCCTTCATTAGGTCCACTACTGTCCCGGTCTGTCACCACCACCATACACAGATAATGAGGTTCCATTTACAGGTACAGGTAAATAGACATCCTCCGGTGGTAATATTTCTTATTCAGAGTCAATCCAGCATAGTTCCTGTGTAGCCCTTTTACTGTGTTTCACATTAGCCAATAATTCTAATACACAATTTCTGATATACAGTATCACATGCCTTTTATGTTCCTGCATCAGTAAAAGCAGGAAGTGCATCACCTATGCCTCTACTTCCATTCCTTCCAATTAGGCTGGACTGTCCACATGGAGGGATCTGTTGAGGGACAGACAAACAGTATACAGAGTAGACATGGGACCAGGGGGGGACTGTCCACATGGAGGGATCTGTTGAGGGACAGACGTAACGTATTATAAGCCTTTATAAGACATTATAAAGGCCCAGCAGCGTCACTGAGGAGGTCCTATGGCTGTAGCTACAGCTCACATAAGTGTACTGCTTATAAAGGTGATATGCCGTGGTTATAAATGTATTATGAACGTGGAAAGATACTACGCCTTGCAAAATAGTATTCATACCCGTTGGATTTCATTCCTGTCCTGCAGCTCAGTTCAGTAGCTTTGATGTGTCTGGGGTGTTTAATACATCATCCACAGCATAATGATTAACTTGACCATGCTTAGAGAGATATACAAGTCTGATTTGTTATTGTTGACCATCTACCAATCCCTGCTCTTCTTTATAATGCTTTCAAAAAGCTCCCTGGTCTTTGTAGTTGAATCTGTGCTTGAAATGTAATACTTGACTGAGGGACCTTCCAGATGTTGTATATATGGGGGACAGAGGAAGGGTTAGTCAATCAAAAGTCTTGTCAATCCCTATTATTTCACACAGAGTCCATGTAACTTATTATGTGATTTGTTAAGCCACATTTTACTCCCGAACTAATTTAGGCTTGCCTTGACAAAGGGGCTGAATACTTCTGCAATGACTATATTTTAGTCATGTAATTTGTATTACTCTTAAAAAGATAAAACATGTTTTCCTCCACTTTAACATTAGAGTATTTTGAGTAGATTGTTGACAAAAAGAATACAGTTATATCAATTTTAATTCCACTTTGTAACACTATCAAATGTGAAGAAATCCAAGGGGTATGAAGACTTTAGCAAGACAGTGTATACAGAGAGAGGTACACAGGGGGGTGGACATTATCCATGACAAGACAGTGTATACAGAGAGAGGTACACAGGGGGGTGGAAACAGACAGGGGTGGGTTGGTGGACATTATCCATGACAAGACAGTGTATACAGAGAGAGGTACACAGGGGGGTGGACATTATCCATGACATGACAGTGTATACAGAGAGAGGTACACAGGGGGGTGGAAACAGACAGGGATGGGTTGGTGGACATTATCCATGACAAGACAGTGTATACAGAGAGAGGTACACAGGGGGGTGGAAACAGACAGGGATGGGTTGGTGGACATTATCCATGACAAGACAGTGTATACAGAGAGAGGTACACAGGGGGGTGGAAACAGACAGGGATGGGTTGGTGGACATTATCCATGACAAGACAGTGTATACAGAGAGAGGTACACAGGGGGGTGGACATTATCCATGACAAGACAGTGTATACAGAGAGAGGTACACAGGGGGGTGGAAACAGACAGGGGTGGGTTGGTGGACATTATCCATGACAAGACAGTGTATACAGAGAGAGGTACACAGGGGGGTGGAAACAGACAGAGATGGGTTGGTGGACATTATCCATGACAAGACAGTGTATACAGAGAGAGGTACACAGGGGGGTGGAAACAGACAGGGGTGGGTTGGTGGACATTATCCATGACAAGACAGTGTATACAGAGAGAGGTACACAGGGGGGTGGAAACAGACAGAGATGGGTTGGTGGACATTATCCATGACAAGACAGTGTATACAGAGAGAGGTACACAGGGGGGTGGAAACAGACAGGGATGGGTTGGTGGACATTATCCATGACAAGACAGTGTATACAGAGAGAGGTACACAGGGGGGTGGACATTATCCATGACAAGACAGTGTATACAGAGAGAGGTACACAGGGGGGTGGAAACAGACAGGGATGGGTTGGTGGACATTATCCATGACAAGACAGTGTATATAGAGAGAGGTACACAGGGGGGTGGAAACAGACAGGGATGGGTTGGTGGACATTATCCATGACATGACAGTGTATACAGAGAGAGGTACACAGGGGGGTGGAAACAGACAGGGATGGGTTGGTGGACATTATCCATGACAAGACAGTGTATACAGAGAGAGGTACACAGGGGGGTGGAAACAGACAGGGATGGGTTGGTGGACATTATCCATGACATGACACTACAATACTAGAGTTAGTCAAACATCAGAAAGGAAACCCCTGCATCCCTGACCCTAACTTGACCTCCTGTGGACCCTAACCCGACCTCCTGTGGACCCTAACCTGACCTCCTGTGGACCCTAACCCGACCTCCTGTGGACCCTAACCCGACCTCCTGTAGACTCTAACCCGACCTCCTGTAGACCCTAACCTGACCTCCTGTGGACCCTAACCCGACCTCCTGTGGACCCTAACCTGACCTCCTGTAGACCCTAACCTGACCTCCTGTGGACCCTAACCCGACCTCCTGTGGACCCTAACCCGACCTCCTGTGGACCCTAACCTGACCTCCTGTGGACCCTAACCCGACCTCCTGTGGACCCTAACCCGACCTCCTGTGGACTCTAACCCGACCTCCTGTGGACTCTAACCCGACCTCCTGTAGACCCTAACCTGACCTCCTGTGGACCCTAACCCGACCTCCTGTGGACCCTAACCCGACCTCCTGTAGACCCTAACCTGACCTCCTGTGGACCCTAACCCGACCTCCTGTGGACCCTAACCCGACCTCCTGTAGACCCTAACCTGACCTCCTGTGGACCCTAACCCGACCTCCTGTGGACCCTAACCCGACCTCCTGTAGACCCTAACCCGACCTCCTGTAGACCCTAACCTGACCTCCTGTGGACCCTAACCTGACCTCCTGTGGACCCTAACCTGACCTCCTGTGGACCCTAACCCGACCTCCTGTAGACCCTAACCCGACCTCCTGTGGACCCTAACCCGACCTCCTGTGGACCCTAACCTGACCTCCTGTGGACCCTAACCTGACCTCCTGTGGACCCTAACCTGACCTCCTGTGGACTCTAACCCGACCTCCTGTGGACCCTAACCTGACCTCCTGTGGAGTTCTGTGGGCTGTGGTTTCATAGTCGACCTCTCTCGGCTGTTCTGTTGGGGGCCGACATAAACAGCAGGCCGCTATTAGAACAAATACGGCCCACCTCACTCACTCAGTATTATTCCCATCAGGTCACAGGACATGTGAAGTCTTTCACAGGGGAAACTGGACTTAATGGATATGTGAAAAAACAAACATGTTCAGTGCCAAGACAACCACGCTGAACCCTGTTCCTTACAGCCAAGACAAAGCAGAAACTGAGCTAGACAATCCAAGTAAAAACATATTTGATTTGTAAAAAACATGTTTCTGAAAAGGAAATGTCAAAAGGAAGCATTGAAAAACATACCCTGAGTCTAAATAAGTCCAGTCACATACAGGTCCTTCAGTTTGTACTCTACAGTTGGTAATTCAGTCTAAATAAGTCCAGTCACATACAGGTCCTTCAGTTTGTACTCTACAGTTGGTAATTCAGTCTAAATAAGTCCAGTCACATACAGGTCATTCAGTTTGTACTCTACAGTTGGTAATTCAGTCTAAATAAGTCCAGTCACATACAGGTCCTTCAGTTTGTACTCTACAGTTGGTAATTCAGTCTAAATAAGTCCAGTCACATACAGGTCCTTTAGTTTGTACTCTACAGTTGGTAATTCAAAGAAAAACATGTGGTTTGTCAAATAAGGGTGAATAAAGAGAAATGATCCAACTAGTCTAACTCTGTGGATAATCTCTGCACCCAACACCAAATTAGCTAGGCTGTGATAAGAGACTAGTGTGTATGACAATGTCAAGAGAGTTAACCTACCTACAGCACCAGAGCCAGGTTGGGTTCCCAGGTGTCTTCTGTAGTGAGGAGACCACCTGTAGAGGTTGTAACACAGCCCTTCTAGAGAACACACTGAGCTGTCTGAGGTGGTGAGTAGACATGGTCTGAGGTACCAGAAGGACAGGACAGAGCAGGAGAGAGGAGGAGACTGGAGGGACCTTTGACCGAAGGCTTCAGGAGAGAGAATCCCAATGTGTGTAGTGATATCTTTAACTCTTTAACTCTGATTGGGTATTTACAGGTTACAGGTAATGACCTGGGCTGTAGGCTATATAGCCCACAGTCATGTAGAGGCAATGGTTATAGCTTGGTATGTCAGGGTGGGTTGTTTAGTGAAAAAAAGAGGGTAGTCAGTTCACAAAATGTTCATTTAGCGATTTTAAATATTTGAAAAAAGTATATACTTTTCTAAATTTTTCTGGCTTGCACTGTGATGTGTTTGGAAATGTGTGTTGGTGCATGTTAGAGGATGCAAGCTGTGAAAAACTGAAAATAATAAGTTAATTTACTTTTAACCCTCAAGCTTCCAAAATGCTCACCGGAGACTGAACAGGGCCCTTCATGGTAGCCCGTCACCGAAGACTGAACAGGGCCCTTCATGGTAGACCGTCATCGAAGACTGAACAAGGCCCTTCATGGTAGCCTGTCACTGAAGACTGAACAGGGCCCTTCATGGTAGCCTGTCACTGAAGACTGAACAAGGCCCTTCATGGTAGACCGTCATCGAAGACTGAACAAGGCCCTTCATGGTAGCCTGTCACTGAAGACTGAACAAGGCCCTTCATGGTAGCCCGTCACCGAAGACTGAACAGGGCCCTTCATGGTAAGCCCGTCACTGAAGACTGAACAGGGCTCTTCATGGTAGACCGTCACCGAAGACTGAACAAGGACCTTCATGGTATCCCCTCACTGAAGACTGAACAGGGCCCTTCATGGTAGACCGTCACCGAAGACTGAACAAGGACCTTCATGGTATCCTCTCACTGAAGACTGAACAGGGCCCTTCATGGTAGACCGTCACCGAAGACTGAACAGGGCCCTTCATGGTATCCTCTCACTGAAGACTGAACAGGGCCCTTCATGGTAGACCGTCACCGAAGACTGAACAAGGACCTTCATGGTATCCTCTCACTGAAGACTGAACAGGGCCCTTCATGGTAGACCGTCACCGAAGACTGAACAGGGCCCTTGATGGTATCCTTCATGGTAGCCCATCACCGAAGACTGAACAGGGCCCTTCATGGTAAGCCCGTCACTGAAGACTGAACAGGGCCCTTCATGGTAGCCCATCACCGAAGACTGAACAGGGCCCTTCATGGTAAGCCCGTCACTGAAGACTGAACAGGGCCCTTCATGGTAGACCGTCACCGAAGACTGAACAAGGACCTTCATGGTATCCCCTCACTGAAGACTGAACAGGGCTCTTCATGGTATCCCCTCACTGAAGACTGAACAGGGCTCTTCATGGTATCCTGTCACTGAAGACTGAACAGGGCTCTTCATGGTAGCCCGTCACTGAAGACTGAACAGGGCCCTTCATGGTAGCCCATCACCGAAGACTGAACAGGGCCCTTCATGGTAAGCCCGTCACTGAAGACTGAACAGGGCCCTTCATGGTAGACCGTCACCGAAGACTGAACAAGGACCTTCATGGTATCCCCTCACTGAAGACTGAACAGGGCTCTTCATGGTATCCTGTCACTGAAGACTGAACAGGGCTCTTCATGGTATCCTGTCACTGAAGACTGAACAGGGCCCTTCATGGTAGACCGTCACCGAAGACTGAACAGGGCCCTTCATGGTATCCCCTCACTGAAGACTGAACAGGGCTCTTCATGGTATCCCCTCACTGAAGACTGAACAGGGCCCTCCATATTAGCCCTTCATCGAAGACTGAAGAAGATACCTGACAACATGATTGAGTGATCAGGGCTTTCACTGTTTGGCCCAGGTTGGGGGAAGGAAATTGTGAAAAAGGAAGTTGAATTAGTCCATTAACTTTCAAACCTCAAGCTACCAACATACTTCACCAACCATCATAGGAGCCGTCTCACTGAAAGGCCAACGATGACAATTGATCAGGTAATTTATCAGATAATTGATCAGGTAATTTTCAGATAATTGATCAGTTAATTGATCAGGTAACTGATCAGATATTTGACTGATCAGGGCTTCACTGGACACAGTCTTCAGTATTATGTGTTTACCAGAAAATAAAAGTAGAAAAACTGGTTAGGTTAAAAAAGACTCATAAGACATGACAAGAATCTGGGTTGTGAGTGACAGGACACACTAATGGAGGCACGTCTTATACAGTATGTGGCAGAGTCTGGACAATATCTTAAAAAGTACACAACATTTGACAAATAGGCTTCATTGGTAATTTTTCAAAACTGTAATTTGGCTGTCATGATGATTATTAAAACAACTGTACATAACACATTCCACAAGGTGGCGATAAAGGTGAGTGGAAGGAAATGAGACAGTAGAAGGAAGTGAATGACATCAGAGCTGTATTAACAAGAATTGTTGTATTAAAGTTGAAGACCTATTCAATCTGATCCGTCCTCAAATTCAGATTATTATTATACAGTGATAAAACAAGACTGACACATGAACACAAATCAACTTACTTTTATAGAAAATGTTTAATATTCTGTAAACATTCAATATTAAATCTTCAGAAATAAGTTGACTAAAATACAAAATATTTGTATATCCTTTCATACATAAGGCTATTGTTTCATTTTCAGTTATATTAAGGCATCTAAGAAGTCACAGAGGATATTCAAAAAGGTGCAGGAATACATTCATAGCCATACTCAGTGTTGTCACGGTGACAGTGTACAAACAACCATAATCTCCTCCTAAAGCCAAACAGTTAATTAAAGCACTAAATAGTTAGGTCGCCCATGTTATTGGCAGTACAATTGCCGCAATTCGTGAGTAACACTGCTCTAGCACAGGGTTGTCAAACTCATTTTGCCCTGCGGGCCGTATTCAGTCTTCACCAAGGTCTGGAGTGCCGCACTTAAAATGTGTATATATTGTCTTGGCGTCAAAATGTGCAAAATGTCCTCTATCCATCGGTTTTGGAATTTTTGATGCTCCCTGACTGTCTAGCTTTCATTTTGTTGACTGTTATTGCTCGACAGAGTAAAGAGACTATACATGTAGCTTTCATTTGGATGACTGTTAGCTAGCTGGACAGAGTGAAGAGACTATAAATGTAGCTTTCATTTGGATGACTGTTAGCTAGCTGGACAGAGTGAAGAGACTATAAATGTAGCTTTCATTTGGATGACTGTTAGCTAGCTGAACAGAGTGAAGAGACTATAAATGTAGCTTTCATTTGGATGACTGTTAGCTAGCTGGACAGAGTGAAGAGACTATAAAATGTATCTTTCATCATGATGACTGTTAGCTAGCTGGACAGTGTGAAGAGACTATAAAATGTAGCTTTCATTATGATGACTGTTAGCTAGCTGGACAGAGTGAAGAGACTATAAATGTAGCTTTCATTTGGATGACTGTTAGCTAGCTGAACAGAGTGAAGAGACTATAAATGTAGCTTTCATTTTGTTGACTGTTAGCTAGCTGGACAGAGTGAAGAGACTATAAAATGTAGCTTTCATTATGATGACTGTTAGCAAGCTGGACAGCGTGAAGAAACTAGATTTAGGTCCATTATCATTTCTAAATATTTATAGTTTGGTTTTAATCATTTAAATGTCGATTGAGATCGTTGTTAGTCAAAAAATTTGTAACAAATTCAAATATTTATTTGTGTCTACTACGAGCCTTATGTTAGACAGTTCTACTGTAGAGTCTACTAGTGGGCCGTATGTTAGACAGTGCTACTGTAGAGTCTACTAGTGGGCCATATGTTAGACAGTTCTACTGTAGCGTCTACTAGTGGGCCGTATGGACGACAGTCCTACTGTAGCGTCTACTAGTGGGCCGTATGGACGACAGTCCTACTGTAGCGTCTACTAGTGGGCCGTATGTTAGAAAGTTCTACTGTAGAGTCTACTAGTGGGCCGTATGTTAGACAGTTCTACTGTAGCGTCTACTAGTGGGCCGTATGTTAGACAGTTCTACTGTAGAGTCTACTAGTGGGCCGTATGTTAGACAGTTCTACTGTAGAGTCTACTAGTGGGCCGTATGTTAGACAGTCCTACTGTAGCGTCTACTAGTGGGCCGTATGTTAGACAGTCCTACTGTAAAGTCTACTAGTGGGCCGTATGTTAGACAGTTCTACTGTAGCGTCTACTACTGGGCCGTATGTTAGACAGTTCTACTGTAGCGTCTACTAGTGGGCCGTATGTTAGACAGTCCTACTGTAGCGTCTACTAGTGGGCCGTATGTTAGACAGTTCTACTGTAGCGTCTACTAGTGGGCCGTATGTTAGACAGTTCTACTGTAGCGTCGACTAGTGGGCCGTATGTTAGACAGTTCTACTGTAGCGTCTACTAGTGGGCCGTATGTTAGACAGTTCTACTGTAGAGTCTACTAGTGGGCCGTATGTTAGACAGTTCTACTGTAGAGTCTACTAGTGGGCCGTATGTTAGACAGTTCTACTGTAGCGTCTACTAGTGGGCCGTATGTTAGACAGTCCTACTGTAGCGTCTACTAGTGGGCCGTATGTTAGACAGTCCTACTGTAAAGTCTACTAGTGGGCCGTATGTTAGACAGTTCTACTGTAGCGTCTACTAGTGGGCCGTATGTTAGACAGTTCTACTGTAGCGTCTACTAGTGGGCCGTATGTTAGACAGTCCTACTGTAGCGTCTACTAGTGGGCCGTATGTTAGACAGTTCTACTGTAGCGTCTACTAGTGGGCCGTATGTTAGACAGTTCTACTGTAGCGTCGACTAGTGGGCCGTATGTTAGACAGTTCTACTGTAGCGTCTACTAGTGGGCCGTATGTTAGACAGTTCTACTGTAGAGTCTACTAGTGGGCCGTATGTTAGACAGTTCTACTGTAGAGTCTACTAGTGGGCCGTATGTTAGACAGTTCTACTGTAGCGTCTACTAGTGGGCCGTATGTTAGGCAGTTCTACTGTAGCGTCTACTAGTGGGCCGTATGTTAGACAGTTCTACTGTAGCGTCTACTAGTGGGCCGTATGTTAGACAGTTCTACTGTAGAGTCTACTAGTGGGCCGTATGTTAGACAGTTCTACTGTAGCGTCTACTAGTGGGCCGTATGTTAGACAGTTCTACTGTAAAGTCTACTAGTGGGCCGTATGTTAGACAGTTCTACTGTAGCGTCTACTAGTGGGCCGTATGTTAGACAGTCCTACTGTAAAGTCTACTAGTGGGCCGTATGTTAGACAGTTCTACTGTAGCGTCTACTACTGGGCCGTATGTTAGACAGTTCTACTGTAGCGTCTACTAGTGGGCCGTATGTTAGACAGTTCTACTGTAGAGTCTACTAGTGGGCCGTATGTTAGACAGTCCTACTGTAGAGTCTACTAGTGGGCCGTATGTTAGACAGTCCTACTGTAGCATCTACTAGTGGGCCGTATGTTAGACAGTCCTACTGTAGCGTCTACTAGTGGGCCGTATGTTAGACAGTCCTACTGTAGCGTCTACTAGTGGGCCGTATGTTAGACAGTTCTACTGTAGAGTCTACTACTGGGCCGTATGTTAGACAGTCCTACTGTAGAGTCTACTAGTGGGCCGTATGTTAGACAGTTCTACTGTAGCGTCTACTAGTGGGCCGTATGTTAGACAGTCCTACTGTAGCGTCTACTAGTGGGCCGTATGTTAGACAGTTCTACTGTAGCGTCTACTAGTGGGCCGTATGTTAGACAGTTCTACTGTAGAGTCTACTAGTGGGCCGTATGTTAGACAGTTCTACTGTAGCGTCTACTAGTGGGCCGTATGTTAGACAATCCTACTGTAGCGTCTACTAGTGGGCCGTATGTTAGACAGTTCTACTGTAGCGTCTACTAGTGGGCCGTATGTTAGACAGTTCTACTGTAGAGTCTACTAGTGGGCCGTATGTTAGACAGTTCCACAGTAGCGTCTACTACTGGGCCGTATGTTAGACAGTCCTACTGTAGCGTCTACTAGTGGGCCGTATGTTAGACAGTTCTACTGTAGCGTCTACTAGTGGGCCGTATGTTAGACAGTTCTACTGTAGCGTCTACTAGTGGGCCGTATGTTAGACAGTCCTACTGTAGCGTCTACTAGTGGGCCGTATGTTAGACAGTCCTACTGTAGCGTCTACTAGTGGGCCGTATGTTAGACAGTTCTACTGTAGAGTCTACTAGTGGGCCGTATGTTAGACAGTCCTACTGTAGCGTCTACTAGTGGGCCGTATGTTAGACAGTTCTACTGTAGCGTCTACTAGTGGGCCGTATGTTAGACAGTTCTACTGTAGCGTCTACTAGTGGGCCGTATGTTAGACAGTTCTACTGTAGCGTCTACTAGTGGGCCGTATGTTAGACAGTTCTACTGTAGCGTCTACTACGAGCCGTATGTTAGACAGTTCTACTGTAGCGTCTACTAGTGGGCCGTATGTTAGACAGTTCTACTGTAGCGTCTACTAGTGGGCCGTATGTTAGACAGTTCTACTGTAGCGTCTACTAGTGGGCCGTATGTTAGACAGTTCTACTGTAGCGTCTACTAGTGGGCCGTATGTTAGACAGTTCTACTGTAGCGTCTACTAGTGGGCCGTATGTTAGACAGTTCTACTGTAGCGTCTACTAGTGGGCCGTATGTTAGACAGTTCTACTGTAGCGTCTACTAGTGGGCCGTATGGACGACAGTCCTACTGTAGCGTCTACTAGTGGGCCGTATGTTAGAAAGTTCTACTGTAGAGTCTACTAGTGGGCCGTATGGACGACAGTCCTACTGTAACGTCTACTAGTGGGCCGTATGGACGACAGTCCTACTGTAACGTCTACTAGTGGGCCGTATGTTAGACAGTTCTACTGTAGCGTCTACTAGTGGGCCGTATGTTAGACAGTTCTACTGTAGCGTCTACTAGTGGGCCGTATGGACGACAGTCCTACTGTAGCGTCTACTAGACTGCTTAGTCAGCTTTTACAGCACTGTCATTCAGGGTCTGAATGAAATAGGGATGGTGTGTCATTCAGCCTCGTGTTTGTTGATGAAAACAGAAGATATTTATTGAAAAAAAGATGGTGGTGTATACTGTATATATAGAGAGAGGGAGAGACAGAGTGTGACTTCCAAATCCAGACTAGATCTGTGTGCAAACTCTTGTGTTGTGAATGCCTGGATACGTACGTACATACATAGGAATCACAGTGATAATAACAGTTGTGTATGTGTAACCTCCCAGTTCTTCCCTCTGAAGGCAGCAGACAGCAGGCACCACAGAGATCCTATCCTTCATTGGTTCATCATAGTGGGGGCGTTACACAGTGAGCAGTTCCTGTGATATGCTGCAGCTCCTACAAGCCAAGGCTCGTGGAAGGCTACCTCCTTACTTCATTCTGATTCTAGATGTAATTCTATGGCAGGCAGCTAGACAGTTTGTCTTACTGGGTTACACACGTGCATATTAGTACGTCACACGTTGGTGACACGTACAGTGTCCTCTGCTCTCCCTCCCTGTGTAGAAGGAACATGGCTGTACTGGCAGTCAGGGACTAGGCTGATAGCAGGCTTCCCTCCCTGCGTAGAAGGAACATGGCTGTACTGGCAGTCAGGGACTAGGCTGATAGCAGGCTTCTGTTGGTACGCAGCAGGAGGACCTGCTCTCTTCTTCTCTTCCCTCTTCTTCTGTCTGTCCAGATAGTAGAACGCTCCGATCAGGAAGAGGCCAGAGGAGGAGACAGTCACACTGCAGGCATAGAACACATAAGAGTAGTGTCCTGTACTGTCCACCAACATGCCTGGAAGAGAGGGACATGGCAACAGGCACAGTGTTAGGAAAGACTTGGGTAACACTTCATTTGAAGGGAACCTACATGACCATGTCATAACACGTTCATAACCACACAAAACAGTTCATAAGCATTTCCTAGAAGGCTTGTATCAACAACCACACGTGGTGCTATAACAGTGAAAGAACAGCTATATTTAAGTGTGTCAGTGTGTGTCCTCATAACACATTCCTCTGAACTGGATGCTAGTTCAGTACAGCTCTGCCAGGACCCGCTGAGCACAGGGCTAGTGGGCTACTACCAGGCGTTGACATTAGAGTTGCCATGGCGCTGGAAACCAGAGACCACCTTACTACCAGGCGTTGACATTAGAGTTGCCATGGCGCTGGAAACCAGAGACCACCTTAGGAGTTCAGCAGGGGTACACTAGGCCACGCCCTCCTCCAGTCAGCCTGCCCCAGAGCTGTTCCCTGTCGACCCTCCTACCCGCCTGACGCACACAGACACACACGCAAGCATACACACACACACACATTGTGGAAACCAGAGCACATGACCCATTCACATCCCCAGCTAGACATGGGAATCCAGTGGAAAGAACATTCCATTTCCCTGTGTGACAAAACTCATACCCTCCCCAGTCCTCATATAACATAACAGGTTTATACTGGGCATAACTCAGACCCTCCCCAGTCCTCATATAACATAACAGGTTTATACTGGGCATAACTCAGACCCTCCCCAGTCCTCATATAACATAACAGGTTTATACTGGGCATAACTCAGACCCTCCCCAGTCCTCATATAACATAACAGGTTTATACTGGGCATAACTCATACCCTCCCCAGTCCTCATATAACATAACAGGTTTATACTGGGCATAACTCATACCCTCCCCAGTCCTCATATAACATAACAGGTTTATAATGGGCATAACTTGACAAGAACCTTAACATGTATGTCTATATGAGTCACTGTGTTCACCACCTGTTGTTATGCTAACCACCTACTGACCAACAATGACACAACTAGACTGTAGATAACATGCAGTAGGGGAAGTCATTGATTCTGTACCACAGACCAAGAATCCACAATAGGACTTGAACAGATGCCATAGACTAGAAGACCATACTGTACCAAACACTTTATTACTTAGATGTTTTACTTGTCTAGTTTTAACTTAACTTATCTTAAAAACTGCATTGTTGGTTAAGGGCTTGCAAGTAAGCATTTCATTGTAAGGTCTACCTACACCTGTTGTATTCGGCACATTTAGATAAATACGATTTGATACATATTGTAAATGGGGAAATTGTGGCGTACCACACCCCCCTATAGCCCCCACAGTGGTGTACCACACCCCCCTATAGCCCCTACAGTGTCGTACCACACCCCCCTATTGCCCCTACAGTGGTGTACCACACCCCCCTATAGCCCCTACAGTGTCGTACCACACCCCCCTATAGCCCCTACAGTGGTGTACCACACCCCCCTATAGCCCCTACAGTGTCGTACCACACCCCCCTATAGCCCCTACAGTGTCGTACCACACCCCCCTATAGCCCCTACAGTGTCGTACCACACCCCCCTATTGCCCCCACAGTGGTGTACCACACCCCCCTATAGCCCCTACAGTGTCGTACCACACCCCCCTATTGCCCCTACAGTGGTGTACCACACCCCCCTATTGCCCCTACAGTGTCGTACCACACCCCCCTATTGCCCCTAGAGTGTCGTACCACACCCCCCTATTGCCCCCACAGTGGTGTACCACACCCCCCTATTGCCCCCACAGTGGTGTACCACACCCCCCTATTGCCCCCACAGTGGTGTACCACACCCCCCTATAGCCCCTACAGTGTCGTACCACACCCCCCTATTGCCCCTACAGTGTCGTACCACACCCCCCTATTGCCCCCACAGTGGTGTACCACACCCCCCTATAGCCCCTACAGTGTCGTACCACACCCCCCTATTGCCCCCACAGTGGTGTACCACACCCCCCTATAGCCCCTACAGTGTCGTACCACACCCCCATATTGCCCCTACAGTGGTGTACCACACACCCCTATAGCCCCCACAGTGGCGTACCACACCCCCCTATTGCCCCTACAGTGGTGTACCACACACCCCTATAGCCCCCACAGTGTCGTACCACACCCCCCTATTGCCCCTACAGTGGTGTACCACACACCCCTATAGCCCCCACAGTGTCGTACCACACCCCCCTATTGCCCCTACAGTGGTGTACCACACACCCCTATAGCCCCCACAGTGGCGTACCACACCCCCCTATAGCCCCCACAGTGGTGTACCACACCCCCCTGTAGCCCCCACAGTGGTGTACCACACCCCCCTATAGCCCCCACAGTGGCGTACCACACCCCCCTATAGCCCCCACAGTGGTGTACCACACCCCCCTGTAGCCCCCACAGTGGTGTACCACACCCCCCTATAGCCCCCCACAGTGGTGTACCACACACCCCTATTGCCCCCGCAACCCTCCCCCACTCCCCAGATTGCTTATGACATGTTCATATGCTAGGTAAAAAATATATACATAATTAAAGAAAATTAGCTGTAAAACTGAAAATGTTTATCTTTGTCCCATGGCAAAATGTGTAGTAGTACAATCCTGACAGGCGCAATACACAGTACCTGCGAGCGGCGGTCCAATCAGCAGTGTTCCACTCTCTAACATACTGATGAGACCCAGGGCAGAGGGGAACCGGCTCATCTCCACCGTCTCCATCAGCACCGTGAACAGCAGAGAGCCAATCACAGACATGGACAGACCAAAGATGACCACGTAGACCAGGAGCACGGGGAAGGTGGCGGCAGCACCACAGATACTGTTACTCAGCCCGTTGACCAGGAGGGCTACCGCAAACACATACACAAAACAGCCACTGCCCCTGAGAGGAGGAGGAGGAAGAGGAAGAAGAGGAGGAGGAAGAGAAGACCAATTTATTATCCATTTTCTTTTTCAGATCACATCATTTTTTATTATATGTTTTCTTGCTTGGGATTTGAACCAGCAACCCTCCGGTCCAGTTGCTGACCCACTCCTAACCTCTAACATCCAGGCTACAGTACCTGAAGCGCGGCAGGCCGAAGAAGACAGCCGCCACGGGTCTCACAGCAATGTTAACCAGGCCCAGTATGGCCATCAGTAGCGCGGCTCGGTCCTGTTCCATACCATTGGCTGTAGCATAGGGCACCAGGTAGACCAGGGGAACTACAAACCCCAACATCATCCACGTCACTCCCAGGGCGTAGGCACGGTAACGAGGGTTACTGACCAACAGGTCAAAGGCCATGTGTCTCCGTAGGAACACGACAAGGTCACTGAGCGCTGTCCTAAGTCTTGCCTTAAGTCCCTCCTTCTCCTGTTGGAGAGGACCTTTGATTGGTTTCTTGCCGAGCCCCTGGGCAGCTTTGTTAGTGAGTGTCCTCTGGGCTCCACTGTGTTTGGCCCCCAGGGGCCTCATGACAGCCCCACACACGCAGCAGTTCAACAGCAGTCCTCCCAGGACCAGGAAGCTGCCTCTCCAGCCAAACTGGCCCAGCAGGAAGTTGGCCAGCAGGGGTAAGGTGCTGAGGCCCAGGGCCGTGCCGGTGGACGACAGGGCGTTGGCAAACGCCCGCCGCCTCAAAAAGTAGTGGCCCATCATGGTCACAGAAGGCTGGAAGGACAGGCAGAACCCCAACCCTGTATGAGGAGGACAGAGGAACTGATGAGGATGACTCATAATGCCCCATAGAAAGAAGGAGAGACGTCTTATATTGGGGGGTTTATAGTGTGTGTGTGTGTGTGTGTGTGTTTGTGCGCCCTCTGACCTGCAATGATGCTGGTGATGTAGAGTTCTGTGATGGTTCTGGCCAGGGCACTGACCACCATGCCTAGTCCACTCAGAACCCCTCCCACCATCACCGTTACCCGGCAACCAAACCGTTCCACGAGCACGCTGCATAGTGGACCTGGAGAGACAGGAAAACAACGTTCAATCACAATACACACACACACACCTGGAGAGACAGGAAAACAACGTTCAATCACAATACACACACACACACCTGGAGAGACAGGAAAACAACGTTCAATCACAATACACCCACACCAAACACCACACACTCCCCAAAAGCATACAATGGACTGATTAGCATATCAGATCACAATAATTAGCATCATCAATGCATTATCACTGAACATGGAACAATAGTCTGCAAAAAGAGGACAGGACGCTGTTTATTTCCACTAAAACACAGCTGCTGAAACGCACTCTGTTACGTCGTTCAGCAGACACTTCCTCCCATCGCTGGTAACGTCTGGTGGACCAAAGCTTCAAACTAAAACACTACAAAGCAGTTCACTCCCCAGTCGGCCAGACTTGTTAGTTGGTGTTACAGGCTTATGTATATGTGCTAACCACAGTTAGCCTGGGAAAAGGTCACGAGGTTACCCACACTGACAGGTGGCTATGTGTGCAGGCTCTTACAATAATGTGGTCAGAAACACATGATCTGAATGATCATCTTCCAGCTCTTCAATCCAACTCTCCAAGACAGACCGAAGCTTACAGGAGTACCTATCAGGCTAATTGATTCAAACGGACATGAGATTCAGAGTACTGAGAACTGAGAACTCTTGGTACTGTCTTTGATGTGGGAATAATGAGTCCATTCTTTGTGCCGTCTCATCTGTGCTCTTGTGTCATGATAATGTCTGCTCCAGTCATGTGGTGTAGTCTGGTCTCTGTCATGATAATGTCTGCTCCAGTCTTGTGGTCCAGTCTGGTCTCTGTCATGATAATGTCTGCTCCAGTCATGTGGTCCAGTCTGGTCTCTGTCATGATAATGTCTGCTCCAGTCTTGTGGTCCAGTCTGGTCTCTGTCATGATAATGTCTGCTCCAGTCATGTGGTCCAGTCTGGTCTCTGTCATGATAATGTCTGCTCCAGTCATGTGGTCCAGTCTGGTCTCTGTCATGATAATGTCTGCTCCAGTCATGTGGTCCAGTCTGGTCTCTGTCATGATAATGTCTGCTCCAGTCATGTGGTCCAGTCTGGTCTCTGTCATGATAATGTCTGCTCCAGTCATGTGGTCCAGTCTGGTCTCTGTCATGATAATGTCTGCTCCAGTCATGTGGTCCAGTCTGGTCTCTGTCATGATAATGTCTGCTCCAGTCATGTGGTCCAGTCTGGTCTCTGTCATGATAATGTCTGCTCCAGTCATGTGGTCCAGTCTGGTCTCTGTCATGATAATGTCTGCTCCAGTCATGTGGTCCAGTCTGGTCTCTGTCATGATAATGTCTGCTCCAGTCATGTGGTCCAGTCTGGTCTCTGTCATGATAATGTCTGCTCCAGTCATGTGGTCTAGTCTGGTCTCTGTCATGATAATGTCTGCTCCAGTCATGTGGTCTAGTCTGGTCTCTGTCATGATAATGTCTGCTCCAGTCATATGGTCTAGTCTGGTCTCTAAGAATGTTCCTTAGTCCTGGGTGAACCCTATCCCTCCAGCTCTTTGTTAGTCTCCCTAGGCAGATGGGTTCCCTCCCACATGAACAGTGTTCTGACACGCTTTGGCCCTAGGTCTGGGACTTCCGAGACTATTTCTGAAACTATCCCTCCATCCCCCCTCAGTCTCTCCCTCCATCCACCCTCTATCTCTCCCTCTATCTCTCCCTCCATCTCTCCCTCTGTCCCTACAACCATCCCTCCCTTTCATCTCTCCCTCCGTCTCCTCCAGATTAATTCGGTTAAAACCAACCCTGTCCACTGGAAAATCATTGCAGCCTTGAAAATCATAATATCTTGGTCCAACTGAAAAAAAATCCCCAGTTTGACACACAGGAACTACAGTCATTTCCCCAATATGACACATGATGCTGGTTCTCACCAGTTGATGACTGCTAGCCGAGAACACATCCTTACATTTGAGTCATTTAGCAGATACTCTTATCCAGAGCAACTTACAGTGGTGAGAGCATATATTTTCATACTGGTCCCCTGTGGGAATCAAACCTACAACCCTGGTGTTGCAAGCACCATGCTCTACCAACTGAGACACACACATATTTAACCTTGGACAACTAGAAACGAAGAAAACACTGACATTACGCAACAATAATTACATGAATTCAGAATTTACAGTCATGACATCGGATCAACAGGATGCTTAATATCGATGGATCAGCTGGAGGTCTAATATCGATGGATCAACTGGAGGTCTAATATCGATGGATCAACAGGAGGTCTAATATCGATGGATCAACAGGAGGTCTAATATCGATGGATCAACAGGAGGTCTAATATCGATGGATCAACAGGAGATCTCATATCGATGGATCAACTGGAGCTCTAATATCGATGGATCAGCTGGAGGTCTAATATCGATGGATCAGCTGGAGGTCTAATATCGATGGATCAACAGGATGCTTAATATCGATGGATCAACTGGAGGTCTAATATCGATGGATCAACAGGAGGTCTAATATCGATGGATCAACTGGAGGTCTAATATCGATGGATCAACAGGAGGTCTAATATCGATGGATCAACAGGAGGTTTAATATCGATGGATCAACAGGAGGTCTAATATCGATGGATCAACTGGAGGTCTAATATCGATGGATCAACAGGAGGTTTAATATCGATGGATCAACAGGAGGTTTAATATCGATGGATCAACAGGAGGTTTAATATCGATGGATCAACTGGAGGTCTAATATCGATGGATCAACTGGAGGTCTAATATCGATGGATCAACAGGAGGTTTAATATCGATGGATCAACTGGAGGTCTAATATGGATGGATCAACAGGAGGTCTAATATGGATGGATCAACAGGAGGTCTAATATGGATGGATCAACAGGAGGTCTAATATGGATGGATCAACAGGAGGTCTAATATGGATGGATCAACAGGAGGTCTAATATGGATGGATCAACAGGAGGTCTAATATGGATGGATCAACAGGAGGTCTAATATGGATGGATCAACAGGAGGTCTAATATGGATGGATCAACAGGAGGTCTAATATGGATGGATCAACAGGAGGTCTAATATGGATGGATCAACAGTCAACAGGAGGTCTAATATGGATGGATCAACAGGAGGTCTAATATCGATGGATCAACTGGAGGTCTAATATCGATGGATCAGCTGGAGGTCTAATATCGATGGATCAGCTGGAGGTCTAATATCGATGGATCAGCTGGAGGTCTAATATCGATGGATCAGCTGGAGGTCTAATATCGATGGATCAGCTGGAGGTCTAATATCGATGGATCAGCTGGAGGTCTAATATCGATGGATCAACAGGAGGTCTAATATCGATGGATCAACAGGAGGTCTAATATCGATGGATCAACAGGAGGTCTAATATCGATGGATCAACTGGAGGTCTAATATCGATGGATCAACTGGAGGTCTAATATCGATGGATCAACAGGAGGTCTAATATCGATGGATCAACAGGAGGTCTAATATCGATGGATCAACAGGAGGTCTAATATCGATGGATCAACAGGAGGTCTAATATCGATGGATCAGCCTGAGGTTTAATATCGATGGATCAGCTGGAGATCTCATATCGATGGATCAACTGGAGGTCTAATATCGATGGATCAACTGGAGGTTTAATATCGATGGATCAACAGGAGGTCTAATATCGATGGATCAACTGGAGGTTTAATATCGATGGATCAACAGGAGGTCTAACATCGATGGTCTACGGTCCAGAAGGAGTAAAAGGCTTACTGTAAATAAGTAAGGACACTGTGGTTCACACTATCCAATCACTCAAGTGAATCACCAAATAACGTTCCTTTTCAACATATCATATTACTTCAGTGAATCACCATTTAATGCTCCTCTTGGCTTTAGTCCTCCTCAGCAGGAAGAGAAAGAGGAGGAACAGGGGGAGGGTCAGGGTGATAGAAAGAGGAGGAACAGGAGGAACAGGAGAGAGGGTCAGGGTGATAGAAAGAGGAGGAACAGGAGGGAGGGTCAGGATGATAGAAAGAGGAGGAATGAGAGGGAGGGAGGGTCAGGGTGATAGAAATAGGAGGAACAGGAGGGAGGGTCAGGGTGATAGAAAGAGGAGGAACAGGAGGGAGAGTCAGGATGATAGAAAGAGGAGGAATGAGAGGGAGGGAGGGTCAGGGTGATAGAAAGAGGAGGAATGAGATGGAGGGAGGGTCAGGATGATAGAAAGAGGAGGAATGAGAGGGAGGGAGAGTCAGGGTGATAGAGAGAGAAGGAATGAGATGGAGGGAGAGTCAGGGTGATAGAAAGAGGAGGAATGAGATGGAGGGAGGGTCAGGGTGATAGAAAGAGGAGGAATGAGATGGAGGGAGGGTCAGGATGATAGAAAGAGGAGGAATGAGAGGGAGGGAGAGTCAGGGTGATAGAAAGAGAAGGAATGAGATGGAGGGAGAGTCAGGGTGATAGAAAGAGAAGGAATGAGATGTAGGGAGAGTCAGGGTGATAGAAAGAGGTGGAATGAGAAGGAGGGAGGGTCAGGATGATAGAAAGAGGAGGAATGAGATGGAGGGAGGGTCAGGGTGATAGAAAGAGGGGGAATGAGAGGGAGGGAGGGTCAGGGTGATAGAAAGAGAAGGAATGAGATGGAGGGAGAGTCAGGGTGATAGAAAGAGAAGGAATGAGATGTAGGGAGAGTCAGGATGATAGAAAGAGGTGGAATGAGAAGGAGGGAGGGTCAGGATGATAGAAAGAGGAGGAATGAGTTAGAGGGAGGGTCAGGGTGATAGAAAGAGAAGGAATGAGATGGATGGAGGGAGGGTCAGGATGATAGAAAGAGGAGGAATGAGATGGATGGAGGGTCAGGGTGATAGAAAGAGGAGGAATGAGAGGGAGGGAGGGAGGGTGATAGAAAGAGGAGGAACAGGAGGGAGAGTCAGGATGATAGAAAGAGGAGGAACAGGAGAGAGGGTCAGGGTGATAGAAAGAGGAGGAATGAGGGAGGGAGGGTCAGGGTGATAAAGAGGAGGAATGAGGGAGGGAGGGTCAGGGTGATAGAAAGAGGAGGAATGAGGGAGGGAGGGTCAGGGTGATAGAAAGAGGAGGAACAGGGGGAGGGTCAGGGTGATAGAAAGAGGAGGAACAGGAGGGAGAGTCAGGATGATAGAAAGAGGAGGAACAGGAGGGAGGGTCAGGGTGATAGAAAGAGGAGGAACAGGAGGGAGGGTCAGGGTGATAGAAAGAGGAGGAACAGGAGGGAGGGTCAGGGTGATAGAAAGAGGAGGAACAGGAGGGAGGGTCAGGGTGATAGAAAGAGGAGGAACAGGAGGGAGGGTCAGAGTGATAGAAAGAGGAGGAACAGGAGGGAGGGTCAGGGTGATAGAAAGAGGAGGAATGAGAGGGAGGGAGGGTCAGGGTGATAGAAAGAGGAGGAATGAGAGGGAGGGAGGGTCAGGGTGATAGAAAGAGAAGGAATGAGATGGAGGGAGGGTCAGGGTGATAGAAAGAGGAGGAATGAGAGGGAGGGAGGGTCAGGGTGATAGAAAGAGGAGGTATGAGAGGGAGGGAGGGTCAGGGTGATAGAAAGAGGAGGAATGAGAAGGAGGGAGGGTCAGGATGATAGAAAGAGGAGGAACAGGAGGGAGGGTCAGGGTGATAGAAAGAGGAGGAATGAGAGGGAGGGAGGGTCAGGGTGATAGAAAGAGGAGGAACAGGAGGGAGGGTCAGGGTGATAGAAAGAGGAGGAACAGGAGGGAGGGTCAGGGTGATAGAAAGAGGAGGAACAGGAGGGAGGGTCAGGGTGATAGAAAGAGGAGGAACAGGAGGGAGGGTTAGGGTGATAGAAAGAGGAGGAACAGGAGGGAGGGTCAGGATGATAGAAAGAGGAGGAATGAGAAGGAGGGAGGGTCAGGGTGATAGAAAGAGGAGGAATGAGAGGGAGGGAGGGTCAGGGTGATAGAAAGAGGAGGAATGAGAGGGAGGGAGGGTCAGGGTGATAGAAAGAGAAGGAATGAGATGGAGGGAGGGTCAGGATGATAGAAAGAGGAGGAATGAGAAGGAGGGAGGGTCAGGATGATAGAAAGAGGAGGAACAGGAGGGAGGGTCAGGGTGATAGAAAGAGGAGGAACAGGAGGGAGGGTCAAGGTGATAGAAAGAGGAGGAATGAGAGGGAGGGAGGGTCAGGGTGATATAAAGAGGAGGAATGAGAGGGAGGGAGGGTCAGGGTGATAGAAAGAGGGGGAATGAGAGGGAAGGGGGGTCAGGGTGATAGAAAGAGGAGGAATGAGAGGGAGGGAGGGTCAGGGTGATAGAAAGAGAAGGAATGAGATGGAGGGAGGGTCAGGGTGATAGAAAGAGGAGGAATGAGATGGAGGGAGGGTCAGGGTGATAGAAAGAGAAGGAATGAGATGGAGGGAGGGTCAGGATGATAGAAAGAGGAGGAACAGGAGGGAGGGTCAGGATGATAGAAAGAGGAGGAATGAGGGAGGGAGGGTCAGGGTGATAGAAAGAGAAGGAATGAGATGGAGGGAGGGTCAGGGTGATAGAAAGAGGAGGAATGAGATGGAGGGAGGGTCAGGGTGATAGAAAGAGAAGGAATGAGATGGAGGGAGGGTCAGGATGATAGAAAGAGGAGGAACAGGAGGGAGGGTCAGGATGATAGAAAGAGGAGGAATGAGGGAGGGAGGGTCAGGGTGATAGAAAGAGGAGGAATGAGATGGAGGGAGGGTCAGGGTGATAGAAAGAGAAGGAATGAGATGGAGGGAGGGTCAGGATGATAGAAAGAGGAGGAACAGGAGGGAGGGTCAGGATGATAGAAAGAGGAGGAATGAGGGAGGGAGGGTCAGGGTGATAGAAAGAGGAGGAACAGGAGGGAGGGTCAGGGTGATAGAAAGAGGAGGATGAGAGGGAGGGAGGGAGATAGAAAGAGGAGGAACAGGAGGGAGGGTCAGGGTGATAGAAAGAGGAGGAATGAGAAGGAGGAAGGGTCAGGATGATAGAAAGAGGAGGAATGAGAAGGAGGGAGGGTCAGGATGATAGAAAGAGGAGGAACAGGAGGGAGGGTCAGGATGATAGAAAGAGGAGGAATGAGGGAGGGAGGGTCAGGGTGATAGAAAGAGGAGGAATGAGAAGGAGGGAGGGTCAGGATGATAGAAAGAGGAGGAACAGGAGGGAGGGTCAGGGTGATAGAAAGAGGAGGAATGAGAGGGAGGGAGGGTCAGGGTGATAGAAAGAGGAGGAATGAGAGGGAGGGAGGGTCAGGGTGATAGAAAGAGGAGGAATGAGAAGGAGGGAGGGTCAGGGTGATAGAAAGAGGAGGAATGAGAAGGAGGGAGGGTCAGGATGATAGAAAGAGGAGGAACAGGAGGGAGGGTCAGGATGATAGAAAGAGGAGGAACAGGAGGGAGGGTCAGGGTGATAGAAAGAGGAGGAACAGGAGGGAGGGTCAGGGTGATAGAAAGAGGAGGAATGAGAGGGAGGGTCAGGGTGATAGAAAGAGAAGGAACAGGAGGGAGGGTCAGGGTGATAGAAAGAGGAGGAATGAGAAGGAGGGAGGGTCAGGATGATAGAAAGAGGAGGAACAGGAGGGAGGGTCAGGGTGATAGAAAGAGGAGGAACAGGAGGGAGGGTCAGGGTGATAGAAAGAGGAGGAACAGGAGGGAGGGTCAGGGTGATAGAAAGAGGAGGAACAGGAGGGAGGGTCAGGGTGATAGAAAGAGAAGGAATGAGATGGAGGGAGGGTCAGCGTGATAGAAAGAGGAGGAATGAGAGGGAGGGTGATAGAAAGAGGAGGAATGAGGGAGGGAGGGTCAGGATGATAGAAAGAGGAGGAATGAGAAGGAGGGAGGGTCAGGATGATAGAAAGAGGAGGAACAGGAGGGAGGGTCAGGATGATAGAAAGAGGAGGAACAGGAGAGAGGGTCAGAGTGATAGAAAGAGGAGGAATGAGAGGGAGGGAGGGTCAGGGTGATAGAAAGAGAAGGAATGAGATGGAGGGAGGGTCAGGATGATAGAAAGAGGAGGAACAGGAGGGAGGGTCAGGATGATAGAAAGAGGAGGAATGAGGGAGGGAGGGTCAGGGTGATAGAAAGAGGAGGAATGAGAAGGAGGGAGGGTCAGGATGATAGAAAGAGGAGGAACAGGAGGGAGGGTCAGGGTGATAGAAAGAGGAGGAATGAGAGGGAGGGAGGGAGATAGAAAGAGGAGGAATGAGGAGGGAGGGTCAGGGTGATAGAAAGAGGAGGAATGAGAAGGAGGAAGGGTCAGGATGATAGAAAGAGGAGGAATGAGAAGGAGGGAGGGTCAGGATGATAGAAAGAGGAGGAACAGGAGGGAGGGTCAGGGTGATAGAAAAAGGAGGAACAGGAGGGAGGGTCAGGGTGATAGAAAGAGGAGGAATGAGAAGGAGGGAGGGTCAGGATGATAGAAAGAGGAGGAACAGGAGGGAGGGTCAGGGTGATAGAAAGAGGAGGAACAGGAGGGAGGGTCAGGGTGATAGAAAGAGGAGGAACAGGAGGGAGGGTCAGGGTGATAGAAAGAGGAGGAACAGGAGAGAGGGTCAGAGTGATAGAAAGAGGAGGAATGAGAGGGAGGGAGGGTCAGGGTGATAGAAAGAGGATGAATGAGAGGGAGGGAGGGTCAGGGTGATAGAAAGAGGAGGAATGAGAAGGAGGGAGGGTCAGGATGATAGAAAGAGGAGGAACAGGAGGGAGGGTCAGGATGATAGAAAGAGGAGGAACAGGAGGGAGGGTCAGTGTGATAGAAAGAGGAGGAACAGGAGGGAGGGTCAGGGTGATAGAAAGAGGAGGAATGAGAGGGAGGGAGGGTCAGGGTGATAGAAAGAGAAGGAACAGGAGGGAGGGTCAGGGTGATAGAAAGAGGAGGAATGAGAAGGAGGGAGGGTCAGGATGATAGAAAGAGGAGGAACAGGAGGGAGGGTCAGGGTGATAGATAGAGGAGGAACAGGAGGGATGGTCAGGGTGATAGAAAGAGGAGGAACAGGAGGGAGGGTCAGGGTGATAGAAAGAGGAGGAACAGGAGGGAGGGTCAGGGTGATAGAAAGAGAAGGAATGAGATGGAGGGAGGGTCAGGGTGATAGAAAGAGGAGGAATGAGAAGGAGGGAGGGTCAGGATGATAGAAAGAGGAGGAACAGGAGGGAGGGTCAGGATGATAGAAAGAGGAGGAACAGGAGAGAGGGTCAGAGTGATAGAAAGAGGAGGAATGAGAGGGAGGGAGGGTCAGGGTGATAGAAAGAGAAGGAATGAGATGGAGGGAGGGTCAGGGTGATAGAAAGAGGAGGAATGAGAGGGAGGGTGATAGAAAGAGGAGGAATGAGGGAGGGAGGGTCAGGATGATAGAAAGAGGAGGAATGAGGGAGGGAGGGTCAGGGTGATAGAAAGAGGAGGAATGAGAAGGAGAGAGGGTCAGGATGATAGAAAGAGGAGGAATGAGGGAGGGTGATAGATAAATAAACATTGGGCCACCAGAACAATGGACTACTGGTCCTGTCTGTCCCGTTTGGCCCTGAGCTACCGCCCTGTAATAACAAACAGAGTCTGAGTCACACACAACCCAACACACAAACACACCGCGGCACGTCTGAACCTGGGCCGTCCGTTCTCACACACACGGGCCCGAACAGACAGCATCCGCAGTGTTACCTGAACTCTTCACCTAACCTCTCACCCTTACTCTAAACACACAGCCTGCAAGGAAACACCCTCTACTCCCTCTGTGTGTCCAGTGTGTGTCCAGTGTGTCCAGTGTGTGTGTGTGTGTGTGTGTGTGTGTGTGTGTGTGTGTGTGTGTGTGTGTGTGTGTGTGTGTGTGTGTGTGTGTGTGTGTGTGTGTGTGTGTCCAGTGTGTGTGTGTCCAGTGTGTGTGTGTGTGATACATCTGAACCTGGGCCGTTCCCACAGGCGCAGGGTCACGGAAAGAGACACAGAGTTTCCAGAAATCTTCACCCTAACCCCTCAACTTTACTGTACTAACACTTCATCTGTGTGTGTCCTGTGGGTTTGTGTCGAGTGTGTGTGTGTGTGTGGGTGTATTTCTGTGTCAACATACATTGAGGTGAAAGATAACATAAAATGAATCATTAACCTGTAGTACTGTTTCATTGCAACATACTGTTATGTATTGGAATTAGGCCTACTTCAATCAGCCAAATAAAGACACTACAATAAATGTGTACAATCCTACAATGACAACGACAGTTAGCATCGCTACCACCAGTGTGTGTGAGAGAGAGAGAGGGTGAGAGAGGGTGAGAGAGAGGGTGAGAGAGAGAGAGGGTGATAGAGGGTGAGAGAGAGAGAGAGAGAGAGAGAGGGTGAGAAAGAGAGAGAGGGTGAGAGAGATAGGGTGAGAAAGAGAGAGAGGGTGATAGAGGGTGAGAGAGAGAGAGAGAGAGAGAGAGGGTGTGTGTTCAATCATGCAACAATGCCTCAATGTACAATGACAGAAGCATCCTCACCACCAGCGTGCAGCACAGCAGTCATGATAGCAGGCACCCAGGACGTCTCTGTGTTGCTGGAGCTGAACTCAGCCTGTAGCTCTGTGTAAAAGATACCAATACAGGAAGGGAAGGCCAGCGTTAGAGCCAGGACCAGGATAGTAGCCACCAGCACTACCCAGCCCCAGCCCCCATCCGGGGCCACCTGTTGGGCATACCCGTTCCCAGACAGCCCAGCCCCTGGTTCTCCAGTTGGGCCATTGTGGGGTGGTAACCCAGTAAGGTGGTGGTGTTGGAGGGAACCCTCCTCCTCCTCCTCCTTTTCCTCCTGCTCCTCCGAGTTACTGTCTGTGCTCCTCCTCACAGTACTGTGGTTCACCCCGGTCCAGTCCTGAGACGTCTGTGTCTCTACCACATTCTCTGATCCCCTGGACCCCTCTGCCCTAACCTCGGGTCCCTTAGGCCCCTGGGGGCCCTCTCCTCCACTACCCCTCCTCAGCAGGACTGTGTCGCCCTGGGTCTGGTTTTGTCTGGTCCTCTGGGTCCTGTGGGTCTGGTTCTGTCTGGCCTCCAACTCCACCCCCTCTGTCATCCTGCCTAGCTGGCTGTGGACTGGGCCTTCTGCTAGATCAGCTTCCTGTGTGGAGGATAACAGGGAGGGAAGGAGGGATAGATGAGATGGAGGGAAGGAGAGAGGGATAAGAAGAAGGGTGGGAAGGAGGTAGAAAAAGAGAGAGGGATGAGAAGGGAGGGGAGGGAGAGAGAGAGAGAGACAGAGAGAGAGAGAGAGAGAGAATGAGAGAGAAGTGTCTGATGTTGTTAGTTACTCAGAGGCAGCAGCTGCCCTGGCTGGCTGTGGTATTGGCTCCGTGTCTAAACAGCCACTGATAATGGATGCAGAGGAACAAAGCAAAGCATGACAGCCTCACTGGCTGAAGATATATTGTAAATTGATTAACTTGAGTAAATGTTTTCCATGAATAGCCCAAAAATAGGCTATTAGACAGATCCTTTCTACCAATGCTTAAAGTGTGTATAAGAGATCCATCTGTCTCAACTCACTCACTGTTGCACACCAGTATTTCTACTGCACATCATCATCTGCACATCTATCACTCCAGTGTTAATTTGCTAAATTGTAATTACTTCGCTACTATGGCCTATTTATTGCCTTACCTCCTTACTCCATTTGCACACACTGTATATAGACTTTTTCTATTGTGTTATTGACTGTACGTTTGTTTATGTGTAACTCTGTGTTGTTGTTTGTGTCGCACTGCTTTGCTTTATCTTGGCCAGGTCGCAGTTGTAAATGAGAAATTGTTCTCAACTGGCCTACCTGGTTAAATAAAGGTGAAATAAAAATATATATAAATACATTTTTTTTTAAATCACCAATTAGCCTCAACGACTACCTACCATATACATGGTAAATAGACTAATAACATGGATGCATAGTCTATTGCTATAGCTGTAATAAAGTCATATGCAATTGTACATTTAAATAGATTTGAACAGATAAGCAATCTAAATACAAGTAATGTGGCACTCCCATTGATTATAAAATAAATGCATAATGGCTGTAACCTATCCTACACAAATCCCGTTGGTTTTCCTACCTGGAGTGTCCCTGGTCAGCCCGTCATAACACGGCGAGATACTTTACCATTATCATGTCGATGAAGTCAGTGGGTGTTAGCATAATTCATTTACCATGAATACGATTATATCACTTTTTACAATTACCCTTAGTCGCGCAGCATCACCAATGTTTTCCCGATGTCCATGTCTGGGCGTCAACACAGAACGCTTTGTCGCCCGCGGTACCACAGGATGTGTGTGCAGACAGAAAACGTATGCCTCTCAATCAGGTGGCGTTGCGTAAACTCACAGTTCTTTCAAAAACGCTGTCAAATCAAAACCTGGAGAACACCCGAGTATTCAATCGCCTCTCTTGTTCTCAACTTTAATTTGCCGGTCTGCCTGGCAGAAAGCCATCAAGCTCAGTCACAGCACTGGATAGGACAAATCTCCCCGGAACCAATATTATCCAACCAGCTTGCCTACAGACAAGCCGTCAACAAAAATCCCCCTTTGTCATTATTGTAATCCCCAGGACTCGTGTTCACTTAATCTAAACTACTTCATAATAAATACAGAATTATCAAGATTAGGTTTACCATATAAAGCCCGGTTGGCTGTTTATCGTATAGTTTCTCGTCAGAGGTCCCTTGCGAATTTGTCTCCATGGGAACAGAACAGCCGGGTTTCTGGTTTGCACCTGCAGCTCTACAGGATATCTGACCGCAATAAATCTAGAATAATTGTAACAATCATTGGCCATTTTGGAAACTAACATAACCTTTTACGCAATATATTGCAATAGGTCTAGGCTAAATAATGATATTAACATTGTCATAGCCTGTCCCCGATAATGCAATTTACAATCAGTGGCGGTTCTAGCTTGTATGGCTCCCTGGGCGAACCCCCCGACATTTGGAACAACACAAATAAATAATCATAACATTTAAAACTATATAAATATAAAAAATATATACAAAAATACGCCTCATAAATATAAAAAATAAGTAACAAAGTCAAATAGAAACAAATGTTAGTATATAAATACAAAATATAATCAAATTATTACACTTCATTTATTACCTTGTCTGCTCGGGGATTCGATCCAGCAACTTTTCGGCTACTGGCCCAACCACTAGCCTACCTGCCGCCCTAGGCGTAAGACACCCCAAAAGACTGAATATATTACAAATATACAAAATATCAGCATACTATATACGTTTTTTAAGTAGCTGCATACCTTTATCTTTTGCCGTTTCTCTTCTTCTTTCCTCCTTTTCCTAAACTGATGGCTTAGACTTTTTCCTGGGCGGCTGCCCATGTCACCCATACCGAAATCCGCTACTGTTTACAATAATTAGGCCTAAATAAGCCATGCCAAAAAATATATTAACCTAGTGATGCAAAACGCAACAATTTCAAAGATTTTACTGAGTTACTGTTCATATAAGGAAATCAGTCAATTGAAAGAAATGAATTAGGCTTTAATCTATGGATCTTACATGACTGGGAATACAGACAGATACGCATCTGTTGGTCACAGAAAAAAAGAGTAGGGGCATGGATCAGAAAACCAGTCAGTATCTGATGTGACCACCATTGGCCTCATGCAGCGCAACACATCTCATTTGAATAGAGTTGAACAGGCTGTTGATTGTGGCCTGTGGAATGTTGTCCCACTCCTCTTCGATGGCTGTGCGAATATGTTGGATATTGGTTGAACTGAAACATCCTGTCCTACACGTCAATCCAGAGCATCCCAAACATGCTCAATGGGTATGTCACCCTGGTGAGTATGCAGGCAATGGAAGAACTGGGACAGTTTACGCTTCCAGGAATTGTGTGCAGATCCTTGCGGCATGGGGCCGTGCATTATCATGCTAAAACATGAGGTGATGGCGGTGGCTGACTGGCACGACAATGGGCCTCAGGATGTGGTCACGGTTTCTCTGTGCATTCAACGTGTCATCGATAAAATGCAATCGTGTTCATTGTCTGTAGCTTATGCCTGCCCATACCATAACCCCACCGCCACCATGGGGCACTCTGTTCACAATGTTGACATCAGCAAACCACTCGCCCACATGATGCCATTCAAGTGGTCTGCAGTTGTGAGGCTGGTTGGACGCACTGCCAAATTCTGTAAAACTACGTTGAATGCAGCTTATGGTAGAGTAATTAACAACAGCTCTGGTGGACATTCCTGAAGTCAACATGCCAATTGCACTCTCCCTCAAAACTCTGTGGCATTGTGTTGTGTGGCAAAACTACACATTTTATTATTATTATACCTTTATTTTAACAAGGAACACAGACTGAGACCAAGGTCTCTTTTACAGCTGGGCCCTGCGTATACATGTTAACACATACAGTTTAGCTACAATGATTAAGAAACTACACAAGACAAACAAAACGATCACAGATAATACAAAAAACAAAAAAAAATACAACAGATTACATTTAAACAGGTTATTCTACAAACAGCACAAGAACCTGCATTACCCGAAACAGTTACAAGCAATACAAAAATAAAAATGCTCCAATAAATATTTAAAATGGGCAACAGGGGGACAAGAGTCTCAAGTTTAAGTTTAGTCTGCAGGCTATTCCAGAGGCGAGGAGCGTAACAGGAAAAGGCAGCCATACCCAACTCTGAGGAGGTCGCATGGGCCTCAAGTGTAATCCATGTTGAGACCTGGTTTTAGGAATTATAATTATAATATTGATGAGTGATGATAAATAAGAAGGTAGTTTATTCAGAAGTGCTTTATAGACAAACACGAGAGCATGTTGTTCTCGTCTCACGGACAGCGAAGTCCAACCCACATTATGATATAAAACACAGTGGTGAGTTCTGTAGCTAGCCCCCGTAATAAACCTAAGTGTGCAATGAGAAGTAGCATCCAGCGATTTAAGTCTTGATGCCGTAGCATGTAAATAATATCCCCATAATCTATAACAGACATAAAAGTAGCTTGCACAATTTGTATTTTATTTGTAGAGGACAAGCATGTCCTGTTTCTATAGAGGAAGCCTAGCTTGATTTTTAGCCGTTTACAAAGTTCATCAATATGCATTTTAAAAGACAGTTTATCATCCAACCATATCCCTAAGTATTTATATGCAGAGACCTGATTCATTTTTAGAGTGGCCTTTTATTGTCTCCAGCACCTGTGTAATGATCATGCTGTTTAATCAGCTTCTTGATATGCCACACCTGTCAGGTGGATGGAATTATCTTGGCAAAGGACAAATTCTCACTAACAGGGATTTGAAAATAAATGTGTGCACAACATTTTAGAGAAATACGCTTTTTGAGTTTATGGAACAATTCTGGGATATTTTATTTAAACTCTTGAAACTCTTGAAACACTTTACATGTTACGTTTATATTTTAGTTCAGTGTAGAATAAAACACCGACCAGCTGACTTTTCCTGAGCTGCTGTCAGAAAGAAAAGACATCCTGAACTTTCAGTTAGACTCAGTGTTGTGACACATCTCAGAGGAATTCACAGCTTTAGTTGACAGTAAGTATCATCTCCCATTGTTCTGATGCCTTTAAATCTGTCCTTGTGACCTTTGGGGCTCAAGTGGTCAGGAAGCAGACAGTATACCTGAGTGTCCTTGTGACCTTGGGGGCTCAAGTGGTCAGGAAGCAGACAGTATACCTGAGTGTCCTTGTGACCTTTGGGGCTCAAGTGGTCAGGAAGCAGACAGTATACCTGAGTGTCCTTGTGACCTTGGGGGCTCAAGTGGTCAGGAAGCAGACAGTATACCTGAGTGTTCTGCAGTGTTCCACTCTGAAACAATGTGGACGCCTTGAGATACCCCTTTCCTGCAAATGACCAAATCGCCCTCTAGTGGCCTCATGGGTGGAATTTTATTGTTTTTCATAATTTAATAATTAATACACTTTAAAAAAAAAACTGTATTCTGTGATGCATATAAAGTTTAATATTGGGATGCAAACTCAAACTTGAATACATTTCAACTCTACCGTATATATGACATGGTAGAGGTGTCTTCTTCTTTTTTAAGCCTATAACCATGTGTTCGAGGTGTATACTTTTGTTTCAAAGTAGATTTGTTTAAGACTACCAAGAAAACCCACTGTGTGACCCTGATTTAGCCCCTGCAGTAAAAGGTTAACTCACTTGTTGCTGAGAGAAGTCTACACTCAGGTGACTGTAGTGTCATGGCTACCACTCACACAAGGTCATGTGTAATCCAGTAGTCTATGTATAGACCTATAATATAAAGGAGCGGTAGTTCATTTCAAGAGATGATGAAATCCTTGTTTTTCTTTCTAGGCCAGTGATGTAGGCCTGCCATGTTATTGTAAAACCTCTTCATAGGCTAACCCCACGTACTGAGGACCAGATAATCAAACATTTCACCAGGATATTTTTGTCAAGAGGACTTTTTTTTATTAGTCAACACAGCTCCACACTGTTCACTTCCCATCAAGCACAGGGATGACATCAGCTACTCAGCTAAATGTCTAGTTTCAGTGGAAATGAGTAGGCCTACATTAAAGTCTACCTGTCTGTCAGGTAGATGTTTTGTCTTTGCAGACAGGTCTGTGTAAACTGAGGAGGCAGATGCTGGCTAACCAAGGAAGTAACCCAAGTAATCTGTTTACGTTACTAACTTACTAATGACTGAGTTACGAATTACTTTGTCATTTAATCTGATTACAAATCTGAGGTAATCAGCCCAAACCCGTCGACCACATCCCATCAGGCCCATGTGGACTCTGAGGGGGGGGGGGGGTTTGTCTAGTCTACCTTTGGCAGACCTTGAGCTACTCAGCTACCACTTATTGTCTTGGCTGATCTGTTCAGGATACAGTCTGTGGGGTCCCACCCTGGCCTCAACATTACTGGCAGTAGTGAAGGAAAACATTTACTATAGTTGAACATCACCTTTTGACTCTTCTGGGTGTGGCCTCTTCTTATTGTCTTCACCATAAATACTTGTTTAGATTTGAAACAAACACAGGAATCAAGAGAATCACAACCCTCAGATCATTTAGATCAGGGGTCACCAACCTTTTCTGGAATCAAGATCACTTTGAGTCAAAATGCAAGCCGAGGTCTAACACACATGACTTAAAAAAACATACGTTTATGCAACATTAACCTATTAAAAACAGTTCTGGTAGCAATGATGTAGGCCCAATACATTATCACTGCATATTGGCTATGCTTGAATTGCCCTGTCAATGTTGCTCTTCTCAGACCATTTTTAAATTATATTTCAACATTTTAAGTATATGATCACACTGGTAATAAATCGTTTGTTGTATTGTGAGGCACAGCTGAATAAGCATAATAATGTGTTTTATTTTTTATTTTACTGGACTGATGGCCTGCATCTGATTGTCAGTCAGAGGGGACGTAGGGAGCAGCGGTGACTCTGCCTCTTACCAGACTAACCAACCCTCCCGTACTGTCCGAATACCCATAATAGTTTACTAATGCCACTTTCAAAACAACTGGGAACTCGGAAATGTCCGACTTCCGACTTCGGTGCGTTCAAGACAACTGGAAACTCTGGGGGAAAAAACGAGCTCCGACTGTGAAAATCGTTTTGAACAGTCATCCAACTCAGAATTCCATGTCGGAAACTCCGGCATCTTTCTAGAACTCTGATTTTACTACCTGAAGATCACTGACGTCATCATTTAAAAACATTTTTTATAGAGTTCCCAGTTGTCTTGAAAGCACCATAAATAGTATGCGAAAAATATGTTTTATAGTATATGAAATTTTTATAATAGTCCTCCGAAATGCATCATCAAATACGTGATTGCGTTGACTACCACCATTCGCGCTGGCTGGTACAACGCCTTAAATTACCTGATTATCAGCTGTTGTCAAACACGTGAGTCAGAAAAGAAAAGTGAATTCTACGAGATCAAACGCCGAAATGAGTAGGCAGTTTAAGTATGTAGCATGCTAAGGATACTCAGACATGTCCATTGTTCCTCCGCTCTCCCATCCTCTGCTGAGAAAAGGGGACACCGTCTTCCAGCTGATGGCGAAAGTCGTTACTGATGCTATATAAGGCAATGGTGCTATCTGTCAATGATTTTCGAGGCCAGTATAATGAAGATTTAAATTACCATCCAGATGTGTTTACACTTGATTAATATCCAGACATAAAGCGTGCCTGGCTACCTACATGTGGTCACGCAGATCTGATCACAATCAGATCACAATGTGTTTTTTAATCGTCTACACCGGTCTAGAAATGTGGGCACAATCAGAATGTGGACAAGATCAGGACAAAGGGCGCATGTTAGCATGCACCAGAAGGCACAGCACAGTAGCTCTCCAGGACCAGTTTCAGAGAACACCTATGACTCACTGTTAATAGTCTAACACCTGGAAGGACAAGTGATTCACTAGAATTATATTTAGTGGGTTTTATTGCAGGGTTTTATTGACGCTATTGTGCATCCTGTTGTGTGCAGAAGAGGCCTTGGCCTTCTGGGATGGTTCGATGACAAGACCATCATGGAAAGAGTTGTTCAGCTGTAGAGACACAACACAGTAATTCAGTATGTCTGGTCCTCCATCATGTTGTTCAGCTGTAGAGACACACAACACAGTAATTCAGTATGTCTGGTCCTCCATCATGTTGTTCAGCTGTAGAGACACAACAACACAGTAATTCAGTATGTCTGGTCCTCCATCATGTTGTTCAGCTGTAGAGACACAACACAGTAATTCAGTATGTCTGGTCCTCCATCATGTTGTTCAGCTGTAGAGACACAACAACACAGTAATTCAGTATGTCTGGTCCTCCATCATGTTGTTCAGCTGTAGAGACACAACAGTAATTCAGTATGTCTGGTCCTCCATCATGTTGTTCAGCTGTAGAGACACAACACAGTAATTCAGTATGTCTGGTCCTCCATCATGTTGTTCAGCTGTAGAGACACAACACAGTAATTCAGTATGTCTGGTCCTCCATCATGTTGTTCAGCTGTAGAGACACAACAACACAGTAATTCAGTATGTCTGGTCCTCCATCATGTTGTTCAGCTGTAGAGACACAACAACACAGTAATTCAGTATGTCTGGTCCTCCATCATGTTGTTCAGCTGTAGAGACACAACACAGTAATTCAGTATGTCTGGTCCTCCATCATGTTGTTCAGCTGTAGAGACACAACAACACAGTAATTCAGTATGTCTGGTCCTCCATCATGTTGTTCAGCTGTAGAGACACATCAACACAGTAATTCAGTATGTCTGGTCCTCCATCATGTTGTTCAGCTGTAGAGACACAACACAGTAATTCAGTATGTCTGGTCCTCCATCATGTTGTTCAGCTGTAGAGACACAACACAGTAATTCAGTATGTCTGGTCCTCCATGTTGTTCAGCTGTAGAGACACAACACAGTAATTCAGTATGTCTGGTCCTCCATCACGTTGTTCAGCTGTAGAGACACATCAACACAGTAATTCAGTATGTCTGGTCCTCCATCATGTTGTTCAGCTGTAGAGACACAACACAGTAATTCATTATGTCTGGTCCTCCATCATGTTCAGCTGTAGAGACACAACAACACAGTAATTCAGTATGTCTGGTCCTCCATCATGTTGTTCAGCTGTAGAGACACAACACAGTAATTCAGTATGTCTGGTCCTCCATCATGTTGTTCAGCTGTAGAGACACAACACAGTAATTCAGTATGTCTGGTCCTCCATCATGTTGTTCAGCTGTAGAGACACAACAACACAGTAATTCAGTATGTCTGGTCCTCCATCATGTTGTTCAGCTGTAGAGACACAAGACAGTAATTCAGTATGTCTGGTCCTCCATCATGTTGTTCAGCTGTAGAGACACATCAACACAGTAATTCAGTATGTCTGGTCCTCCATCATGTTGTTCAGCTGTAGAGACACAACACAGTAATTCAGTATGTCTGGTCCTCCATCATGTTGTTCAGCTGTAGAGACACAACACAGTAATTCAGTATGTCTGGTCCTCCAATATGTTGTTCAGCTGTAGAGACACAACACAGTAATTCAGTATGTCTGGTCCTCCATCACGTTGTTCAGCTGTAGAGACACATCAACACAGTAATTCAGTATGTCTGGTCCTCCATCATGTTGTTCAGCTGTAGAGACACAACACAGTAATTCATTATGCCTGGTCCTCCATCATGTTCAGCTGTAGAGACACAACAACACAGTAATTCAGTATGTCTGGTCCTCCATCATGTTGTTCAGCTGTAGAGACACAACACAGTAATTCAGTATGTCTGGTCCTCCATCATGTTGTTCAGCTGTAGAGACACAACACAGTAATTCAGTATGTCTGGTCCTCCATCATGTTGTTCAGCTGTAGAGACACAACAACACAGTAATTCAGTATGTCTGGTCCTCCATCATGTTGTTCAGCTGTAGAGACACAAGACAGTAATTCAGTATGTCTGGTCCTCCATCATGTTGTTCAGCTGTAGAGACACAACAACACAGTAATTCAGTATGTCTGGTCCTCCATCATGTTGTTCAGCTGTAGAGACACAACAACACAGTAATTCAGTATGTCTGGTCCTCCATCATGTTGTTCAGCTGTAGAGACACAACAACACAGTAATTCAGTATGTCTGGTCCTCCATCATGTTGTTCAGCTGTAGAGACACACCACAGTAATTCAGTATGTCTGGTCCTCCATCATGTTGTTCAGCTGTAGAGACACACAACAACACAGTAATTCAGTATGTCTGGTCCTCCATCATGTTGTTCAGCTGTAGAGACACAACACAGTAATTCAGTATGTCTGGTCCTCCATCATGTTGTTCAGCTGTAGAGACACAACAACACAGTAATTCAGTATGTCTGGTCCTCCATCATGTTGTTCAGCTGTAGAGACACAACACAGTAATTCAGTATGTCTGGTCCTCCATCATGTTGTTCAGCTGTAGAGACACAACAACACAGTAATTCAGTATGTCTGGTCCTCCATCATGATGTTCAGCTGTAGAGACACAACAACACAGTAATTCAGTATGTCTGGTCCTCCATCATGTTGTTCAGCTGTAGAGACACAACAACACAGTAATTCAGTATGTCTGGTCCTCCATCATGTTGTTCAGCTGTAGAGACACAACAACACAGTAATTCAGTATGTCTGGTCCTCCATCATGTTGTTCAGCTGTAGAGACACAACACAGTAATTCAGTATGTCTGATCCTCCATCATGTTGTTCAGCTGTAGAGACACAACAACACAGTAATTCAGTATGTCTGGTCCTCCATCATGTTGTTCAGCTGTAGAGACACAACACAGTAATTCAGTATGTCTGATCCTCCATCATGTTGTTCAGCTGTAGAGACACAACAACACAGTAATTCAGTATGTCTGGTCCTCCATCATGTTGTTCAGCTGTAGAGACACAACACAGTAATTCAGTATGTCTGGTCCTCCATCATGTTGTTCAGCTGTAGAGACACAACAACACAGTAATTCAGTATGTCTGGTCCTCCATCATGTTGTTCAGCTGTAGAGACACAACACAGTAATTCAGTATGTCTGGTCCTCCATCATGTTGTTCAGCTGTAGAGACACAACACAGTAATTCAGTATGTCTGGTCCTCCATCATGTTGTTCAGCTGTAGAGACACAACACAGTAATTCAGTATGTCTGGTCCTCCATCATGTTGTTCAGCTGTAGAGACACAACACAGTAATTCAGTATCTCTGGTCCTCCATCATGTTGTTCAGCTGTAGAGACAACACAGTAATTCAGTATGTCTGGTCCTCCATCATGTTATTCAGCTGTAGAGACACAACAACACAGTAATTCAGTATGTCTGGTCCTCCATCGTGTTGTTCAGCTGTAGAGACACAACACAGTAATTCAGTATGTCTGGTCCTCCATCATGTTGTTCAGCTGTAGAGACACAACAACACAGTAATTCAGTATGTCTGGTCCTCCATCATGTTGTTCAGCTGTAGAGACACAACACAGTAATTCAGTATGTCTGGTCCTCCATCATGTTGTTCAGCTGTAGAGACACAACAACACAGTAATTCAGTATGTCTGGTCCTCCATCATGTTGTTCAGCTGTAGAGACACAACAACACAGTAATTCAGTATGTCTGGTCCTCCATCATGTTGTTCAGCTGTAGAGACACAACACAGTAATTCAGTATGTCTGGTCCTCCATCATGTTGTTCAGCTGTAGAGACACAACAACACAGTAATTCAGTATGTCTGGTCCTCCATCATGTTGTTCAGCTGTAGAGACACAACACAGTAATTCAGTATGTCTGGTCCTCCATCATGTTGTTCAGCTGTAGAGACACAACAACACAGTAATTCAGTATGTCTGGTCCTCCATCATGTTGTTCAGCTGTAGAGACACAACAACACAGTAATTCAGTATGTCTGGTCCTCCATCATGTTGTTCAGCTGTAGAGACACAACACAGTAATTCAGTATGTCTGGTCCTCCATCATGTTGTTCAGCTGTAGAGACAACACAGTAATTCAGTATGTCTGGTCCTCCATCATGTTGTTCAGCTGTAGAGACACAACACAGTAATTCAGTATGTCTGGTCCTCCATCATGTTGTTCAGCTGTAGAGACACACAACAACACAGTAATTCAGTATGTCTGGTCCTCCATCATGTTGTTCAGCTGTAGAGACACAACAACACAGTAATTCAGTATGTCTGGTCCTCCATCATGTTGTTCAGCTGTAGAGACACAACACAGTAATTCAGTATGTCTGGTCCTCCATCATGTTGTTCAGCTGTAGAGACACACAACAACACAGTAATTCAGTATGTCTGGTCCTCCATCATGTTGTTCAGCTGTAGAGACACAACAACACAGTAATTCAGTATGTCTGGTCCTCCATCATGTTGTTCAGCTGTAGAGACACAACACAGTAATTCAGTATGTCTGGTCCTCCATCATGTTGTTCAGCTGTAGAGACACAACAACACAGTAATTCAGTATGTCTGGTCCTCCATCATGTTGTTCAGCTGTAGAGACACATCAACACAGTAATTCAGTATGTCTGGTCCTCCATCATGTTGTTCAGCTGTAGAGACACAACAACACAGTAATTCAGTATGTCTGGTCCTCCATCATGTTGTTCAGCTGTAGAGACACAACACAGTAATTCAGTATGTCTGGTCCTCCATCATGTTGTTCAGCTGTAGAGACACAACAACACAGTAATTCAGTATGTCTGGTCCTCCATCATGATGTTCAGCTGTAGAGACACAACACAGTAATTCAGTATGTCTGGTCCTCCATCATGTTGTTCAGCTGTAGAGACACAACACAGTAATTCAGTATGTCTGGTCCTCCATCATGATGTTCAGCTGTAGAGACACAACACAGTAATTCAGTATGTCTGGTCCTCCATCATGTTGTTCAGCTGTAGAGACACAACACAGTAATTCAGTATGTCTGGTCCTCCATCATGTTGTTCAGCTGTAGAGACACATCAACACAGTAATTCAGTATGTCTGGTCCTCCATCATGTTGTTCAGCTGTAGAGACAACAACACAGTAATTCAGTATGTCTGGTCCTCCATCATGTTGTTCAGCTGTAGAGACACAACAACACAGTAATTCAGTATGTCTGGTCCTCCATCATGTTGTTCAGCTGTAGAGACACATCAACACAGTAATTCAGTATGTCTGGTCCTCCATCATGTTGTTCAGCTGTAGAGACACAACAACACAGTAATTCAGTATGTCTGGTCCTCCATCATGTTGTTCAGCTGTAGAGACACAACACAGTAATTCAGTATGTCTGGTCCTCCATCATGTTGTTCAGCTGTAGAGACACAACAACACAGTAATTCAGTATGTCTGGTCCTCCATCATGATGTTCAGCTGTAGAGACACAACACAGTAATTCAGTATGTCTGGTCCTCCATCATGTTGTTCAGCTGTAGAGACACAACACAGTAATTCAGTATGTCTGGTCCTCCATCATGATGTTCAGCTGTAGAGACACAACACAGTAATTCAGTATGTCTGGTCCTCCATCATGTTGTTCAGCTGTAGAGACACAACACAGTAATTCAGTATGTCTGGTCCTCCATCATGTTGTTCAGCTGTAGAGACACAACAACACAGTAATTCAGTATGTCTGGTCCTCCATCATGATGTTCAGCTGTAGAGACACAACACAGTAATTCAGTATGTCTGGTCCTCCATCATGTTGTTCAGCTGTAGAGACACAACACAGTAATTCAGTATGTCTGGTCCTCCATCATGTTGTTCAGCTGTAGAGACACAACAACACAGTAATTCAGTATGTCTGGTCCTCCATCATGTTGTTCAGCTGTAGAGACACAACACAGTAATTCAGTATGTCTGGTCCTCCATCATGTTGTTCAGCTGTAGAGACACAACACAGTAATTCAGTATGTCTGGTCCTCCATCATGTTGTTCAGCTGTAGAGACACAACACAGTAATTCAGTATCTCTGGTCCTCCATCATGTTGTTCAGCTGTAGAGACAACACAGTAATTCAGTATGTCTGGTCCTCCATCATGTTATTCAGCTGTAGAGACACAACAACACAGTAATTCAGTATGTCTGGTCCTCCATCGTGTTGTTCAGCTGTAGAGACACAACACAGTAATTCAGTATGTCTGGTCCTCCATCATGTTGTTCAGCTGTAGAGACACAACAACACAGTAATTCAGTATGTCTGGTCCTCCATCATGTTGTTCAGCTGTAGAGACACAACAACACAGTAATTCAGTATGTCTGGTCCTCCATCGTGTTGTTCAGCTGTAGAGACACAACACAGTAATTCAGTATGTCTGGTCCTCCATCATGTTGTTCAGCTGTAGAGACACAACACAGTAATTCAGTATGTCTGGTCCTCCATCATGTTGTTCAGCTGTAGAGACACAACACAGTAATTCAGTATGTCTGGTCCTCCATCATGTGGTTCAGCTGTAGAGACACAACACAGTAATTCAGTATGTCTGGTCCTCCATCATGTTGTTCAGCTGTAGAGACACAACAACACAGTAATTCAGTATGTCTGGTCCTCCATCATGTTGTTCAGCTGTAGAGACACAACAACACAGTAATTCAGTATGTCTGGTCCTCCATCATGTTGTTCAGCTGTAGAGACACACAACCCAGTAATTCAGTATGTCTGGTCCTCCATCATGTTGTTCAGCTGTAGAGACACAACAACACAGTAATTCAGTATGTCTGGTCCTCCATCATGTTGTTCAGCTGTAGAGACACAACAACACAGTAATTCAGTATGTCTGGTCCTCCATCATGTTGTTCAGCTGTAGAGACACACAACCCAGTAATTCAGTATGTCTGGTCCTCCATCATGTTGTTCAGCTGTAGAGACACAACAACACAGTAATTCAGTATGTCTGGTCCTCCATCATGTTGTTCAGCTGTAGAGACACAACAACACAGTAATTCAGTATGTCTGGTCCTCCATCATGTTGTTCAGCTGTAGAGACACAACACAGTAATTCAGTATGTCTGGTCCTCCATCATGTTGTTCAGCTGTAGAGACACAACAACACAGTAATTCAGTATGTCTGGTCCTCCATCATGTTGTTCAGCTGTAGAGACACAACCCAGTAATTCAGTATGTCTGGTCCTCCATCATGTTGTTCAGCTGTAGACACACAACAACACAGTAATTCAGTATGTCTGGTCCTCCATCATGTTGTTCAGCTGTAGAGACACAACACAGTAATTCAGTATGTCTGGTCCTCCATGTTGTTCAGCTGTAGAGACACAACAACACAGTAATTCAGTATGTCTGGTCCTCCATCATGTTGTTCAGCTGTAGAGACACATCAACACAGTAATTCAGTATGTCTGGTCCTCCATCATGTTGTTCAGCTGTAGAGACACAACAACACAGTAATTCAGTATGTCTGGTCCTCCATCATGTTGTTCAGCTGTAGAGACACAACACAGTAATTCAGTATGTCTGGTCCTCCATCATGTTGTTCAGCTGTAGAGACACAACAACACAGTAATTCAGTATGTCTGGTCCTCCATCATGATGTTCAGCTGTAGAGACACAACACAGTAATTCAGTATGTCTGGTCCTCCATCATGTTGTTCAGCTGTAGAGACACAACACAGTAATTCAGTATGTCTGGTCCTCCATCATGTTGTTCAGCTGTAGAGACACAACAACACAGTAATTCAGTATGTCTGGTCCTCCATCATGATGTTCAGCTGTAGAGACACAACACAGTAATTCAGTATGTCTGGTCCTCCATCATGTTGTTCAGCTGTAGAGACACAACAACACAGTAATTCAGTATGTCTGGTCCTCCATCACGTTGTTCAGCTGTAGAGACACAACAACACAGTAATTCAGTATGTCTGGTCCTCCATCATGTTGTTCAGCTGTAGAGACACAACACAGTAATTCAGTATGTCTGGTCCTCCATCATGTTGTTCAGCTGTAGAGACACAACAACACAGTAATTCAGTATGTCTGGTCCTCCATCATGTTGTTCAGCTGTAGAGACACATCAACACAGTAATTCAGTATGTCTGGTCCTCCATCATGTTGTTCAGCTGTAGAGACACAACAACACAGTAATTCAGTATGTCTGGTCCTCCATCATGTTGTTCAGCTGTAGAGACACAACACAGTAATTCAGTATGTCTGGTCCTCCATCATGATGTTCAGCTGTAGAGACACAACAACACAGTAATTCAGTATGTCTGGTCCTCCATCATGATGTTCAGCTGTAGAGACACAACACAGTAATTCAGTATGTCTGGTCCTCCATCATGTTGTTCAGCTGTAGAGACACAACACAGTAATTCAGTATGTCTGGTCCTCCATCATGATGTTCAGCTGTAGAGACACAACAACACAGTAATTCAGTATGTCTGGTCCTCCATCATGATGTTCAGCTGTAGAGACACAACACAGTAATTCAGTATGTCTGGTCCTCCATCGTGTTGTTCAGCTGTAGAGACACAACACAGTAATTCAGTATGTCTGGTCCTCCATCATGTTGTTCAGCTGTAGAGACACAACAACACAGTAATTCAGTATGTCTGGTCCTCCATCATGTTGTTCAGCTGTAGAGACACAACACAGTAATTCAGTATGTCTGGTCCTCCATCATGTTGTTCAGCTGTAGAGACACAACAACACAGTAATTCAGTATGTCTGGTCCTCCATCATGATGTTCAGCTGTAGAGACACAACACAGTAATTCAGTATGTCTGGTCCTCCATCATGTTGTTCAGCTGTAGAGACACAACAACACAGTAATTCAGTATGTCTGGTCCTCCATCATGTTGTTCAGCTGTAGAGACACACAACGACACAGTAATTCAGTATGTCTGGTCCTCCATCATGTTGTTCAGCTGTAGAGACACAACACAGTAATTCAGTATGTCTGGTCCTCCATCATGTTGTTCAGCTGTAGAGACACAACAACACAGTAATTCAGTATGTCTGGTCCTCCATCATGTTGTTCAGCTGTAGAGACACAACAACACAGTAATTCAGTATGTCTGGTCCTCCATCATGTTGTTCAGCTGTAGAGACACAACAACACAGTAATTCAGTATGTCTGGTCCTCCATCATGTTGTTCAGCTGTAGAGACACAACAACACAGTAATTCAGTATGTCTGGTCCTCCATCATGTTGTTCAGCTGTAGAGACACACAACACAGTAATTCAGTATGTCTGGTCCTCCATCGTGTTGTTCAGCTGTAGAGACACACAACACAGTAATTCAGTATGTCTGGTCCTCCATCATGTTGTTCAGCTGTAGAGACACAACACAGTAATTCAGTATGTCTGGTCCTCCATCATGTTGTTCAGCTGTAGAGACACAACACAGTAATTCAGTATGTCTGGTCCTCCATCATGTTGTTCAGCTGTAGAGACACAACAACACAGTAATTCAGTATGTCTGGTCCTCCATCATGTTGTTCAGCTGTAGAGACACAACACAGTAATTCAGTATGTCTGGTCCTCCATCATGTTGTTCAGCTGTAGAGACACAACAACACAGTAATTCAGTATGTCTGGTCCTCCATCATGTTGTTCAGCTGTAGAGACACAACACAGTAATTCTGTATGTCTGGTCCTCCATCATGTTGTTCAGCTGTAGAGACACAACAACACAGTAATTCAGTATGTCTGATCCTCCATCATGTTGTTCAGCTGTAGAGACACAACAACACAGTAATTCAGTATGTCTGGTCCTCCATCATGTTGTTCAGCTGTAGAGACACATCAACACAGTAATTCAGTATGTCTGGTCCTCCATCATGTTGTTCAGCTGTAGAGACACAACAACACAGTAATTCAGTATGTCTGGTCCTCCATCATGTTGTTCAGCTGTAGAGACACAACACAGTAATTCAGTATGTCTGGTCCTCCATCATGTTGTTCAGCTGTAGAGACACAACAACACAGTAATTCAGTATGTCTGGTCCTCCATCATGTGGTTCAGCTGTAGAGACACAACAACACAGTAATTCAGTATGTCTGGTCCTCCATCATGTTGTTCAGCTGTAGAGACACAACAACACAGTAATTCAGTATGTCTGGTCCTCCATCATGTTGTTCAGCTGTAGAGACACAACAACACAGTAATTCAGTATGTCTGGTCCTCCATCATGTTGTTCAGCTGTAGAGACACAACAACACAGTAATTCAGTATGTCTGGTCCTCCATCATGTTGTTCAGCTGTAGAGACACAACAACACAGTAATTCAGTATGTCTGGTCCTCCATCATGTTGTTCAGCTGTAGAGACACACAACGACACAGTAATTCAGTATGTCTGGTCCTCCATCATGTTGTTCAGCTGTAGAGACACAACAACACAGTAATTCAGTATGTCTGGTCCTCCATCATGTTGTTCAGCTGTAGAGACACAACACAGTAATTCTGTATGTCTGGTCCTCCATCATGTTGTTCAGCTGTAGAGACACAACACAGTAATTCAGTATGTCTGGTCCTCCATCATGTTGTTCAGCTGTAGAGACACAACACAGTAATTCAGTATGCCTGGTCGTAGTTGCCATAGTTACAGTAGGGATTTAACATTTTTACATAAAAGGGGAAAAACACAATGCCCATTTCAATGAGGATAACAGTATCCTGTTTCAGGTTAGCTCTACATTTCTCTGTGAAAACCTAATTGAATGTTCTGAAGGCCCTGAAATCATAGCTTCATACCAGACTTGGGTAAAGGTCTCGTCATTTATTTGAGGTGAACTTTATTTCCACTGATCATTAAACCTTCGGGACTATTCCATTCCATTTCAACAACAACTTGAAGTTGTGGTAATACATCATGGTGTGACAGTGACACTCTGCCTCCACCTAGTGGTATCCTCACAGAGTTCTATAGGGGTCCACCTAGTGGTATCCTCACAGAGTTCTATAGGGGTCCACCTAGTGGTATCCTCACAGAGTTCTATAGGGGTCCACCTAGTGGTATCCACACAGAGTTCTATAGGGGTCCACCTAGTGGTATCCTCACAGAGTTCTATAGGGGTCCACCTAGTGGTATCCTCACAGAGTTCTATAGGGGTCCACCAGAACCATGAGCCTCCTAGGTTTTGTATTGAAGTCAATGTACCCAGAGGAGGACGGAAGGTAGCTGTCCTCCGGCTACACCATGGTGCCACCCTACAGAGTGCCGTTGAGGCTACTGTAGACCTTCATTGCAAAACAGTGTTCTAATATTTTTGGGGGTGACGTGAATATATTTAGTATAGTTTTGCCTAAAAATTATATCATTTAAATGTTTACCATTTTTATTTGTATGAAGTTCACTGGAGGAGGATGGTCCTCCCCTTCCTACTCTGAGGAGCCTCCATTGATTTAAATGTCATATTCTTATTAAAAATAAAACATTGAGAACTGCACTTCTTTCATCTGGTTGATTAACTTTATTAGTCTGTCACATGTACATTTCATTCAGTGGAATTGTATTTATACAGAAGCAGGATTGTTTTGTCAACAATTTGACAGACAGGAATATTTACAAACATGAAAAAGCAATAACAGCACGATCAATGATGTCTAAATGAGAAGTTTTAACAACAGTGGTGATACATTCTATTCATTACTATTTTACGTCTATCAACTTCAGTTGTGTATAATCATTAATATTTAGATGTAATAATCAACTGTTAACTCATGACTAGAGAGTTCATATCAATTGTTGTTCCAGTGTCTTACTGAACATGACCCTGATTAGAGTTAAACATCATGTTGTGTTTGACACAGGGACCACCTGACACAGGGACACCAAAGAGGAGTCACACCAAACATGAAACCCTGGATAGAGGGGCTCAGTGAATGTGGTGTGGAAAGTGTACAGGTGGGTCAGTGTGTCAGAGGAGGCTCTATAGAAGGACAGAGTGCCGGCTGGCCAGTCCAGATACACTCCTACTCTGTGGGAGCTGGAGGAGAGGACGTCTATGTCAGTGTAATTATCATTGTGCCAGGCAGTGTAACGGTTGTTAAAGCAGCTCAGACTCCAGGACTTGTCATTCAGTCCAAGCACACAGTCCTCATCCCCTCCTTCTCTCCTGCTGATTCCTTTATATGTCACTCCTATATCAGCCCCTATCCCACTCCTCTCTGCCTCCCAGTAACAGAGTCCAGTCAGACCCTCTCTACACAGCACCTGTTCACAGTCCACAAATCTCTCTGGGTGATCAGGATACGGCTGAGCCTCTTCGATACGTGTCACCTTTCTGTTCTCCTCAGACAGAGAGAGCTTTATGTTTACTGTGTTTGGGTCCAGTGTGAGATCACAGGCATCTGATGGAGAAGACCAGGTATATTACAAATCATCTTCATATCACATCAGAATGTTCATGTTTCTAGGTATTAAAGGACCACATCAGAATGTTCATGTTTCTAGGTATTAAAGGACCACATCAGAATGTTCATGTTTCCAGGTATTAAAGGACCACATCAGAATGTTAATGTTTCCAGGTATTAAAGGACCACATAAGAATGTTAATGTTTCCAGGTATTAAAGGACCACATCAGAATGTTTCTAGGTATTAAAGGACCACATCAGAATGTTTCTAGGTATTAAAGGACCACATAAGAATGTTAATGTTTCCAGGTATTAAAGGACCACATCAGAATGTTTCTAGGTATTAAAGGACCACATCAGAATGTTAATGTTTCTAGGTATTAAAGGACCACATCAGAATGTTAATGTTTCTAGGTATTAAAGTACCACATCAGAATGTTAATGTTTCTAGGTATTAAAGGACCACATTAGAATGTTAATGTTTCTAGGTATTAAAGGACCACATCAGAATGTTCATGTTTCCAGGTATTAAAGGACCACATCAGAATGTTTCTAGGTATTAAAGGACCACATCAGAATGTTTCTAGGTATTAAAGGACCACATTAGAATGTTAATGTTTCCAGGTATTAAAGGACCACATCAGAATGTTAATGTTTCTAGGTATTAAAGGACCACATTAGAATGTTAATGTTTCCAGGTATTAAAGGACCACATCAGAATGTTAATGTTTCTAGGTATTCCAGACCACATCAGAATGTTAATGTTTCTAGGTATTAAAGGACCACATCAGAATGTTCATGTTTCTAGGTATTCCAGACCACATCAGAATGTTAATGTTTCTAGGTATTAAAGGACCACATCAGAATGTTAATGTTTCTAGGTATTCCAGGACCACATCAGAATGTTAATGTTTCTAGGTATTAAAGGACCAAACAAAGAGTATTTAACCTGTTTGGGCTGCAGGGGCAGTATTGAGTAGCCGGATAAAAGGTGCCCATTTCAAACGGCCTCGTACTCAATTCTTGCTCGTACAATATGCATATTATTATTACTATTGGATAGAAAACACTCTCTAGTTTCTAAAACCGTTTGAATTATATCTGTGAGTAAAACAGAACTCCTTTTGCAGCAAACTTCCTGACAGGAAGTGGAAAATCTGAAATCGATGCACTGTTCTAGGGCCTGCCTATTAAAGTCCTTGATATTTATTAGTTAAGATGCACTTCATACGTCTTCCACTAGATGTCGACAGGCAGTGAGAGAAGAAATGGAGTGTGTAACTTGATCTGGGGTCGCATAATAGCTTTCGGCATGACGTGTCACCAGTTTCCTGTTTTCTGGAGAGCGCGTGAAGGGACCTGGTATTGCCTTCTGATAAGCTGTCGTTATGGACGACTAATACCTCCGGCTTTGATTTTATTTGATACATGTGACAATATCATCGTAAAGTATGTTTTTTCAATATAGTTTAATCAGATTATTGAAATTTTCTCGGGAGTTTTGCCGTGTTTCGTTCTCTGAGTTTGTTGACGATGGAGAGATTTGCGCCACTTGGCAAGTGTGCTTGCTAAATCGAGAGGGAAAAAGGCCGTTCTAAAACCAAACAACGATTGTTCTGGACAAAGGACCCCTTGTACAACATTCTGATGGAAGATCAGCAAAAGTAGGAACCATTATATGATGTTATTTCATATATCTGTCATACATGTGAACTAGTAGTTTGCGGCCAGGTTTTGGGCACGCTCTCGCCATAACGTAAACTGCATATCGTAATGAAGTTATTTTTAGAATTCTAACACGGCGATTGCATTAAGAACTAGTGTATCTATCATTTCCTATACAACATGTATTTTTTAGTTATGTTTATGAATAGTTATTTGGTCAGAATATGTGAGTGCCAGAAAAATATCCGGACGTTGTGGGAAAAAGATGCTACGTTAGCACAATGTATAACCACTGATTTCAGCTCTAAATATGCTCATTTTCGAACAAAACATAAGTGTATGTATAACCTGATGTTATAGGACTGTCATCTGATGAAGCTTATCAAGGTTAGTCAAAAATTATATATCTTTTGCTGGTTTGTTATGATCGCTAACTTTTGCTGCTGGGGAATGGCTTGTGTTTCTGGCTATTGTGGTAAGCTAATATAATGCTATATTGTGTTTTCGCTGTAAAACACTTAAGAAATCGGAAATATTGGCTGGAATCACAAGATGCCTGTCTTTCATTTGCTGTACACCATGTATTTTTCAGAAATGTTTTATGATGAGTATTTAGGTATTTGACGTTGGTGTCTGTAATTACTCTGGCTGCTTCGGTGCCATTTCTGACGGTAGCTGTGATGGTAGCTGCAATGTAAAACTGATTTATAGCTCAAATATGCACATTTTTCGAACAAAACATAGATTTATTGAATAACATGTTATAAGACTGTCATCTGATGAAGTTGGTTCTTGGTTAGTTAGGTTGGCTTTGTGCATGCTACCTGTGCTGTGAAAAATGTCTGTCCTTTTGTATTTGGTGGTGAGCTAACATAAATATATGTGGTGTTTTCGCTGTAAAACATTAAAAAAATCGGACATGTTGGCTGGATTTACAAGATGTTTATCTTTCATATGCTGTATTGGACTTGTTAATGTGTGAAAGTTAAATATTTCAAAAAAATATATTTTGAATTTCGCGCCCTGCACTTGAAGTGGCTGTTGTCATATTGTGGCCGGCCTCGGGCTTGCAGCCAGAAGAAGTTAAGACTTGCTGAATGATGATACGTTATACTGTATGGTCATATAAAACAGACACACTGCAAAATATAACCACAGAGTGAAGTCCTATTAGGGTAACCACACATGCATACATTACTTATCAATCAAGCTCTGAAAAATTATTTAATAATTTTCTAACCCCTTACTTGAAATAATACTGAGTAATAACAAGCTAATTCTTCACATCAGTCAACACTCACATTTTCTAGGCCAAGGTTTGATTGTGTACACTCCACCAGGTTCAACACTGTAAGGGGAGCAGGAGAACAGGCAGTAAATCTCTCTCTCTCTGCCTCACACACACAGACGGTCAGCATATCACATTGTCCATGTGGTGGTAAGTAAAGTATGTCTGGCTCACAGTACATGTCAAGTATCATACCTAACCTGATAACTATCAATTATCATACCTAACCTGATACCTATCAATTATCATAACCTGATAACTATCAATTATCATAACTAACCTGGTAACAATCAATTATCATAACCTGATAACTATCAATTATCATAACTAACCTGATAACTATCAATTATCCTAACTAACCTGGTAACGATCAATTATCAACCAGGATTGTGATTACAGCTCGCAAGGAATGATTTCACCAAATCATGAAGTAATTGCTCTCTGCCTGTGCCTCCTTGCCCACCTCCGCCTGGGTCTCTGAGAAGCTGTTATAAGGCAGAGTTCAGGCAGGTGACTGAGGGGAGCTGGTGCTTTGATGAGCGTTGGGTCCCATAACCTACAAGTCTCTGTATTGCACTCACTCTAATGGGGGGAGGTTGTCATTCGCTGCTGGGTAGAGCTGCCAGGGATAAAGGCAGGTAGAGGGGGAATTTGGGGGACCAGATCAAATAGTTGGGTTTCAAGAGGTGCTCATCCTCTCCCCTACACCTTCGGAATAGAGCAGGCTGCTTGCTGTAGCATGTTCTTTTGTATCCGACTTAAATAATTAGCCTGAACTAGAGCAAAGCTGTTGCAGACTGTGGGTCTTAAAGTGGGCTGGGTCCTATATGACTGTATCACCATGGTGTGTACTGGGCTAATGGTCCCTGTTAGCAGTGAATTCACATGTTTGCAGAGGATCACTTTTGTGCAACGTGTCACCTTCTAGTGCGTAATGATTCTCATAGTCTATCATTATACCACAGAATTTGTTAATCCACACAGCCTATCATTATACCAGAGCTTATTTATTCCTGATACATACTGATGCTAAGGTTGAATCACATAGCCTACTGATGCTCAGGTTGAATCACATAGCCTACTGATGCTCAGGTTGAATCACATAGCCTACTGATGCTCAGGTTGAATCACATAGCCTACCGATGCTCAGGTTGAATCACATAGCCTACCGATGCTCAGGTTGAATCACATAGCCTACCGATGCTCAGGTTGAATCACATAGCCTACCGATGCTCAGGTTGAATCACATAGCCTACCGATGCTCAGGTTGAATCACATAGCCTACTGATGCTCAGGTTGAATCACATAGCCTACTGATGCTCAGGTTGAATCACAGACTACATACACTTTGTAGGCCACCTCACATCTTATCTACGTTATCCTATGAACTTGAACTTTGTAATAAACTTTGTAATAAAGTACTGTATCTAAATGTTTTTCTCAGGTTGTGGTTTGTGTGTTGGTGTGTTCAGACCTCTGACGCCGGCCCATACTGTTTAATACAAAGATGGTGATAGTACTATGCTACTCTGATCAACAGTACCTGTCTCTCCACTCAGGTGGTCTCAAGCTCTATTACAATATGTCAATTATCAACACAGATTAAAACAAACCCTCTACATACTTGAGTTTCTCCAGTCTCCAGTGTGGATCTTCCAGTCCAGCAGAGAGCAGTCTGACTCCTGAGTCTCCTGGGCGATTGTTACTCAGGTCCAGCTCTTTCAGGTGTGAAGGGTTTGACCTCAAAGCTGAGACCAGAGAAGCACAGCCTTCCTCTTCGACTCCACAGAGCGACAAGCTGCAGAGAGTTAAACATGATTTCAAAATCACACTGCTATTCTTTGAAAATAAAAAGTTTCAGCTAAAAAAAATAAATAAGTATCTTCGGAAAGTATCCAGGCCCCTTGAAGTTTGCCAAAAGGCACCTAAAGGACTCAGACCATGAGAAACAAGATGAAAGCAAGATTGAACTCTTTGGCCTGAATGCCAAGCATCACGTGAAAACCTGCTCCAGAGCGCTCAGGACCTCAGACTGGGGGCGACGGTTCATCTTCCAACAGAACAGCGAACCTAAGCACACAGCCAAGTCAATGCAGGAGGGGCTTCAGGACAAGTCTCTGAACGTCCTTGAGCGGCCCAGCCAGAGCCCGGACTTGAACTCGATCGAACATCTCTGGAGAGACCTGAAAATAGCTGTGCGGCGACGCTCCCCATCCACCCAGAGAATGGGAGAAACTCCCCAAATACAGGTGTGCCAAGCTTGTAGCGTCATACCCAAGAAGACTCGAGGCTGTAATCGCTGCCAAAGGTGCTTCAACAAAGTACTGAGTAAAGGGTCTGAATACTTATGTAAATGTGATATTTCAGTTTTTTATTTTAATACATTTGCAAAAAAAATCTAAACTTGTTTTTGCTTCGTCATTATGGGATATTGTGTGTAGATTGATGAGGGGAAAACACTATTTAATCCATTGTAGATTACGGCTGCAATCTAACAAATTGTGTAAAAAGTTAAGGGGTCTGAATACTTTCCAAATACACTGTAGCTACAGTAAAGTCTACATCTGTATATATATATATACTGTCAGTCAAAGGTCAGATGGTGAGGTGTCAGATTTACATTGAATTGTGTATTTCAGTCCTTAAAAAACATGTGGATCTGGTGAACAGTTACCACTTGTTGACCAACTACAGGAATACTGACCTCAGAGTCTCCAGTTTACAGTGGGGATACCCCAGTACAACAGAGAGGAGCTTCACTCCTGAATCCTTCAGGTCATTGTTACTCAGATCCAGCTCTCTCAGGTGTGAGGGGTTTGAGCTGAGAACTGAAGCCAACACTTCACAAGATGCTTCTATGAGTTTACAGCCAGTGAGTCTATGAACACAGAGTAAGCATTTAAATATAAAACCATTATATGTGGATCTAATTAAAGGTTATCACTTGTTGACCAAATACAGGAATACTGACCTCAGAGTCTCCAGTTTAGAGTGGGGATTCCCCAGTCCAGCAGAGAGGAGCTTCACTCCTGAATCCTTCAGGTCATTGTTACTCAGATCCAGCTCTCTCAGGTGTGAGGGGTTTGAGCTGAGAGCTGAGGCCAAAACTTCACAGGACGTGTCTGTGAGTTCACAGTCAGTGAGTCTGTCAACACAGAGGAAATACAACCTGTCTCTCATTGTATTATAACGGTACGTTTAGCTTTCATTCCTTACACATTTACCAGTGCACGTCTAATGTTTACAACGTGAATACATGGCTAGATTTTGCAACTGTATTTGATCAGTTTGTATTATCATTTGTTCAAAAGTTTTCAGCTGATAGACAATCTAGTCCGCCAACGAAACCGTTTTTCTTACAAAGATCATCTCGGAACACCAGAACCAGGGTTGAATATTTCCCCTGTATTTTACAAATGTTCCATACCGAAAATATAGACATTCTCTCCCAGCTAACCAAGACTTTCCCGACAAAACCGTAAGTGTCATTCTAAAGCATATAAAGTGTATAGATATGTCTGGATTTAAGTAGAGCTTTGATCGCCATTAAAATTCTAACCTGATGCAGCCTAAGCCTGATTAACACTAGAGCCGCCAAGACGGTTAATCTTACCATTTTAAATGTCATTTCAATCAAAACACTGAACCACCTGTCCCGGACTTTTCTTAAATATGTGTATTTTACACTCTAGCAGTACGTTCAGACAAATATCAAAGACAAAAGCATTCTGAGCATTTCATCCTCAAAGTACCCTGACAGTAAAAACAACCCTATGGGTTAATAGCCGGGTCTCGAGGAGTACCAATAACCACCAGTCTAATAAATCCATTTAACTACAAAAGCCTCATTGGACCCCCCTTCGTGCCAATGTCATTTGGTTGTGTTTATGAAGGTGTTAGGTAACATTAGAAAACCAACTTTTTCATTAGCTTATGTTACAATTCCATATTTATGAGCAGGGAGACTGGAATCATAGATGTAGATATACACTACCGTTCAAAAGTTGTGGGTCACTTAGAAATGTTCTTGTTTTTGAAAGAAAAGCACATTTCTTGTCCATTAAAATAATATTGAATTGATCAGAAATATAGTGTAGACGTTGTCAATATTGTAAATGACTATTGTAGCCGTAAACGGCAGATTTCTTATGGAATATCTACATAGGCGTACAGAGGCCCATTATCAGCAACCATCACTCCTGTGTTCCAATGGCACATTGTGTTAGCTAATCCAAGTTTATAATTTTAAAAGGCTAATTGATCATTAGAAAACCCTTTTGCAATTATGTTAGCACAGCTGAAAACTGTTGTGCTCATTAAAGAAGCAATACAACTGGCCTTCTTAGACTAGTTGAGTATCTGGAGCATCAGCATTTGTGGGTTCAATTACAGGCTCAAAATGGCCAGAAACAAATACCTTTCTTCTGAAACTCGTCAGTCTATTCTTGTTCTGAGAAATTAATGCTATTCCATTCGAGAAATTGCCAAGAAACTGAAGATTTCGTACAATGCTGTGTACTACTCCCTTCAAGGAACAGTGCAAACTGGCTCTAACCAGAATAGAAAGAGGAGTGGGAGGCCCCGGTGCACAACTGAGCAAGAGGACAAGTACATTAGAGTGTCTAGTTTGAGAAACAGATGTACCACAAGTCCTCAAGTGGCAGCTTCAATAAATAGTACCCACAAAACATCAGTCGCAACGTCAACAGTGAAGAGGCGACTCCGGGATGCTAGCCAAAAAATTTGCTGTCTTTCAAAAACAAGTACGTTTCTAAGATGACCCCAAACTTTTGAACAGTAGTAATATATATATAAATAAACTGGGTGGTTCCAGCCCTGAATGCTGATTGGCTGACCGCTGTGGTATATCAGACTGTATACCACGGGTATTACAAAACATTCATTTTTACTGCTCTAATTACGTTGGTAACCAGCTTATAATAGCAACGCTACACATGTTATGTTTGTGTGTGTTGGAGTGTGAGTGTGTCTGAGAGTGTACAAAGAGACAGTGTAAAAATAAATACAAGGGTCAACTCAGTCTGTGTATCCATTTGTTAGCTATTTAGTAGTCTCATAGCTTGGGGATAGAAGCTGTTAAGGAGCTTGTTGGTGTCAGACTTGATGTACCGATAAGACTTGTCATGCGGAAACAGAGAGAACAGTCCATGGCTTGGGTGGCTGGAGTCTTTCCAGGCCTTCCTTTCACACCGCCTGATATAGAGGTCCTGGATGGCAGAGAGCTCGGCCCCAGTGATGTACTGGGCTGTCCGTACCACCCTCTGTAGCGCCATGTGATTGAGGGCTGCCATAACAGGCAGTGATGCAGCCAGTCAAGATGCTCTCAATGGTGCAGCTGTTTAACGTTTTGAGGATTTGAAGGCCCGCAGTGGATTAGGTGAAAAGCTTCAAGTTACTCAGCGTACATATCACTGACAATCTGAACTGGTCCACCCGCAGAGACGATGTGGTGAAGAACACATAACAGTGCCTCTTCAACCGCACTTGACTAAAATACAGTACATTTATATTAAATGGGTAAAACAGTATGTAAACATAACTAAAGTGACAAGTGTTCCATTATTAAAGTGACGAGTGTTCCATATCTATGTACATATGGCAGCACCCTCCAAGGTGCATGGATGAGTAACTGGGTGGTACCCGGCTAGTGACTGACTAAGTTCTGGTTAGGGTACTGGGTGGATGTCAGCTAGTGATGGCTATTTAACAGTCTGATGGCCTTCAGATAGAGAGACTGAAAAACAGCTTCTGTGCTGGCTTTGATGAACCTGTACTGACCTCGCCTTCTGGATGATATCGGAGTGAACAGGCCGTGGCTGAGGTCCTTGATGATCTTCTTTGCCTTCCTGTGACACCGGGTGCTGTAGATGTCCTGGAGGGCAGGCAGTTGGCTCCTGGTGATGCTTTGGGCAGACCACATCACCCTCTGGAGAGCCCTGCGGTTATTGCAGTTGGTGTACCAGGCGGTGATACAGCCCGACAGGATGCTCTCAATGGTGCATCTGTAAAAGTTTGTGAGGGTCTTAGGGGCCAAGTCAAATTTCTTCAGCCTCCTGAGGTTGAAGAGGCACTGTTGCGCGTTCTTCACCACACCGTCGATGTGGATGGGGGCGTGCTCCCTCTGCTGTCTCCTGAAGTCCACGAACAGCTCCTTAATTTCTTGACGTTGAGGGAGAGGTTATTTTCCTGTCACCACTCCGCCAAGGCCCTCACCTCCTCCCTGTAGGCTGTCTCGTCATTGTTGGTAATCAGGCCTACCACTGTTGTGTCGTCTGCAAACTTGATTGAGTTGAATGGCCATGCAGTCAAGGGTGAACAGGGAGTACACGAGGGGGCTGAGCATGCACCCTTGTGGGGCCCCTGTATTGAGCATCAGCGTAGTGGAGGTTTTGTTGCCAACCTTCACCACCTGGGTTCGGCCCGTCAGGAAGTCCAGGACCCAGTTGCACAGGGCGGGGTTCAGACTCAGGGCCCAAGATTAATGAGGCTGGGCTATAGTCAATGAACAGCTTTCTTACATAGGTATTCTTCTTGTCCAGATGGGAAAGGGCAGTGTGCAGTGCAATGGCGATTGCATCGTCTGTGGATCTATTGGGGCGGTAAGCAAATTGAAGTGGGTCTATGGTGTCAGGTAAGGTAAAGGTGATATGATCCTTAACTAGCCTCTCAAAGAACTTCATGGTGAGAGAAGTGAGTGCTATGGGGCAATAGTCATTTAGTTCAGTTACCTTCACTTTCTTGGGTACAGGAACAAAGGTGGACATCTTGAAGCAAGTGGGGACAGTAGACTGGGATAGGGAGAGGGTAAACATGTCCGTAAACAGTCGAGCCAGCTGGTCTGTGCATGCTCTGAAGACGCGACTAGGGATGCCGTCTGGGTCGTCACCCTTGCGAGGGTTAACACGCTTAAAATGTCTTACTCACGTTGGCCAAAGAGAACGAGAGCTCACAGTCCTTGGGAGCGGCCCGTGTTGGCGGCACTGTGTTATCCTCAAAGTGGGAAAAGAAGGTGTTTAGTTTGTCTCGGAGCAAGACGTTGGTGTCCGTGACGTGGCTGGTTTTCCCTTTATAAATCAGTGATTGTCTGGAGATCCTGCCATATACGTCTTGAGTGTGAGCCGTTGAATTGCGACACCACTTTCTCTCTGTACTGATGTTTTGCCTGTTTGATTGCCTTATGGAGGGCCTAATTGGGCTGTTTGCATTCAATCATATTCCCAGTCACCTTGCAGTGGTTAAACGCAGTGGTTCGTGCTTTCAGTTTTGCGCGAATACTGCCATCTGTCCCTGGGTTTTGGTTTGGATAGGTTTTAATCGTCACAGTGGGAACAACATCCCCTATACATTTCCTGATTAACTCAGTCACCGAGTCAGTGTATACGCCAATGTTATTCTCAGAGCCAATCCAGAAAATGTCCCAGTCCACGTGATCAAAACATTCTTGAAGCATGGATTCCGATTGATCAAACCAGCGTTGAATAGACCTTAGCACGGGTACTTCCTGTTTGAGTTTCTGACTATAGAAAATGGAGTCGTGATCTGATTTCCCGAAGGGAGGGTGGGGGAGGGCCTTGTAGCCATCCCTGAAGGGAGAGTAACAATGGTTGAAATTTTTATAAGCGCGAGTACTGCTGGCGATGTGTTGATAAAACTTCTGAAGTGTTTTCCAAAGATTTGCTTTATTAAAGTCCCCAGCTACAATAAATGCAGCCTCAGGATATGTGGTTTCCAGTTAGCACAATATCCAGCGTAGTTCCTTGATAGCCGTCGTGGTATCAGCTTGAGGGGGAATATACACGGCTGTGACGATAACCAAAGAAAATTATCTCGTGAAGTAATGGGGTCGGCATTTGATTGTGAGGTATTCTAGGTCGGGTGAACAAAATTACTTGAGTTCCTGTACGTTATCACAATCAAACCATGAGTAGTTAATCATGAAACATACACCTCCTCCTTTCTTCTTTTCACCGGAGAGTTCTTTATTTCTATCTGCACGATATACTGAGAACCCAGCTGGCTGTATGGACGTTGACAGTATATCTGGAGAGAGCCACGATTCTGTGAAACAGAGTATGTTACAGTCCCTGATGTATCTCTGGAAGGAGATTCTCACCCTGAGCTCGTCTTCTTTATTGTCCAGGGACTGAACATTACCGATTAATATACTTGGACGCCGTGGATGGCGTGCACACCTCCTGAGTCGGACTAAAAGTCTACTCCGAATACTTCTTCTCCACAGGCGGCGTCTTGGAGCAGCCTCTGGGATAAGTTCAATAGCCTTGGAAGGTACGAACAAAGGATACATTTCAGGAAAGTCGTATTCCTGGTTGAAATGTTGGTGAGTAACCACCTCTATGATATCCAAAAGTTATTTCCGTCTGTATGTGATGATGCAAAAGAACGTTCTGGGCTAATAATACACAACAAAGTTGCTTAGGAGCCAGAAGCAAGGCGGCCATCTTTGAGACCAGGGAGTACAGGAGCGGGGCTAAGCCCTGTGGGGCCCCCGTGTTAGGGTTGGCGTGGTTGAGGTGATGTGACCTACCATCACTACCTAGGTCGGCCAGTCAGGAAGTCCAGGATCCAGTTGCAGAGGGAGGTGTGCGGTCCCAGGGTTCTTAGCTTGGTGACAGCTTGTGGCTTGGAGTATAGGCGCCAAGCGTGCTTGTGAATAGTGAAAATCAACACAAAACCAATAATGGCATAATGAATGTGTCAATATGACAGCCGTCAAAAATCGTATATTATTGTCAGTTATTGGACACATCATTTGTGGCCTCGCTCGTGCTTACAGAATTGTGTGTGTCTTTAAGCAACAGTTGGATCTCATTTAGCTGTTATCCCTTGTCCTAACAGTCACCACAAATCTTTGTCACTTTCACTTGATTGCAACACTTCAAACAAGACGCTTCCAGCAGGGAACGCTGAACTCGGGAATCTCAGAATTCCGACTTCGGTGCGTTCAAGACAACTGGTAACTCGGGGGACAAAAAAAAACTCGCTCCGACAGGGGAAAAGCTATTTGAACGGTCTTTCAACTCAGAATTCCATGTCGGAAACTCCTAGAACTTTCTAGAGCTCTGACTTTCCGACCTGAACATCACTGACGTCATGATTTGACCTTGTTTTTTTTTGAGACCTCAGTTGTCTTGAAAGCACCAACACATGAGTATTTACAGAGCCTTTCTGCAGCACTCCACAACTGGGCCCAGTCTCCAACGTCCCTCCACTGATTTGGATTTAAAGCTGATAACAGGAGCAGTCAAGGCCGGGGTAAAACATTTATCCATGGACACAATTAATTAGAGCGAGCTACACAACTTCAGGGTAGAAGTAAAATAAAGGATGAAATAATATGAGCAGAGATCTGGCACCTGCAATGTCACCAAACCATAAACTAAACAGGTATCCCAGCAACCTTTGCTGATTAAACCCAAAGCCACAGCAACTGCAATCAAAATAGAAGTCACTAAATTAAGGTCCATTATGATATTAGAAACACATGGATTTTACTGATCAAGTAAAGGAACACTGACCTCAGAGTCTCCAGTTTACATTGTGGATTCCCCAGTCCAGCAGAGAGCAGTTTCACTCCTGAATCCGTCAGGCCATAACATTCATTCAGATCCAGCTCTACCAGATGTGAGGAGTTTGAGCTGAGAACTGAAGCCAACACTTCACATAACGTGTCTGAGAAGTGACAGTCAGTGAGTCTGTCAACACAGAGTAAATACCATGACAGACAAGTCATTATAATGTTACGCTTAGCTTGTTACGCTTAGCTTCCCTGCTAACACTGTTATCCCTGCACAACTAATATGTAGGCCTTGCATACATGCCTCAATTATACTTTTTCTGATCAGTTGGTGTTATAAGTTGTTGAAGAGTTTTCAGCTGATAGAAAGTTTAGTCAGCTAATTAAAATAATGTTGTTCCTACATACGGTGAAGTTTAAACTAAGAAATTGTCACAATAGTACTTACAAATTACATCAGCAAATGAAAATACTGTTATAACTACAATTTATTATGGTATGCGATATTTACATTAATACTTACAGAGCTTTCCTGCAGTGCCTCACAGCTGGGAGCAGTCTCCTACGACCCTCCTCTGACGTCTTGTATTCCTTCAGGTCAAACACATCCAGAACCACCTCTGATATCTGCAACATGTAGGCCAGCGCTGAACAGTGAGCAAGTGTGAGGATTTTAGATGTGTTCTCTGACCTCCAGTATGCTTGGATTTCCTCCTGTACTGAATGGTCTTTCATCTCTATCAGGCAGTGGAAGAGATTGATCCACCTCTCAGGGGAGATGTTCTTCTGCATCACCTTAAGGGATCGGATCGTTTTCTGGACGCTCTCTGGACTGCTTTCTGTCTGTGTCACCAGACCTCGTAGGAGTTTCTGATTGGACTCCAGTGACATGCCATGAAGGAAGCGGACAAAAAGGTCCAGGTGTCCATTCTTACTCTTCAAGGCTTTATCCACAGCACTCTTCAGCAGGTCATCCAAGGTTAGCTCTTCAGACGCAGCTCTAGACTTTCTCTTGAGGAAGGGCTTCAGTGCATCCATTTTCTTGGTTGTGTAACAATGGTATATGTAGACAGCTGAGAGAAACTCCTGAATGCTCAGATGAACAAAGCAGTACACCACTCTCTGAAAGAACACAGACTCTTCTTTAAAGATTTGTTTGCACAATCCTGAGGACACTGAGGCTTCTTTGACATCAATGCCACACTCTTTCAGGTCTTCTTCATAGAACATGAGATTACCCTTCTCCAGATTTTTAAACGCCAGCTTCCCCAGCTTCAGAAGAATTTCCTTATCTGACTCCACAAGCTCCTCTTGATCCATCTCATCTCTTCCATGATACTTCTGGTTCTTCAGGCTGGTCTGAATGAGCAGGAAGTGTATGGACATCTCAGTCAGAGTCGTGGGCATCTCTCTGCTCTTGTCTGTAATCAACATGTGTTCAAGGACGGTTGCAGAAATCCAACAGAACACTGGAATGTGGCACATAATGTAGAGGCTCCGTGATGTTTTTATGTGTGAGATGATTCTGCTGGCCAGGTCCTCATCACTGAATCTCTTCCTGAAGTACTCCTCCTTCTGTGAGTCATTGAACCCTAGTACCTCTGTCACCTGGTCAACACACTCAGGGGGGATCTGATTGGTTGCTGCTGGTCGGGAGGTTATCCAAAGGAGAGCAGAGGGAAGCAGATTCCCCTTGATGAGGTTTGTAAGCAGGACATCGACAGATGATGTCTGTGTGACATCAGACACCTTTTTGTTGCGCTGGAAATCCAATGAAAGTCCGCTTTGATCCAAACCATCCAAGATGAACATAGCTTTACAAGCAGTGAGTTTCTTTGCATTGCCTATGTCTAGTTCTGTGTGGAAATAATTTAGAAGTCCAAGAAGAGTGTACTGTCGATCTTTAATCAAGTTCAGCTCCCGGAAAGGAAGAACAAACATGATATCCACATCTTGGTTTGCCTTCCCTTCAGCCCAGTCTAGGATGAACTTCTGCACAGAGACAGTTTTCCCGATGCCAGCGATGCCCTTCGTCAGCACGGTTCTGATGCTTCTCTCTTGGCCAGGTAAGGGTTTAAAGATGTCATTGCAGTGGATTGCTGTGTCATGTGAGGTTGGTGTCCTGGATGCTGTCTCTAGCTGCCACACCTCATGTTCATTGTTAAACCCTTCAAGCTTTCCCTCTGTGATGTAAAGCTCTGTGTAAATCCTGTTGAGGGGACTTTGATTCCCTGCTTTTTCAATGCCTATTACACATTCATACCTCCTTTTCAGACTGTCTTTGTGGTTTACTATAGCTCTCTGCAGGTTGTCGTCCACTACAAAGGAAAAGTAAAAAATTATGTGAATCAGAAACATTCGTTGACAGGATGAAAAGTGGGCCTTCCACAACTACAGTAATTTATATTACCTCATATTATTGTAGTTAACTACTGTAAATCATATTGAGGTATTGACTTGTGCAAGTTGTCTTACTATTTTCAGAGCCTCTTGCATCATTGGGTTCACTCAGGTGCTGTAGTACAGGACGTGTTCTGGAGCTCTTTCTACTCTGAGGACAGTCATAGTCTCCTGAAGGAGCAGGTTTCTCCCAGTATCTGGTGATGCACTGTCTGCAGAACCGGTGTCCACAGGTGATAGAGACTGGATCCCTCAGCACCTGGTGACACACTGCACACCTGGACTGATCCTCTGGCAGAGAGCTGAAAGAACATTATTAAAACATAAAGACATTGTGATCCTTCACTGCTATTTCTACTACAGAGATAAAGGAGAGAGAGACTTGTAGATGTTAATACTGATCCTCTAACAGAGTAGACCATCCACTACAGAGATAAAGGAGAGAGAGATACTGATCCTCTAACAGAGTAGACCATCCACTACAGAGATAAAGGAGAGAGAGACTTGTAGATGTTAATACTGATCCTCTAATAGAGTAGACCATCCACCAATGTTCCCTCTAATGTTTGGCACACTAAGCAAATTCCTGGTCTTGGGAGCAGAAACTTGAACGAGACAATTCTGTGCAACTTCCGGCGCATACTTACAGTGAACACAGATGCTGTACCCTTACAGTTGTAGACAGTAGCCAATAGGCTGTTGTGGCTATTTGAGCATAATGTAGGCCTCTCAGAATGGCCTACCAACCACACCAATGCAACAAATCCCATAACATTTTTTACATAGAAATAGCTTTAGCCTATATGTGGTGTTCAATGCAGGCCTACATTGCATGAGACTTTAAGTTTTTACATTATGCAGGGATTGCCATTAATCCTTAAGAGTCTATTGACGTCAATATAAGTAAAAAATCCCCATCAAAATCTGTCAGTTGAAGATAGAGATATCAGGGCTGCGTCTCAATCCACCACATCTGCCTCTGTTGGCCTTCCGCATCTGCGGTGGAAGGTGGCCGAGCTACAGAGGTGTTTGTCCAAACTGGGTAAAAAAAAAAGTGCACCCAAGGGGGGCCCCAGGACCGGGTTTGGGAAACCCTGCTATAGCCTACCACCATCGCGTGTTCGCTCTTCTTTCAAACTACCTGTGAGGTTTTTTTAAAACCCCATTTTCTCCCATTGATAGTTACGACTCCTCAATGGGCTCGTAGAGGCGAAGGTTGGGTCCCGCCTGGCCGCCTACTTCTTAACACTGTTCACTTAAACCAAGTCAACCACACCAATGTGTCAGAGCAAACAACGATCGACTGAAGTCAGCTTGCATGCGCCTGGCTGGCCCCAATGAGTTGCTAGAGCATGTTGAGCCAAAGATGAGACAAGAGAAGCCCCCGGCCAAACCCTCCCCTACCCTGGATGGCACTGGGACAATTGCACGCTGCCTCATGGGCCCCGGTCATGGCGCATAGGCACTGGGATGCATTTCCTTACTAAAAGAAAAATCAACCCAAAACCACTCATTCCTATAATTTACAGTATTAAATAACACTAATATGTGAGAACACATGTTTTTGTTCACAAATATTTCATTTTGGCGTTATAATAAGGTTGGTAGCAACTGTCGTGGAAAATCATCTCAGAAATATAACACTTACAAGAACTTTGTGAATTCAAATATGCTTTTTAATACAAAGTATATCAAAGCCGGAATGTCCCGCGGAACACACACCCCGCTTCCCAACCCCGGCTCCAACATTTATACACAAATAGCATATGGGTCCACCCCATATGCAAATAAAGTTTCCTTTCTGAAGTCATTCACCACCATCTGCTTTCAATTAGTTTATAATGGTGGCCAGACCCTCTATCCCAGTGTGTCAACAGACTCCGTGTCCCTTCCCTTCACCACTAAATCAATGCACTCTTTGTTCTGTTCCCCCCTATCCTTAGGGTGTCCAATTGCCTTAGGCATATTTCTCTGGTATGTGTGCTTTAAGTGGAATGGGTAGACTATAAGTCTAGTGTGTCCAATTGTTTTAGGTGCCCATGTGTCTGGTCAGTCTGTCAGCACAATGGAGAAAATAAGAGGGCCAGAACGTCCCTTAGTATATCTCCATTACCACAGTCTCATGATCAACGTGAACATGTGGTTCGTTACTTTAATGTTCAGCTGTCTTATGTCTTTATATGTTATCCATGTGTCTTATGTTACTACTACAATCCCCCCTCTGGGGCTATTTAGCCACATAAATGATACAAATAAGACTTTGGGATAGTAAATGAGAATACCTATGATAAACAAGAAAATACAAAAAATAAAAACAAAGTGAAGCATATAAACCAACTAGACCAAACATCTCCAATGTGAAATAGGAGTAAAAGATCCAATCAGAAACATTAAAGAAAACCTAACTAGACCAAACATCTCCAATTATCATAAGAGTAAAAGATCTAATTAGAAACATTAAAGAAAACCTAACTAGACCAAACATCTCCAATTATCATAAGAGTAAAAGATCTAATTAGGTATATAAAAAATAAAAGATAATACAATGAGTATAATAATAAATTGAATATGAGAAAATCAAAGACCTACATGCAGTTATAAAAGAAAATTGACACAACATCATTCTAAATTTAAGCATTTCAACATGATCCTCCCTCGCAGACACCTCTCTAATAAAGTGATATCAATGATACCAACCTTTGTTTAGAAGATTAAGGACATGGTCCGTAGACACTTGTAACCAGAATACCCTCTGTCATCTAACATGTTCTTGAAATTAACCTAGTTTTTTAGAAGGCATAACTAGCTTTAATTAAAGAAAACCATATATATTCATCAATATATATATCTAAAAATTCAAAGAAACATACAAAGAACACAAAGCTTTAGGCAAAATAAAAATGCTAAAACCCCAATATCTAGGAGCACAGCCCTCATCCTTACAAATAAGACAATCTCCTCTTTAACACTTGGCACAGGAAAAAAGGTTCTGGGTGATGGTTATGACCATCCTCATGAATTTTTGTACACCACTTGCAATTGTAACGCGAATGACACTTTTTGAATTCCTTCGGTGTCATGACTGTAAAAACATTCATATTTTCCTTTAACCACAGTACTTCTGTCTAATTGAGGTCCATTTGATTCAGTTCTAATGATATAGGCAGCACAATCATTATCTCCCAGCATGATTTTATTCAACATAGTTTTACCCCTAGTGCTTACCCAGAGCAATCCTACATTCTATGTCACACAAGGGAATAGAATACTTTCTATTGTTACAATGGTCATTTTTTCCAACTTACACAGTTTTTAAATGATGCTGGTTCAGAGACTATTAAAAGATCAGACAAAGTTGATTTTCTACACAAAATACAATTGTCCATTTTGTGTTTGTTTGCCATATACTTAGCTCATTCGTATCACTCCTTCTTCACTACTTCTTCTCGTGTGGTGTCCTTGAGTGGTTCTAATATATCTAATTCTGTCGCTTTTTCAATGTTCTTATCTTGAGGTAGATCATTAGAGTTTATCAGAAAGTTCCAAATGTCAGTAAAAAAACTCTCCTGACTCTGATGTCTCAGGTTGCTTTGTGGATACGGTGGTCTGCTTGGTAAGGGCAGTCGATGTCATCTTAGTGGTAGCTACTGTGGTCGTCACAGCAGCCGCCACCCTTGTTGTTGTCACAGGTTCTTCCTGTTCAGGTGCAGGGGTAGGATCAATCTTAATGACCGTGGTGCTACTCCCTTCGGTCACTGTTATTCTTGTTATTTCAACTATTAATTCTTCACCTTCAACTGGTTCAATCTGATTCATGATGAGCACCCTCTCGTTTTTTTCTTTGATTAATGTCAGGTCACATCCTTTCGGATCCCAAACGACTTGTCCCTTTGTTTGGTGATGTGTCCATCCACAGAGGGCCATCTCCAGTAAGGGTTTGATCCTTATGATTGAGATAGACTTCAGTTCTCCTGCTTCTGTTATAAATTGAGGTGGAACAGAGATTCTAACCTTGTCAGTCTTTTTGGATTGTTCGGCTGATTCCTTTCTTCTCTTCCTGCTTCCACCATACATCTTGATTGTGCGTGAGTCTGTTGTTTCTATACTAGCATTCACTGTTACTTCTGTTATGTCAATGTCATTATTCTTTTGTCGTTCTAACATCAATTGTCTGTAAAGGAGGCCATTCAAAAGTCAATTGTGAGGAAATCCCCATTTTCTTCAGCTTGCGGGACTTTTCCTCCTCTTTCTTCACCTGAGGCTCCCTCCTCAGGCCGGACTTAGCTTCCATCTGGAAAGGTTTCAATTTTTAGGGAAGAGATGTTCTCATTCTGTTCCTTGTGAGGTCTCTCCTCCTCTTCTGGGTGCATTATTCGGTGCACTTGTCGTATTTTGGCTTTCACTTGATTTGCTGTTTTCTTGGCTCCTCCTTGGCGAATCAGCATCCTCTGTGTCCTCATCTCTATATGGTTGTATCCTTCTCTCTGTTGGGACTCAGCTGCAGTGGTTCAGATGGTACCACGTCTGGCTTCCTTTCACTTGGACTGCTGTTTTTGTGGCTGTTGCCACCTCGTAGGGTCCTTCTCTCCTCGGCTGATCCCACTTCCTTCTGAACCCTCAAACGTGGACTAGATCTCCTGGTGTCACTGGGAGAGGTCCTTCTGGTCCCCTTGGATCATCAGACGCAGAACCTCTCGTCCTGGTTCAGGTTTCTGCCTACTTTCTGTGAGGCATTCATACTTAGAGACTTATGGCCTCTGTTCTATGATTGCACCATACATCCTCTTACTTCCATCACTCATCACACAACAAACAGACATTCCAGCTGAAGCTGGCGAACCCCTCTCCTTCTGGTTTCCTAAACATAAGACTTGGAAAACGACAAAACATAACAGCATTGACAATGTTATGTGTTATGCATAAACATATTCATGAAAACTGAAATCTGAGACCATGACAATTCCCACTCTCTCTTCACCTGACTCTATGCCTCCAGGATACTTTTCTGCTGGACTCCACAAAAATAAAAGCCCTAAAAAGCTTCCTCATGCTTCCACCCAGTCTTCCCCTTTTGGCCCCAGGTTCTGAGAGGTGTTCTCAAATCATGTCATTTTTTACTTAGTTTCCCATCTGCTCCATTTCAACTGATAATCATGTGCATAACCTACAATTAACATTATCTCTTCTTGAATTATTTCAACACTGTATATGCTTTCATATCAATCCCTTTAACATGTTTGTTTAGAGTATAATATCCTATCATCCATTCTCTTTCACATGATGTATTAAAAAATGAAACAAGTAGCCTCCAAACTCAACCCAGTATGTCTATAGTGGAATCTAGTCTCTCTCTCTTTCTCTCTCTGATTCCACATCCTCTGTCATGGTGTTTTCAAGCTCACCCATTATTCAGCTGGACCTTACTTCTCGTGAGACTTATGCACCCACCAAAGAGAGACATGAAGATCTTTACCACTGCAGTGCTGTAAGAAGTATACCACCAGCCTGGTGTATCTTGATGTACACTCAGTCTCCAGAATGCAGCCCAAGCCCTTCCATTTCTGGCTGTTTTTTCCTGAGGACATACACACTAACACATGGGTTATTTCCTGACAACAGACTTTCTCCTTATAGCAATATAACTAAATCTTAATTTTTAATAACAGCCCTATGTAATCATTCTGCCTCAAATACCTGGCCTCCTGCCACAGAAATATTCATAATGATAGTCAAATGATGTTCCCTACATCAACTGCTGTACAATAACATGTAATCAGTCAAATGTCTTCCAGTTGGATTAATATCCAATCCTATCAAAACTAAGTAATACGTTTCTTAAACTTTTGCTCTAGTGTTCAAAATGTCACCACTTATTACTTTTACCTTTTTACCATTCTTTTATTTTTACCATTTTACCATTTTACCATATGTGAATTGTTCTATTCACTTTAGAATTGTCCCTATATTTTACACAGCCAGCTGTCTTTCCTTTTCTGTGAATTATCTCTATTATTATACATAGTTTCTAGAAATAACACCCCTTCACTACCATTACCTTCATTTATGAGTCCCCTAACCCATAACAGCCATTGTTTGATACATACTTAAAACATCCTTAAGTCAATTTATATATCATTTATATCAGTATCAGTCCCTCCTCAGGAACATATACACAACCTTATGTTCCTCAAAACAAAAATAAATTGACCAAACGAGAAAAAGAGAAGAAAAAAAATTATAATAATTACACATTTGCAATAAATTACCACTATTTGTAATGTAATTAAACCTGGAGAAAACGTCCATCTGTTTCATTCTATGCCCATGTTATTATTGGTCTCTTTCTTCTTCATTCTTGGGTATCATTGCATAACAGACTACCTTTTTATTCAATTAAACATTACATTTTATCATTACAATTACAATGACATTATAAAACAAAAGAAACAAAAAACCTTTAATCTAATATTCTGTAAGTTTTGTCAACCACCTTGTCTCAGGATTAGATTCCAGAGCGGCCCTAGGCCTATTAAATTTAAACAGTTCTATATCTAAATAACTAAACAGTTATTTTTTTTAATACATTTTCCAACCCAATATTCAGGATAACAATCCTTAGTGTTTACTTTAACTCAAATTTGACCTTATCTATTCAATACACATCATCCCTTTAATAATTAACATTTATACTAAACACTTTTATTACCAGTACTATCTATTTTCCCAATAGCCCTTTTGTCTCAGTTTCTCTCATGAGTGGCCTGATAATAAAAAGGTCAGTACCCCAATTCCTTTAAGTCATTATTCTCCCAACAAATATAATGTCATTTCAGCATGTCTTTTTTAGATACAGTTCACAGGTCATCAGACACAGTTGTCCCTCACTATTCAGTCGGTTAGGGTGAGTTTGAGCTCCACACCCACTTGTAGTGATATTCTCTCCCATGCCTTAAAGCATTCTGACGTCACCTTTTATGATAATTCCCTTATTCTACTGGTGATCTCTCAGATGAATTACAGATGAGGTATTTATCAACAAAACCCTCACAGAGACCCACACTCCAATAAACCCTTTGGAGTAACTTTCATCACTTTTTATATGCAGAATGAACAAAACACATTTGTGTATTTACCCAAAGACCATAACCCCAAGGAACTGATAGTTTTACCCATGAACCCATGTTATATCAAAATAAAAATTAAAATAAACCTATTCGAATAACTTATTCAATTTAAGGGTACAACTCTTCATAATTTTCCCAGGGACAGAATAGATTTTCAAAGTAATTATACAGTTTGAATAGAGTCTGGTGTCTTTTAAACATTTTATAAGTAAATCCCACCTGTTCCAACAATTTCTAGTAAAAGGTGATCAGTCTTTCACAGGAAATTCTTAGGATTCAGGGCATTTTGACACCATTAATATGTTTCCACTCCCCCTTTCTTTAGGAACAACTTAAATACATTTTTCAAAAACATTTCCATCCTTTTGCATACCCAATTTGAAACTGAATTGGAAAAAACCCTTCCAATAAATCTACTAATGCATATTCATTCCCAGTACATGGTGTACTTACTAGTGAACCATAAGCCAATAACGCAAAGGAACTGGACTCACTTATCCAGAACTCCATTTTTTAGCCTTATCCAGATATTTTTATTTTTAAAGCGGCTGACTTTAACTAACTGCTTTCCACAGTAATGCAGTCTCCAATGACATTTTGACCAGAGAAGATTAAAACCCTTTTTTTTCTTATTCTTTCTGGAAAAGAAAGTATACATATCGTAATATTCACAATGTTACCTTTTAATCAGCAAATAGTTTTTATTCCATAAACGTCTTAACAATTTTCAGAGAATGACGGTATAGAATGCCTAACAATTAAAATCCCATCTGTACTCTACTAGATGTCAAGTCAAACGTGATCTAATACTTCTCCTTGACCACATATAAACTGTAATCTCTATGAAACACTCATTGTTCGCTCAGAGACTATACACCGCCAAGTAAAAAATTCCATTCTCACTAACCTCAAACCGATTAGTTTTTTTTTATTTTGACAAGGATATAAACTCTTGTATAGCGGCATTTCCTGCTACCGCACTAAGTTCTAGTGTCACATTACACTAATTTTCCCCATACCCATATTCAAAACAGAGAGCTATTTTCTTATTCGTTCTTAGATATTGTCAATAGTTCTGCTAATCACCCGCACGTCTGCGAGGACTAGAGGAACCACATTTGTAATGTATTTTCTGATGATAGAATGTTGACATCAGAACGCCTGCAAATCGAGCTTCACATTTTGGTCCCATGCGACTGTGCCTCCCTTATTCTATTCATCCTGTTTATCAGGTAATAGTGTCCTTCTCTCTCTATTCTATGGAAACAGTCATTTTGTTGTCATGCCACTATTTATTAATTTATTTTTCCTAAATACTCCCATGTATTATACACCTTTTATGTACAATTTTTCCGAGGTAGAGCTAATCCCCTTTCCAATTAAAAATGCATTTGTCACATCACTTAATTTCTCTTATCAAAGCCTGCTCTATATAGTACAGACATTATTTCTGAATACTACAGATGACTTAATGTCTTATTCTAGTACAGTACTTCAAATATCACTATGTTTTTCCCTTTACAGATATAATTATTTATTCGTTTGGTTTGTTGTTACAGTTCTAATCAATTTTTAAGATTACATTTACATTACATTTAAGTCATTTAGCAGATGCTCTTATCCTGAGCGACTTACAAATTGGAAAGTTCATACATATTCATCCTGGTCCCCCCGTGGGAATTGAACCCTCAACCCTGGCGTTGCAAGCACCATGCTCTACCAACTGAGCCACACAGGTCCACTGCCCGCTCCGTTAAGATCTCTATCTAACGTCTTACTTTTACCTTTATTTATTTATTTTGTCTATACTTTCTTACCTCTTCTCTATATTCTTATTGTTTGATCCTATGGTCAATTTACTAGTGAGTCAAGCCTCCCCTGTTCTCCTGTTTTATCCTGGCCACTCCATTTTGCACCCCTCTCTACTCTTCAGGCTATTTTTAGACCGTAGCTTCTGTAGGCACAGAGTGATCGACGGCCTGTTTTTCCCTCTTCCTTTGTTTCACCGTACGTGAATTCTTAATGTGTCCTATATTTCACTATTTATCACTATTTATTTTAACTAACCTAGATTCGTTTTTAACTTTATAGTACAATTTCAATTTATCGACGATTCTACTTTCTGTTTTGTTACCACACTGTTCTATTCATATTATACTATTCGTTTAACGCCTCTTTAATTATTTTTATTCATTATTTATTTTGACACCTTTTTAGTAATTTTACTATGGTCGCTTACTACTTTATCACGTCAGTGTTTTTATCCTTGATTATAACTTATTTTACTTCGATGTTCCTTAATCTCGTTCCCTCTATACAATAGTTAGTGGCACCCTTCCTCAACTCTATACTCTGTCACAGGAGGGCTGCGCACACAACCTGTCCTTTCTTTCTTCCTAATGTTCTATCTCTACACAGATCTACTCATTTCTTACAACATTTTCATTCATCCTTTTATGTTTCATCCGTTCATTCAATCCCTTTGTTTTTACCTCAAAACAACTTAGTCTTTCTTTATTGACTTAATTCACTTCCTCCTACATAAGCCTAGACTGCTAGGATTTCTACAATATGACGAGACTACTGTCTAATCGGATCAGCTTGTCTTCATATCCTATTCACCCCCCCAATACTGATCTTTTCTTCTATTATTAGAGTAGTATTGTGGCGTGACCTACTGAATTACAAAACCCTGTTAGCTAGACAGAGCGGTTTTTTATTCGCAGGATTTCTTTTGCATTTGAACGCCGCACAATCGGGCCAACGTTTTTCCTGCAACCTAAATATTTCACCCGTACAGTCCTCCTTTCAGAGCGGTAACTATGAATATTTATTTAACTACTGATTTATGTTTTGACCGTATAAGCTACTTTTGCAGTTGAACGCCGCACAATCGGGCCAACGTTTTCCTGCAACCTAATATTTCACCCGTACAGTCCCCCTTTCAGAGCGGTAACCATGAAATATTTATTTAATTACTGATTTATGCTTTGACCGTATAAGCTACTTTTGCAGTTGAAATATTTATTTAACTACTAAATATTCACCAACAGACCCTTCTGCCGTGAATATCCCACCCAAGCAGACCTCTTTAAAAATGTTCCTTTTTTAAAGAGCGGTATCGTGGCTTCCTAACTACTTATTTATGCAGTTCTCTGTTATCTTTAGAGCCGTTATTCATAAGTAACCTGTCCAAGCATTCCTTCTACTAATTTTATTGAAGAGGTATCACAGGATTTTCTACCTACATTATCTGTCCCTTATTATAGCCAGCCATCTCAGCCAGATTCGCAAACAACCGCATCATTTAAGCTACACATTCGAACAGTCTGATCAGAACGAGCGCATGCATACCCACTCCGCTAAACACCTAACTCAAGCAAAGTTCACAGCGCCTATTCACTCATTCTCTATACATGCGCATACATTTATATTTAATACAATTCCCCAAATTACACATACATGCAAATTCATTTGAATTCAAAAGTTCTTTCGTTTTTACTGGTTTCTTTTTAGGAAATTTGAAAGAGAGACTTACATGGCGCCCCTCTCGCTGAGACAGGATCTCTGAAGCAATCCATACAAACATTTCAACTATGTAAGAACAAGCTTACCTTTTTATAGTTGTGGCCATATTGTTTGCAGGATTGTCCAAAGAAACTATCACCAGCCCTGAACGCCATTCCTCAGTCCCTGTCCCTCCTGGCAAGCTCGCCAAATATGTCGTGGAAAATCATCTCAGAAATATAACACTTACAAGAACTTTGTGAATTCAATCATGCTTTTTAATACAAAGTATATCAAAGCCGGAATGGCCCGCGGCACACACACCCCGCTTCCCAACCCCGGCTCCAACATTTATACACAAATAGCATATGGGTCCACCCCATATGCAAATAAAGTTTCCTTTCTGAAGTCATTCACCACCATCTGCTTTCAATTAGTTTATAATGGTGGCCAGACCCTCTATCCCAGTGTGTCAACAGACTCCGTGTCCCTTCCCTTCACCACTAAATCAATGCACTCTTTGTTCTGTTCCCCCCTATCCTTAGGGTGTCCAATTGCCTTAGGCATATTTCTCTGGTATGTGTGCTTTAAGTGGAATGGGTAGACTATAAGTCTAGTGTGTCCAATTGTTTTAGGTGCCCATGTGTCTGGTCAGTCTGTCAGCACAATGGAGAAAATAAGAGGGCCAGAACGTCCCTTAGTATATCTCCATTACCACAGTCTCATGATCAACGTGAACATGTGGTTCGTTACTTTAATGTTCAGCTGTCTTATGTCTTTATATGTTATCCATGTGTCTTATGTTACTACTACACAACATGTGAAAATCGTTGTGGAAATCTGTTGCAGCTCAGGTCGACCACAAAACCCACAATGCAATGCTCTCTATGGGCGGGTTGCTGGCTAGCTAGCAAACAGACAAACAAACGTAGCTACACACAATAATACCAAAAACAATATCAGCAGGTTACGTAGCTAGTTTGCTAGTTCGCCTAAACAAGCTGCACTATCAATTTAGGAGTCTACAATCTCACTGTTCAACCTGCAGATCGATGTGCCTCACAGAGTGGATACAAACATTCGCAACAGCATAAATACTTCTGAGGAGATGGGGGAAACTCCATTAAAATCCTGTTAACGCTCATTGTGTACATTACCCATGCTACGTCAATGGGCCGCGCGGTGCATTCTGGCTGATTATGGGGTGCTCGCTCAAAAACACAACATTAGCATGAATTTCGTGTACAACATTACGAATATTTTCCAAGATATTATATAATTGATATCTTGATATCTGTATTATTGTATAGCTTTGTAATCGTGACATTATGTACTTTCGAGGAAAATAGGCACGTTTCTCGACTCATTCCCTGAACTTTGAGAAGGGAATGCGCGACGATTAGTTTAGCAACCGCGTGACGCTGCATGACAACGTAAACTGAATTGGGCCACAGTCTGCTGGGTGGGGCGTTATACGTTCCCCCCATTCATTGCGATTCCTATTTGTTTTCTCTAATATCTCTGGCAACGGCAACATGCAATTAACCCTTAACTGAAGAGGCAGACAAATAGGATAAATGTGCTAGCTACAGATGTATTTATTCGGTTTTATTTCCTGCAGTGTCTATTCATTTTCCAAATGCACGGCCGCTTTCCCTCTATATATTGTTATAGAGTTTTCACAAACGCCTTAGTATACATAATTCCCAAACATTCTAAGAATTTATGAAAACGTGAAAATGACCATATCTAAGTGGTCGCTTGTCAGGAAATGTTTTAAAAGTGTCATATTCTTCCTGGGGGTGTATAATCCATTTATTTCAATTGACTGATATCCTTTATATGAACGGTAACTCAGAAAAATCTTTGAAATTGTTGCATTTATATTTTTGTTCAATATATTTTGGATGCAATTTGAATGGAATTGATGGAGAGAAAGACTGCGACAGAGTGTTGGCCTGTGCACTGATTTAAATCAGTGATATTTAAGTGATAGGCTGTTTTAAAGCTCTTCAGCTGCAATAAATATAACAAACGTATCTTTACAATACAACATGTGACCCCCGAAAACTAGACGTGTAAATTAGACTCGTTTTCCGTCCTTATATTACTGTAGTATAGGCTACTTGTCACAAGAAAAAAAGTTACCATGACGAGATGATAGGTCTACATGCATTGTGAACTGCGCTCCATGCTGAGATGTGCTGTCTGTCCCCACCCTGAGGGTTGATGATCGATCATGCAGAGAGCAGAAAGAAGGCTGTAGAGAAGTCAGATTTTGACATTGCATATAATTCAACAGTTCCATTTTACATCTTGCTGTTAATATAAATAAGGTATTATAATTAACCGGGTTCTCGCAGTTATTTCTGGAAAAGGGAGTGGGTTTGGGCGGTAAAATTCTGTAACCCCGTGTCCACTATTCAGCCCTAGTAACCATGCACTCCTTAAATACCTCAGTGTCAGTGAATAACTTTGTGTGTTAAGTTAAAATCAGGGCTCTAATTGAGGGGGTATTGAGGCTTTTGTTAAAGAAAATGGCTGATTATATAAAGCGATCTATAACGACCTCTAGCTGCAATGCTTTACGCAAGAAACAAGCTGTAAAATGCCGGCGAAAGACGTGACCGATGTTTGTAGGATATCTTTGGTTTGTCTATGATATTCAGAGGCTGTCACCATCAACTGATGTTCGACATTTCAACAGGCAATTAAACATCATACTAACTCTAAATCACCCAGGAGCACGCCAGGTTGCTTATGGAACGAAAATGTATTATTTAGACTATTATTATTTCAAGGCTACAGCCTGACATTTAAGAAATCAATTGTGAAGCATTTGTGACACGCTACTGGCTGGCAGGAGCGCTAAGCATTGCAACAACACATCAACAACCGCACTCAACAACGTGCCTATAAATTGAGCATTTAGGCTGTATAAAATGCCGTATTAGGCTGTACAGTCACTCTACAGAGCCTTTGAATTACTTATAGAAACACGAGTTTGGCCAGTCTTTGGTTTGAGGATCATGTGGTGAGTTATGCATGCCCAGTTTGTTAATTTAGCCCAGCAGAGGCTAGTCTATTATCCCATGCCCTAATCACAGTCAACACAAATCTTTTTTGTAACAACAATATCATGGAATAAAATTGAATAAATTAGACTATTCTCTTTTTTAACAATAGCCTGTATAGATATCAAAATGTCTCCGGTGCTGCGGCATGCGGTCATTTGTTGTCATGCTCTGCTTTGGCATTGAAAAGGTTCTGCTTGTCACCAGTAATGTAAAATGACGTAGAATTACATGAATTGCGTTAAAAGGCCATATTTTTCTCGGAAACACAAATAAGATGATAGATTCATGCAGTGCTTTTATTATAATGGACATCTTTGTCTGTGTTGGTCTGCGAATCCACAACTTTCTGGCTACTTTGCCATGTCATGCTTACACAACGAAGAATAGTTTCTAAAACAGCATATCCAAGGCTCTGGTCTGTCCTAGGAGTGATTGTAAATGCAGGGTTTGATACTGTGATCGTTTGACTTGGCAGTGCGACACACATTTTTAATTGGACGCAAGGGTTCCAGTGAAAATGTTTAACCTGGTTACGTTCGTTTTTGGTTCACAATTAGCTTAAAAAATATATATATATTATCGTGATTTATTCAAATAGTAATGTGTAATTGACCAAAAAGAAACCAACTTTCTGAAGACGAAACAATGGCATGGAATGCACCTGTCTGTTTGTGTGTGCAGTGCAGTGCGTGTAGGGCCTATAGCCTATGTCTGAGTATACAACTTTGTGTAGGTGTTAGCGATAATGATAGCCTAGCCGTTTTCGTCTAGATGAAACTGCAATTGAAAGGTAACGACAAAGTAGCCTCTGCCTACCCGGAATAATCCTGATTATTTGTATAAATCCAGAGGCCATTTGTTTTGAAAACTCAATCACAAGTGCGCTACATACATAGGCGGCACGTCCATAAACTAAATTTCCCCTAAAATAAATTGAATCAAATTGCCAACATTATATAGCTTAATTAGCCTACTCCTATCTATATAGAAATTAAATAATTCAAAATAGGCTACTTAACAAGGACACAGGATCACAAAATAAACTGGATTTGCCTACAGTCGAAAGAGTCGGGCAATTTGGGAAGCGTTGGCAGCAAATAAGCAGCACCCTCAACACCTCTTTCCGCGGCTATGCTCGTGTCCCTCTATCAGTCTTCCTCTCAGTGTCTGTCTAGCTCCGTGCCAGCTCCACACAGGCTTGTCCGGTGCTAAAATACGTTTGTTCAACTTTAATTCCGAACCAAAAATAAACGTTTCGACGTTGAAATCAGGTTAATTTTCAGTTCTGAATGAACATAGAAAATACGGACGTTGTAAATACGTATTTTCTGGATGTTGAAATCAGGGTTGGACTCAATTCAGGGTACCTCAAATTCCAATTCAATTATTTAATTACATTTGAATGAAAGGAAATAGATTTGAATACAGTCAAATTAAATTCAAATGCCTCTTCAATTCCATTTTAGGTGTAGTCTATACAAATATACATCAAACATGTCGTTATATACTGTACATGCATATAAAATATTGTTGAAACAAAAGATTTTCAGGACAAACTTAAAATGAATGATCAAGGAAAGCTGCATGTGAATATTTTAAGTTATAAAATGTCCTAAGTCACCTACATTTTGTTCAATATGGGGAAAATACAATATTTCCCAGACTGCATTAGTTTAATCCTCAAGTTGATCCTGAAGCCATACAAATGAAATGGTTGGTGGAAATGTAATTGGCTGTTCTAAGCGCTAAGGTTAAAATAGTATTTGAACATTGTTTCCGGAGAAAAGTGATTCTTTGTTATCTGCAAGGGTGACCTGTCAGATTCAATGAAACTCATGTTCTATGACTGAGTGGAATTTCTTTGAGATCCACCAGAGAGGAAGAGAGAGGTCCAACTTGGCAGAAAATCTGTCTCCCTCCAGCATGTGGTGTTTTTATAATTATTTTGCCCACCAAGCAAGGAGCTTCTGTATGAAAGTTAATGAGAGAGTGTTGAATTTGGTCAACAAAAAAATGAATGGCTTATTTGCTATGTGAGGTTTATTTGATCTAATAGGAGTTTCGTAATGCTTAAGTTGTTACGGAGTGTTCTGATATAAGTAGGACACGTGACATATCGGCAACTTTGAGAAAAAACACTGTTATATCTGAGTTGTCTCGATGGCTATGGATAAGGCTTGTAAGCATAGCATCTCTCTCCATTGAATACAGGCGGTTGACGTCAACAACCCTCATCTAATATTCAAAATAAGCATTACAATAATGAGCTGCATCCACCAATCCAAAGAAAGGATAGGTGGGAGCTAGACAGCCCGCTGTGCTGCTTTGTGGACAACGACACCCATTGTTAAGGCAGTGAGACATGTATCTTGTCACTGTATCCATCATCTAGAATTGCACTGAATTAAATTTGACTTTCTGTCACTGAAACTCAAATTCCTGTGTGATGTGGCCAATTAGAACTTCAACTCATGAGCAATGTTCTCTCCAACTTGATAGTTTCCCCCATTAGTTAACACTATAAACAACATTTGCCTCTACTGTGGGAATTGTGCTCGAATCAACGCAATATTAGCCACTTTCAATGCAACTTCCTGAAATTAAACAAACTATATAAGACTTAGTATGCAAAATGAACTATGCAAAATATTTTGTAGGCAGAGTGCAACAGAGTAGGATTCTATAGCATTGACAGGCACAACTCAGGCCCGTACTCTGAGCCATCATACTCATGCATAAAAATAAAAAAACTAATAATGAAGGAAAAGCATTGCAAATTAGAATTTTGTCAAGTTTGTGTGGGAGAGGTGGATTTTTTTTAATTATCGATCAATAATGACAAACCTCCTGGCATTGACAACTTAGACGGAAAGCAACTGAGGATGGTAGCTGACTATGACCACTCCTATCTGTCATATCTTTAACCTGAGCCTAGCGGAGAGTGGTTTTCCTCAGGCCTGGAGGGAGGCCAAAGTCATTCCGCTACCCAAGAGTGTTAAATCGGCCATTACTGGTTCTAACAGCAGACCTATCAGCCTGCTGCCAGCTCTAAGTAAACTGTTGTTTTACCAAATACAATGCTTTCTCTGTAAACAAATTAACAACAGACTTTCAGCATGCTTATGTTATGGGATGCATTTTTCCCGTCGTTGTTGATGGTAGGCCACCCTGGTAGGCTTACATTATGATCAAATAGCCACAGTAGCCTACTTGGCCACTGTTAAAACTGTAACTTAAAGCTACTTGGCCACTGTTTAAACTACAACTTAAAGCTACTTGGCCACTGTTAAAACTGCAACTTAAAGCTACTTGGCCACTGTTAAAATTGTAACTTAAATCCACTTGGCCACTGTTAAAACTAACTTAAAGCTACAGTACTAGGCCACTGTTAAAACTAACTTAAAGCTACAGTACTAGGCCACTGTTAAAACTGTAACTTAAAGCGGGTACAGCCTCAGTGTTCACAATAAACATGTACCGGAAGTTGCACAGAATTTTCATAACATTCAAGTTTGTGCTCAGCAGACCTAATATTTGCTCAATGCTGAACACAATTAGAGGGAACTTTTCTCATTAGTTGAATGGGAGTCAATTCCAAAATTCTGAATTGAGCCCAACCCTGATTGAATTGAGCCCAACCCTGATTGAATTGAGCCCAACCCTGATTGAATTGAGCCCAACCCTAATTGAATTGAGCCCAACCCTGTTTGAATTGAGCCCAACCCTGATTGAATTGAGCCCAACCCTGTTTGAATTGAGCCCAACCCTGATTGAATTGAGCCCAACCCTGTTTGAATTGAGCCCAACCCTGATTGAATTGAGCCCAACCCTGATTGCTACAGAAATGTATCTAAACCAAAGCAGTTTGACTTCTTAGCAATGAAGTTGCAACTGTGAGCTGCTGTAAACCTATGTGATTGGATACAAAGGTTGAGTCTCTAGATTCCCTTGCTGCTCTGGAGAAATAATGAAATGGTTCTCATAGTGATTTAAACTGGGACTGTTTATCTACAAACTCTGAGGCCATGTCATTTGTTACATTTCAGCCAATTGATAAAAACAGCTCAAAGGCTGAACCCAAAAGACAACTCTAAATTGACACTTATTTATATTATCCTAAAATAATTGAACTAATTCTATTGTGTCTCTTTGCTCAACAGGTAGCCAATGCTATTAATGTTGTAGCGAACAGCATGGCAGGGAAGTGAACCCGGGTCGTTGGCGTGAAAGGCAAACACCCTACACATCGCAATAGGGTTAACCCAGATGGTGGGAATTGGAACATGGCTCACTATACTGCCCCTTTTCCAACTGGAAGGCACTACTTAGCCCCCTCATACGTCCAGGCCTTTTGATGGCCTCACGGCCACCATCCACCTTCTGACATCGATGTAGCAAACAGCGGGGCAGGGAAGCATACCCGGGTCGCTGGCATGAAAAGCAAACACCCTACACATCATGCCATTGGCACCAATAGGGTTAACCCACTTGGTGGGAATTGTAACGTGGCTCATATACCAAGGATTGTTATACTATAGTGGAACTAATATGATGCAACTACATCTTTCATACAAAATGTGAAATGTAAAACTATAATATATGAATATGCACTATGTTTTTGAATTTGATTTGCCTAATCCCAGTTAGCGTCTGTCCCAAGAGAAATAGACTGTTAAGTCCGAGTGTTTTACTTCCATTCACTATACTATAATTACACCATACATTTAATTTCCCTTCAAACTTCACAATAATCTTACCTTGTAGCCTGAATTCACAACCAGAACATGTTAAATCATTGACATATTTCCCATTCTGCTTAGAGAGCAACTTCCTGATGTCTGTATCTATGTTCTAGGTACAGTTGATCTTTGGACTCTGGGTGTGTGTTGTGTATCCTACCTTTGGCTAATCTCTCGTGGACAAATTACAACACGGAAACATAAATTACCAAATGACTGAAGATTTTAGTTCTGGGTTAACCGAGATTAACCTTGAGCTACTCAGCTACCACGTATTGTCTTGACTGATCTGTTCAGGATTCAGGATACAGTCTGTGTAGCGCTCCCACCACTACAGTTGGAGAAAAGATATGGCTCGTTGTTCTAAGGGCTGTATTCTCACCTTGGTCTTCTGGGATGGTTCAATGACAAGGCCATCACGGAACGAGATGTTCAGCTGTAGAGACAACACAGTAATTCAGTATGTCTGGTCCTCCATCATGTTGTTCAGCTGTAGAGAGACACCACAACACAGTAATTCAGTATGTCTGGTCCTCCATCATGTTGTTCAGCTGTAGAGACACAACACAGTAATTCAGTATGTCTGGTCCTCCATCATGTTGTTCAGCTGTAGAGACACAACAACACAGTAATTCAGTATGTCTGGTCCTCCATCATGTTGTTCAGCTGTAGAGACACAACAACACAGTAATTCAGTATGTCTGGTCCTCCATCATGTTGTTCAGCTGTAGAGACACAACACAGTAATTCAGTATGTCTGGTCCTCCATCATGTTGTTCAGCTGTAGACACAACAACACAGTAATTCAGTATGTCTGGTCCTCCATCATGTTGTTCAGCTGTAGAGACACAACACAGTAATTCAGTATGTCTGGTCCTCCATCATGTTGTTCAGCTGTAGAGACACAACACAGTAATTCAGTATGTCTGGTCCTCCATCATGTTGTTCAGCTGTAGAGACACAACACAGTAATTCAGTATGTCTGGTCCTCCATCATGTTGTTCAGCTGTAGAGACACAACAACACAGTAATTCAGTATGTCTGGTCCTCCATCATGTTGTTCAGCTGTAGAGACACAACAACACAGTAATTCAGTATGTCTGGTCCTCCATCATGTTGTTCAGCTGTAGAGACACAACCCAGTAATTCAGTATGTCTGGTCCTCCATCATGTTGTTCAGCTGTAGAGACACAACACAGTAATTCAGTATGTCTGGTCCTCCATCATGTTGTTCAGCTGTAGAGACACAACAACACAGTAATTCAGTATGTCTGGTCCTCCATCATGTTGTTCAGCTGTAGAGACACAACCCAGTAATTCAGTATGTCTGGTCCTCCATCATGTTGTTCAGCTGTAGAGACACAACAACACAGTAATTCAGTATGTCTGGTCCTCCATCATGTTGTTCAGCTGTAGAGACACAACACAGTAATTCAGTATGTCTGGTCCTCCATCATGATGTTCAGCTGTAGAGACACAACACAGTAATTCAGTATGTCTGGTCCTCCATCATGTTGTTCAGCTGTAGAGACAACACAGTAATTCAGTATGTCTGGTCCTCCATCATGTTGTTCAGCTGTAGAGACACAACACAGTAATTCAGTATGTCTGGTCCTCCATCATGTTGTTCAGCTGTAGAGACACAACACAGTAATTCAGTATGTCTGGTCCTCCATCATGTTGTTCAGCTGTAGAGACACAACAACACAGTAATTCAGTATGTCTGGTCCTCCATCGTGTTGTTCAGCTGTAGAGACACAACAACACAGTAATTCAGTATGTCTGGTCCTCCATCATGTTGTTCAGCTGTAGAGACACAACAACACAGTAATTCAGTATGTCTGGTCCTCCATCATGTTGTTCAGCTGTAGAGACACAACAACACAGTAATTCAGTATGTCTGGTCCTCCATCATGTTGTTCAGCTGTAGAGACACAACAACACAGTAATTCAGTATGTCTGGTCCTCCATCATGTTGTTCAGCTGTAGAGACACAACACAGTAATTCAGTATGTCTGGTCCTCCATCATGTTGTTCAGCTGTAGAGACACAACACAGTAATTCAGTATGTCTGGTCCTCCATCATGTTGTTCAGCTGTAGAGACACAACAACACAGTAATTCAGTATGTCTGGTCCTCCATCATGATGTTCAGCTGTAGAGACACAACAACACAGTAATTCAGTATGTCTGGTCCTCCATCATGTTGTTCAGCTGTAGAGACACAACAACACAGTAATTCAGTATGTCTGGTCCTCCATCATGTTGTTCAGCTGTAGAGACAACAACACAGTAATTCAGTATGTCTGGTCCTCCATCATGTTGTTCAGCTGTAGAGACACAACACAGTAATTCAGTATGTCTGGTCCTCCATCATGTTGTTCAGCTGTAGAGACACAACAACACAGTAATTCAGTATGTCTGGTCCTCCATCATGTTGTTCAGCTGTAGAGACACAACAACACAGTAATTCAGTATGTCTGGTCCTCCATCATGTTGTTCAGCTGTAGAGACAACACAGTAATTCAGTATGTCTGGTCCTCCATCATGTTGTTCAGCTGTAGAGACACAACAAAACAGTAATTCAGTATGTCTGGTCCTCCATCATGTTGTTCAGCTGTAGAGACAACACAGTAATTCAGTATGTCTGGTCCTCCATCATGTTGTTCAGCTGTAGAGACAACACAGTAATTCAGTATGTCTGGTCCTCCATCATGTTGTTCAGCTGTAGAGACACAACAACACAGTAATTCAGTATGTCTGGTCCTCCATCATGTTGTTCAGCTGTAGAGACAAGACAGTAATTCAGTATGTCTGGTCCTCCATCATGTTGTTCAGCTGTAGAGACACAACAACACAGTAATTCAGTATGTCTGGTCCTCCATCATGTTGTTCAGCTGTAGAGACACAACAACACAGTAATTCAGTATGTCTGGTCCTCCATCATGTTGTTCAGCTGTAGAGACACAACAACACAGTAATTCAGTATGTCTGGTCCTCCATCATGTTGTTCAGCTGTAGAGACACAACACAGTAATTCAGTATGTCTGGTCCTCCATCATGTTGTTCAGCTGTAGAGACACAACAACACAGTAATTCAGTATGTCTGGTCCTCCATCATGTTGTTCAGCTGTAGAGACACAACAACACAGTAATTCAGTATGTCTGGTCCTCCATCATGTTGTTCAGCTGTAGAGACACAACACAGTAATTCAGTATGTCTGGTCCTCCATCATGTTGTTCAGCTGTAGAGACACACCACAGTAATTCAGTATGTCTGGTCCTCCATCATGTTGTTCAGCTGTAGAGACACAACACAGTAATTCAGTATGTCTGGTCCTCCATCATGTTGTTCAGCTGTAGAGACACAACAACACAGTAATTCAGTATGTCTGGTCCTCCATCATGTTGTTCAGCTGTAGAGACACACAACAACACAGTAATTCAGTATGTCTGGTCCTCCATCATGTTGTTCAGCTGTAGAGACACAACAACACAGTAATTCAGTATGTCTGGTCCTCCATCATGTTGTTCAGCTGTAGAGACACAACACAGTAATTCAGTATGTCTGGTCCTCCATCATGTTGTTCAGCTGTAGACACAACAACACAGTAATTCAGTATGTCTGGTCCTCCATCATGTTGTTCAGCTGTAGAGACACAACAACACAGTAATTCAGTATGTCTGGTCCTCCATCGTGTTGTTCAGCTGTAGAGACACAACACAGTAATTCAGTATGTCTGGTCCTCCATCATGTTGTTCAGCTGTAGAGACACAACAACACAGTAATTCAGTATGTCTGGTCCTCCATCATGTTGTTCAGCTGTAGAGACACAACACAGTAATTCAGTATGTCTGGTCCTCCATCATGTTGTTCAGCTGTAGAGACAACAACACAGTAATTCAGTATGTCTGGTCCTCCATCATGTTGTTCAGCTGTAGAGACACAACAACACAGTAATTCAGTATGCCTGGTCCTCCATCATGTTGTTCAGCTGTAGAGACACAACAACACAGTAATTCAGTATGTCTGGTCCTCCATCATGTTGTTCAGCTGTAGAGACACAACAACACAGTAATTCAGTATGTCTGGTCCTCCATCATGTTGTTCAGCTGTAGAGACACAACACAGTAATTCAGTATGTCTGGTCCTCCATCATGTTGTTCAGCTGTAGAGACACAACACAGTAATTCAGTATGTCTGGTCCTCCATCATGTTGTTCAGCTGTAGAGACACAACACAGTAATTCAGTATGTCTGGTCCTCCATCATGTTGTTCAGCTGTAGAGACACAACACAGTAATTCAGTATGTCTGGTCCTCCATCATGTTGTTCAGCTGTAGAGACACAACACAGTAATTCAGTATGTCTGGTCCTCCATCATGTTGTTCAGCTGTAGAGACACAACACAGTAATTCAGTATGTCTGGTCCTCCATCATGTTGTTCAGCTGTAGAGACACAACAACACAGTAATTCAGTATGTCTGGTCCTCCATCATGTTGTTCAGCTGTAGAGACACAACACAGTAATTCAGTATGTCTGGTCCTCCATCATGTTGTTCAGCTGTAGAGACACAACAACACAGTAATTCAGTATGTCTGGTCCTCCATCATGTTGTTCAGCTGTAGAGACACACAACGACACAGTAATTCAGTATGTCTGGTCCTCCATCAGGTTGTTCAGCTGTAGAGACACAACACAGTAATTCAGTATGTCTGGTCCTCCATCATGTTGTTCAGCTGTAGAGACACAACAACACAGTAATTCAGTATGTCTGGTCCTCCATCATGTTGTTCAGCTGTAGAGACACAACACAGTAATTCAGTATGTCTGGTCCTCCATCATGTTGTTCAGCTGTAGAGACACATCAACACAGTAATTCAGTATGTCTGGTCCTCCATCATGTTGTTCAGCTGTAGAGACACACAACAACACAGTAATTCAGTATGTCTGGTCCTCCATCATGTTGTTCAGCTGTAGAGACACAACAACACAGTAATTCAGTATGTCTGGTCCTCCATCATGTTGTTCAGCTGTAGAGACACACAACACAGTAATTCAGTATGTCTGGTCCTCCATCATGTTGTTCAGCTGTAGAGACACAACACAGTAATTCAGTATGTCTGGTCCTCCATCATGTTGTTCAGCTGTAGAGACACAACACAGTAATTCAGTATGTCTGGTCCTCCATCATGTTGTTCAGCTGTAGAGACACAACACAGTAATTCAGTATGTCTGGTCCTCCATCATGTTGTTCAGCTGTAGAGACACAACACAGTAATTCAGTATGTCTGGTCCTCCATCATGTTGTTCAGCTGTAGAGACACAACACAGTAATTCAGTATGTCTGGTCCTCCATCATGTTGTTCAGCTGTAGAGACACAACAACACAGTAATTCAGTATGTCTGGTCCTCCATCATGTTGTTCAGCTGTAGAGACACACAACACAGTAATTCAGTATGTCTGGTCCTCCATCATGTTGTTCAGCTGTAGAGACACAACACACAGTAATTCAGTATGTCTGGTCCTCCATCATGTTGTTCAGCTGTAGAGACACAACAACACAGTAATTCAGTATGTCTGGTCCTCCATCATGTTGTTCAGCTGTAGAGACACAACACAGTAATTCAGTATGTCTGGTCCTCCATCATGTTGTTCAGCTGTAGAGACACAACAAAGTAATTCAGTATGTCTGGTCCTCCATCATGTTGTTCAGCTGTAGAGACACAACACAGTAATTCAGTATGTCTGGTCCTCCATCATGTTGTTCAGCTGTAGAGACAACACAGTAATTCAGTATTCTGGTCCTCCATCATGTTGTTCAGCTGTAGAGACACAAACACAGTAATTCAGTATGTCTGGTCCTCCATCATGTTGTTCAGCTGTAGAGACACAACAACACAGTAATTCAGTATGTCTGGTCCTCCATCATGTTGTTCAGCTGTAGAGACACAACAACACAGTAATTCAGTATGTCTGGTCCTCCATCATGTTGTTCAGCTGTAGAGACACAAACAACACAGTAATTCAGTATGTCTGGTCCTCCATCATGTTGTTCAGCTGTAGAGACACAACACAGTAATTCAGTATGTCTGGTCCTCCATCATGTTGTTCAGCTGTAGAGACACAACAACACAGTAATTCAGTATGTCTGGTCCTCCATCATGTTGTTCAGCTGTAGAGACACAACACAGTAATTCAGTATGTCTGGTCCTCCATCATGTTGTTCAGCTGTAGAGACACACAACAACACAGTAATTCAGTATGTCTGGTCCTCCATCATGTTGTTCAGCTGTAGAGACACAACACACAGTAATTCAGTATGTCTGGTCCTCCATCATGTTGTTCAGCTGTAGAGACAACACAGTAATTCAGTATGTCTGGTCCTCCATCATGTTGTTCAGCTGTAGAGACACAACACAGTAATTCAGTATGTCTGGTCCTCCATCATGTTGTTCAGCTGTAGAGACACAACAACACAGTAATTCAGTATGTCTGGTCCTCCATCATGTTGTTCAGCTGTAGAGACACAACACAGTAATTCAGTATGTCTGGTCCTCCATCATGTTGTTCAGCTGTAGAGACACAACACAGTAATTCAGTATGTCTGGTCCTCCATCATGTTGTTCAGCTGTAGAGACACAACACAGTAATTCAGTATGTCTGGTCCTCCATCATGTTGTTCAGCTGTAGAGACACAACACAGTAATTCAGTATGTCTGGTCCTCCATCATGTTGTTCAGCTGTAGAGACACAACACAGTAATTCAGTATGTCTGGTCCTCCATCATGTTGTTCAGCTGTAGAGACACAACACAGTAATTCAGTATGTCTGGTCCTCCATCATGTTGTTCAGCTGTAGAGACACAACACAGTAATTCAGTATGTCTGGTCCTCCATCATGTTGTTCAGCTGTAGAGACATTCAGTATGTCTGGTCCTCCATCATGTTGTTCACTGTAGAGACACCAACACAGTAAATCAGTATGTCTGGTCCTCCATCATGTTGTTCAGCTGTAGAGACACAACAACACAGTAATTCAGTATGTCTGGTCCTCCATCATGTTGTTCAGCTGTAGAGACACAACAACACAGTAATTCAGTATGTCTGGTCCTCCATCATGTTGTTCAGCTGTAGAGACCACAACACAGTAATTCAGTATGGTCTGGTCCTCCATCATGTTGTTCAGCTGTAGAGACACACAACAACACAGTAATTCAGTATGTCTGGTCCTCCATCATGTTGTTCAGCTGTAGAGGACACAACACAGTAATTCAGTATGTCTGGTCCTCCATCATGTGTTCAGCTGTAGAACACAGTATTCAGTATGTCTGGTCTTGGGCATGGCATGTGAAGGGGCAGCCAGCAGCAGGTACGGGGGCCTACCTCCACATGTTGTTCAGCGTAGAGACGACAACACAGTGAATTCAGTATGTCTGGTCCCTCCATTCATGTTGTTCAGCTGTAGAGACACAACAACCCAGTAATTCAGTATGTCTGGTCGCTCCATCATGTTTTTTCAGGCTGTAGCGACACACAACTACCACAGTATTCAGAATAGGTTCTGGTATCCTCCATCATATTGTCAGCTGTAGAACCCAACACAGTAATTCAGGTATGTCTGTCCTCCATCATATGTTGTTCGCTGTAGAGACACAACACACAGTAATTCAGTATGTCCTGGTCCTCCATCATGGTTGTTCAGCTGAGAGACACAACCAGTAATTCAGTATGTCCTGGTCCTCCCTCATGTATGTTCAGCTGTAGAGACACTCAACACAGTGTAACTTCGTATGTCTGGTCCTCCATCATGTTTTGTCAGCTGTAGAGACACCACGACCGGACAGTAATTCAGTATGTCTGGTCCTCCATCATGTTTTGTTTTTAGAGGCTTGTAGAAGACACAACAACACAGTAAATTCATGATGTCTGGTCCTGCCATCATGTGTTCAGCTGTAGAGACACAACAACACCAGTAATTCATATGTCTGGTCCTCCATCATGTTGTTCTCTGTAGAGACAACAACACAGTAATCAGTTGTCTGGTCCCCATCATGTTTGTTCACTTAGAGACACAACACAGTAATTCAGGTATGTCTGGTCTCATCTGTTTTCAGCTGTAGAGACACACCAGTATTTCAGTATGTCCTGGTCCGCCATCATGTTGTTCACGTCGAGACACAACACAGTAATTCAGTATGTCTGTCCTCGCTCTGTTGTTCATCTGTAAGAGACAGCAACAACACAGTAATTCAGTATGTCCCTGGTCCTCCTCATGTTGTTTCAGCTGTAGAGACACAACAACACAGTAATTCAGTATTGTTCCTGGTCCTCCACATGTTGTTCAGCTGTAGAGACACAACAGCACAGTCAATTCCAGTAATGTCTGTTCCTCCCATCATGTTGTTCAGCTGTAGAGACACACACCACAGTAATTCAAGTATGTCCTTGTCCTCCATCATGTTGTTCATCTTGTAGAGACACACAACACAGTAATTCTTATGTCTGGTCCTCCAGCATTTGTTCATCCTGTAGGACACACACAGTCATTCATATGTCCTGGTCCTCCATCATGATGTCGCTGTAGAGACACAACAAAGTATTCATTATGTCTGGGTCCTCCATCATGTTTGTTTCAGCTGTAAGAGAACACAACACAGTATTCAGTATGTCTGGTCCTCCTTCAAATAGGTTGTTTCATCTGTAAACACAACAACACAGTAATTCAGTATTTCTGGTCCTCCTCATGTTGTTCAGGCTGTTAGAGACACAACACAGTAATTCAGTTGTCCCTGGTCCTCCTCATGTTGTCAGCTGTGAGACACAACAACACAGTAAATTCATTAGTCTGGTCCTCCTCATGTTTGTTCAGCTGTTAGACACAAACACAGTAATTCAGTATTACTGGTCCTCCATCATGTTGTTCAGCTGTATAGAACAACACATTATTCAGTAGTCTGGTCCTCCATCTGTTTTTCATGCTGTAGAGACACAAGCAACACAGTAATTCAGTATGTCTGGTCCCTCCATCATGGTTGTTCAGCTTTAGAGACACACAACACAGTAATTCAGTATGTTCTGGTCCCTCCTATCATGTTGTTCCCAGCGTAGAGACACAACACAGTAATTCAGTATGTCTGTCCTCCATCATGTTTGTTTCAGCTGTAGAGACACAACAACACAGTAATTCAGTATGTCTGGTCCTCCTCATGTTGTTCAGACTGTAGAGGCACAACAACACATAAATTCATATGTCTTGGTCCCTTCCATCCATGTTGTTTCAGCTGTAGAGACACAACACCTTAATTCAGTATGTCTGGTCCTCCATCATGTTGTTCGCTGTAAGACACAACACGTAAATCAGTATGTCTGATCCTCCATCATGTTGTTCAGCTGTAGTAGAACACAACACAGTAATCGTATGTCTGTTCCTCCATCATGTTGTTCAGCTGTAGAGACCCAAACACAGTAATTCATTATGTTCTGGTCCTCCATCATGTTGTTCATCTGTAGATACACACAACACAGTATTCAGTATGTCCTGGTCCTCCATCATGTTGTTCAGCTGTAAGAGACAACACAGAATTCAGTATGTCTGGTCCTCCATCATGTTGTTCAGCTGTAGAGACACAACAACACATAATTCAGTAAGTCTGTTTCCTCCATCATGTTTGTTCAGCTGTATAGACCACACCACATAGTAATTCAGTATGTCCTGGTTCCTCCGTCATGTTGTTCAGCTGTATAGACACAACAACACAGTAATTCCGTATGTCTGGTCCTCCATCATGTTGGTTCAGCTGTAGAGACACCAACAACACGTAATTCAGTAGGGGGGGGGGGGGGGGGGGTGTCTGTCCTCCATCATGTTTTCAGCTGTAGAGACACAACAACACAGTATTCATTTATTTCGGTCCGCCATCTGTTTGTTCCGCTGTAGAGACACAACAACACAAGTGAAATTCAGTATGTCTGGTCCTCCATCATGTTTGTTCGCTGTAGAGACACAACACAGTACTTCAGGTATGTCTGATCCTCCATCATGTTGTTTCAGCTGTAGAGACACACAAGCAACCAGTAATTCAGTATGTCTGGTCCTCCCTCATGTTTGTTTCACTGTAGATACAACAACGTAAAATTCAGTTATGTCTGGTCACTCCATCATGTTGTTCAGCGTAGAGACAACAACAACACTAATTCAGTATGTCTGGTCCTCCTCATGGTTGTTCAGCTTAGAGACAACACAGTAATTCAGTATGTCTGGTCCTCCATCGTGTTTGTTCAGGCTTGTAGAGACACACACAGTAATCAGTATATTCCTGGTCCCTCCATCATGTTGTTTCACTGTAGAGACACAACAACACAGTAATTTCAGTATGTCTGGTCCCCATCGTGTTTGTTCAGCTGTAGAGACACAACACAGTAATTTCATAGTCTTGGTCCTCCATCATGGTTGTTCAGCGGTATAGACACAGACACAGTAATGCAGTTTTCTGGGTCCTCCATCATGTTGTTCAGCTTGTAGAGACACACACAGTTTCAGTATGTCTGGTCCCTCCATCATGTGTTGTTCAGCTGTAGAGGACAACAACACGTAATTCAAGTATGTCGTGTCCTCCATCAGTTGTTCAGCTGTAAGAGACACAACACAGTAATTCAGTATGTCTGGTCCTCCATCATGTTGTTCAGCTGTAGAGACACATACAACACGTAATTCATTATGTCTTGGTCCTCCATCCTGTTTTTTCAGGGGGAC
>NC_052309.1:88393675-88399873 GCF_016432855.1 Salvelinus namaycush | reverse complement strand
GCGGACCTCCCCTTTCCCTCTGCTCCGTGTCTTCGCCCTATCCTCTGTTCCTAACATATACGCACCTCCCCTCAGTCCCCTAGAAGCAACCCCGCACACCCAAATAACCCGCGTTGCACACGCGTCCCCTACCCCGCCAATATTCCTTCCCGTATGGCGGCTGACACCCTCGAACCACTTAGCAGTGTAGCAGCGAAACCGAGTACGCACCTGAGACGGATTACCACACAAACTGTGTTTCGACGGTCCCCCTGCCGACGCTCACGAACTACCCCTCCCCTCCACTTTCTTCCTCCTCCCCTCCTCCTTCACCTGCCCACCCCGTCCTCGGCGCGTTTTGCGCCGCGCGAGAGACTAGTAGGCGCCGTAGAGAGGGAGAGAAAGACAGAGCGCGCAGAAGCAGCACCCCCGCTCTCCAGCAAACACGCAAAAGCCTCCCCACCTCTCCTCCCTTTCTCACATCCAGACTAATCTAAACCTCACTCCTCTCTTCTTTCCTCTCCATCCCCCCCTCCCCCTATTCCTCCTGGCTTCTCTCTGAATCCCTATATCCTCACCCCCCTCATCCTGTCCAACTTCTCTAAAACCGCAACCAATAACTGCTACTACCAGACATCTCTCAGATGCTTCTTTCCTTCCTCTCCTTTTCCCCCCACTGACCAGCCTACTTCAGCTCAGCAGTTTAAACTGACTTTATTCAGAGACCAGTACTTCACTCAGAGTTAAAATAAGAACAAAAAATCTCGGACTTATATACGAGACAGCTACTTCGACTCAGAGTTAAACTTGGCTTCTATAGAGACGTACTTCACTCACTAGTAAACTGGCTTTATAGAGACCAGCTACTTCACCCAGAGTAAACTGGTTTATAGATACAGTACTTCACTCAGAGTAAACTGCTTTATAGAGACAGTACTTCACTCAGAGTAACTGGCTTTATAAGACAGTACTTCACCCAGAGTAAACTGGGTTTATAGATACAGTACTTCACTCAGAGTAACTGGCTTTGTAGAGACAGTACTTCACTCAGAGTAACTGGCTTTACAGTACTTCACCAGAGTAAACTGGCTTTATAGAAGAGTACTTCACTCAGAGTAAACTGGCTTTGTAGAGACAGTACTTCACTCAGAGTAAACTGGCTTTATAGAGAGAGTACTTCACCCAGAGTAAACTGGCTTTGTAGAGACAGTACTTCACTCAGAGTAAACTGGCTTTATAGAGACAGTACTTCACTCAGAGTAAACTGGCTTTATAGAGACAGTACTTCACTCAGAGTAAACTGGCTTTATAGAGACAGTACTTCACTCAGAGTAAACTGGCTTTATAGAGACAGTACTTCACTCAGAGTAAACTGGCTTTATAGAGACAGTACTTCACTCAGAGTAAACTGGCAGTGAGTTCATAGTAGCGGTATAACAGCCGCGGTTCCAAAAGAGGCTTTCTCTGTTGAAGAAATCAGAGTGACAACGATGGGGAGGGACGGCCACCAACCAGTCATAATGTCCACCATTACATCATCCCTCTTTCGATCAGTCCAAAAAGAGAGAGCACTCATTCACAAAGCCTCATTGTAACCATCCAGGCCCCTGCTCTGCTCTGCTCTGCCCTGATCTGCCCCTGCCCTGATCTGCCCCTGCTCTGCTCTGCTCTGCCCTGCTCTGCTCTACCCTGATCTGCCCCTGCTCTGCCCTGCCCTGCCCTGCTCTGCTCTACCCTGATCTGCCCCTGCTCTGCCCTGCCCTGCCCTGCTCTGCTCTACCCTGATCTGCCCTGCCCTGATCTGCCCTGCCCTGATCTGCCCTGCCCTGCTCTGCCCCTGCTCTGCCCTGCCCCTGCTCTGCCCCTACTCTGCCCTGCCCCTGCTCTGTCCTGCCCTGCTCTGCCCCTGCTCTTCTCTGCCTTGCCCTGCCGCCGCTCTTTCCTCCCCTGCCCTGCTCTGCCCCTACTCTGCCATGCCCCTGCTCTACCCTGTCCTGCCCCTGCCCTGCTCTGCCTTGCTCTTCCCTGCCCCTGCTCCTGCTCTGCTCTTTCCTGCCCTGCCCCTGCTCTTTCCTGCCCTGCCCCTGCTCTGCCCTGCCCTGCTCTGCCCTGCCCTGCTCTGCTCTGCTCTGCTCTGCTCTGCCGTCAGATAGCTCTGGAGGGTGTTGGTACATGGGTAATGGGTAATTGGAGGGTTATTAACATAGAGATATCTCTATGCAGTTTATCTCTTTAGTAATCTGAGGGGTGGAGCACACAGAGCAGAGCAACTAGATTCTGTTGAGCGAAAACGATCAACATCCCAACTCTGACCGTGGCTGTTGTAGCAGGGTCCTGTTCATTAGGATGAAAACATTTCCAAACATTTTAAAGATGCTATGTGAATGTGTCCAATTAGAACACATATTTTAGTTTTTTGTTGCAAAATGTTTAGCTACGGTGTGCACTACTTAACAGGACCCAGGAAGCAGTGAATTGCTCAATTCAGAATAATCTGCGGATATTTGAACCTGTCAAACATACAGAACAACGCCTAAACTATACATACTTTATAAAACACATTATATATGATCTGGTACCACAGGAAGCTGCTGAGGGGAGGACAGCTCATAATAATGGCTGGGACGGAGGAAATGGAATGACATCAGACCCATGGAAATGTGTTTGATGTATCTGAAGCTATTCCACTGATTCCTCTCCAGCCATTACCACGAGACCATCCTCCCCAGTTAAGCTGCCACCAACCTCCAGTGTCTGGGACAAATGAAAGTGATCATAAACATATCATTACTGCTAAGGGATATTTGGCCTGAACAATGTAATGAGAAAGACCAATAGTACTGGATATAGTAGACCGTCAGCCATACTGGATATAGTAGACCATCAGCCATACCGGATACAGTAGACCATCAGCCATACCGGATACAGTAGACCATCAGCCATACTGAATACAGTGGACCATGCACTCGTGAAGGTGGTAAATTACCTTTTAATGGCGTCAGACCAAGGCTCTCATCTGTCCTCGTGCTCCTAGACCTTAGTGCTGCTTTTGACACCATCGATCACCACATTCTTTTGGAGAGATTGGAAACCCTAATTGGTCTACACAGACAAGTTCTGGCCTGGTTTAGATCTTATCTGTAGGAAAGATATCAGTTTGTCTCTGTGGATGTTTCGGTGTTCCTCAAGGATCCGTTTTAGGACCACTATTGTTTTAACTACATATTTTACCTCTTGGTGATGTCATTCGGAAACATAATGTTAACTTTCACTGCTATGAGGACAATACACAGCTGTACATTTCGATGAAACATGGTGAAGCCCCAAAATTGCCCTCCCTGGAAGCCTGTGTTTCAGACATAAGGAGGTGGATGGCAGGAAATGTTTTAAATGTTTTGAGGTTTTAAACTCGGGCAAAACAGAGATGCTAGTTTTAGGTCCCAAGAAACAAAGAGATCTTCTGTTGGATCTGACATTAATCTTGATGGTTGTACAGTCGTCTCAAATAAAACTGTGAAGGACCTCTGTATTACTCTGGACCCTGATTTATCTTTTGACTAACATATCAAGAATATTTCAAGGACAGCTTTTTTCCATCTTCGTAACATTGCAAAAATCTAAAACTTTTTGAAAACAATTATGCAGAAAAGCTAATCCATGTTTTTGTCACTTCTTGATTAGACTAGTGCAATGCTCTACTTTCCGGCTACCCGGATAAAGCACAAAAATAAACAGTTAGTGTTAAACGCGGCTGCTAGAATCCTGACGAGAACCAAAACATTTGATCATATTACTCCAGTGCTAGCCTCTTTACACTGGCTTCCTGTTAAGGTTAGAACTGATTTCAAGGTTTTGTTGTTAACCTACAAAGCACTACATGGGCTTCCTCCTACCTATCCCTCTGATTTGGTCCAGCCGTACATACCTACACGTACGCTACGTGTCACAAGACGCAGGCCTCCTTATTGTCCCTAGAATTTCTAAGCAAACAGCTGGAGGCAGGGATTTCTCCTATAGAGCTCCATTTTTATGGAATGGTCTGCCTACCCATGTGAGAGGCGCAGACTCGGTCGCGACCTTTAAGTCTTTATTGAAGACTCATCTCTTCAGTAGGTCCTAGTGTAGTCTGGCCCAGGGGTGTGAAGATGAACGGAAAGGCACTGGAGCGACGAACCACCCTTGCTGTTTCTGCCTGGCCGGTTCCCCTCTCTCCACTGGGATTCTCTGCCTCTGAATCTATTACAGGGGCTGAGTCACTGGCTTACTAGTGCTCTTCCATGCCGTCCTTAGGAGGGGTGCGTCACTTGAGTGGGTTGAGTCACTGACGTGATCTTCCTGTCCGGATTGGCGCCCCTCGGGCTCGTGCGGTGGAGGAGATCTCCGTGGGCTATACTCAGCCTTGTCTTAGGGTAGTAAGTTGGTGGTTTGCGCATATCCCTCTAGTGGTGTGGGGGCTGTACTTTGGCAAACTGGGTGGGGTTATATCCTGCCTGGTTGGCCCTGTCCAGGGGTATCGTCAGATGGGGCCACAGTGTCTCCCGACCCCTCATGTCTCAGCCTCCAGTATCTATGCTGCAATAGTTTATGTGTCCGGGGGCTAGGGTCAGGGGTGTGAATATCTTGTGTAATTTTCCTGTCTTATCCGGTGTCCTATGTGAATTTAAGTATGCTCCCTCGAATTCTCTCTCCCCCTCCCCTCCCCTCCCCTCCCAGAGGACCTGAGCCGTGGGACCATGCCTCAGGACTATCTGGCCTGATGACTCCTTGTCGTCTCCAGTCCACCTGGTCATGCTGCTGCTCCAGTTTCAACTGTTCTGCCTGTGGCTATGGAACCCTGACCTGTTCACCGGACGTGCTACAGGGCCTTGTCCCGGACCTGACGTTTTTGTCTCTCTCTCTCTACCGCTCCTGCTGTCTCGAACACTGAATGCTGGGCTATGAAAAGCCAACTGACATTTGCTCCTGAGGTGCTGACCTGTTGCACCCTCTACAACCACTGTGATTATTATTATTTGACCCTGCTGGTCATCTATGAACGTTTGAACATCTTGGCCATATACTGTTATAATCTCTACCCGGCACAGCCAGAAGAGAACTGGCCTCCCCTCAGAGCCTGGGTTTCTTCCTAGGTTCCGGCCTTTCTAGGGAGTTTTTCCTAGCCACCGTGCTTCTACATCTGCATTGCTTGCTGTTTATGGTTTTAGGCTGGGTTTCTGTAAAGCACTTTGTGACATCGGCTGATGTAAAAAGGGCTTTATAAATACATTTGATTGATTGATTGATCAGCCATACTGGATATAGTAGACCATCAGCCATACTGGATATAGTAGACGGTCAGCCATACTGGAAATAGTATACCATCAGCCATACTGGATATAGTATACCATCACCCATACTGGATACAGTATACCATCAGCCATACTGGATATAGTAGACCATCAGCCATACTGGATATAGTAGACCATCAGCCATACTGGATATAGTAGACCATCAGCCATACTGGATACAGTAGACCATCAGCCATACTGGATACAGTAGACCATCGGCCATACTGGATACAGTAGACCATCGGCCATACTGGATACAGTAGACCATCAGCCATACTGGATACAGTAGACCATCAGCCATACTGGATACAGTAGACCATCAGCCATACCGGATACAGTAGACCATCAGCCATACTGGATACAGTACACCATCAGCCATACTGGATACAGTACACCATCAGCCATACTGGATATTAAAGACATTGATATAGATCTCTATGGTGCTGTGGCTGGTTGTGAGACATGTCACTGGTATCTTTATCAGCAACATAGCAGCAGCTAAAGGTGACACCCCACTGGGCACAGACGTCAGCTCAACGTCTACTTTTCATTTACATTTGGTTGAGTTGTCAACGAATGTGAATTCAACGTGAAATCAACAAAACATTTCACCATGTCATCGAAATCCCCTTCATGTTGATGACTTTTTTCAAATCCAATCAGTTTTCCACGTTGATTCAACGTCATCACATTGAATTTTTGTTGTTGAAATGACGAGGAAACAACATTGATTCAACCAGTTTTTGCCCAGTGGGACTCAGTCAAAGTGCATACATGGGCACACACCCACACACTGGGGTGTTATGCCAGTCAGTCTGGATCTCTCTCTTCTCCTCTACTCTGTTATCCCAGTCAATCTATTTCTCTCCCTGTGGATTACTGCCTGCGGTCT
>NC_052309.1:88221175-88386175 GCF_016432855.1 Salvelinus namaycush | reverse complement strand
AATAGGATACTACTACCAGAGACCTCCACTCAATAGGATACTACTACCAGAGACCTCCACTCAATAGGATACTACTACCAGAGATCTCCACTCAATAGGATACTACTACCAGAGACCTCCACTCAATAGGATACTACTACCAGAGATCTCCACTCAATAGGATACTACTACCAGAGACCTCCACTCAATAGGATACTACTACCAGAGACCTCCACTCAATAGAATACTACCAGAGACCTCCACTCAATAGGACACTACTACCAGAGACCTCCACTCAATAGGATACTACTACCAGAGACCTCCACTCAATAGGATACTACTACCAGAGACCTCCACTCAATAGGATACTACTACCAGAGACCTCCACTCAATAGGATACTACTACCAGAGACCTCCACTCAATAGAATACTACCAGAGACCTCCACTCAATAGGATACTACTACCAGAGACCTCCACTCAATAGGATACTACTACCAGAGACCTCCACTCAATAGGATACTACTACCAGAGACCTCCACTCAATAGAATACTACCAGAGACCTCCACTCAATAGGATACTACTACCAGAGACCTCCACTCAATAGGACACTACTACCAGAGACCTCCACTCAATAGGACACTACTACCAGAGACCTCCACTCAATAGGATACTACTACCAGAGATCTCCACTCAATAGGATACTACTACCAGAGACCTCCACTCAATAGGATACTACTACCAGAGACCTCCACTTAATAGGATACTACTACCAGAGACCTCCACTCAATAGGATACTACTACCAGAGACCTCCACTCAATAGGATACTACTACCAGAGACCTCCACTCAATAGGATACTACTACCAGAGACCTCCACTCAATAGGATACTACTACCAGAGACCTCCACTCAATAGGATACTACTACCAGAGACCTCCACTCAATAGGATACTACTACCAGAGACCTCCACTCAATAGGATACTACTACCAGAGACCTCCACTCAATAGGATACTACTACCAGAGACCTCCACTCAATAGGATACTACTACCAGAGACCTCCACTCAATAGGATACTACTACCAGAGACCTCCACTCAATAGGACACTAACAAAGATGATCAAGTGATTGAGTGATGATCCAACACTCGATAGGACACTACCCTCACCACTGGCAGTCCCTTCCCTGTTCCATCCCTGTCCCTCCCTGTTCCATCCCTGTATGTAAACCCCTGTCCCTCATGTATGTCCCACCCATGTCCCACACCTTAAACTCCCAGGCAGGAGTGCCAGTCAGAGTCTCCCATCTGTCCTCTGGCCTATAGACCTTGTCCTGTAGACAGTACCAGAGTCTCCCCTCTGTCCTCTGGCCTATAGACCTTGTCCTGTAGACAGTACCAGTCTTCCCTCTGTCCTCTGGCCTATAGACCTTGTCCTGTAGACAGTACCAGAGTCTCCCCTCTGTCCTCTGGCCTATAGACCTTGTCCTGTAGACAGTACCAGAGTCTCCCCTCTGTCACCTGGCCTATAGACCTTGTCCTGTAGACAGTACCAGAGTCTTCCCTCTGTCCTCTGGCCAATAGACCTTGTCCTGTAGACAGTACCAGAGTCTCCCCTCTGTCCTCTGGCCTATAGACCTTGTCCTGTAGACAGTACCAGTCTTCCCTCTGTCCTCTGGCCTATAGACCTTGTCCTGTAGACAGTACCAGAGTCTTCCCTCTGTCACCTGGCCTATAGCCCTTGTCCTGTAGACAGTACCAGAGTCTCCCCTCTGTCCTCTGACCTATGGACCTTGTCCTGTAGACAGTACCAGTCTTCCCTCTGTCCTCTGGCCTATAGACCTTGTCCTGTAGACAGTACCAGAGTCTCCCCTCTGTCCTCTGGCCTATAGACCTTGTCCTGTAGACAGTACCAGAGTCTTCCCTCTGTCCTCTGGCCTATAGACCTTGTCCTGTAGACAGTACCAGAGTCTCCCCTCTGTCCTCTGGCCTATAGACCTTGTCCTGTAGACAGTACCAGAGTCTCCCCTCTGTCCTCTGGCCTATAGACCTTGTCCTGTAGACAGTACCAGTCTTCCCTCTGTCCCCTGGCCTATAGACCTTGTCCTGTAGACAGTACCAGAGTCTCCCCTCTGTCCTCTGGCCTATAGACCTTGTCCTGTAGACAGTACCAGAGTCTCCCCTCTGTCCTCTGGCCTATAGACCTTGTCCTGTAGACAGTACCAGAGTCTCCCCTCTGTCACCTGGCCTATAGACCTTGTCCTGTAGACAGTACCAGAGTCTTCCCTCTGTCCTCTGGCCTATAGACCTTGTCCTGTAGACAGTACCAGAGTCTCCCCTCTGTCCTCTGGCCTATAGACCTTGTCCTGTAGACAGTACCAGAGTCTCCCCTCTGTCCTCTGGCCTATAGACCTTGTCCTGTAGACAGTACCAGTCTGTCCTCTGTCCTCTGGCCTATAGACCTTGTCCTGTAGACAGTACCAGTCTCCCCTCTGTCCTCTGACCTATAGACCTTGTCCTGTAGACAGTACCAGAGTCTTCCCTCTGTCCTCTGACCTATAGACCTTGTCCTGTAGACAGTACCAGTCTCCCCTCTGTCCTCTGACCTATAGACCTTGTCCTGTAGACAGTACCAGTCTCCCCTCTGTCACCTGGCCTATAGACCTTGTCCTGTAGACAGTACCAGTCTTCCCTCTGTCCTCTGGCCTATAGACCTTGTCCTGTAGACAGTACCAGTCTTCCCTCTGTCCTCTGGCCTATAGACCTTGTCCTGTAGACAGTACCAGAGTCTTCCCTCTGTCCTCTGGCCTATAGACCTTGTCCTGTAGACAGTACCAGAGTCTCCCCTCTGTCACCTGGCCTATAGACCTTGTCTTGTAGACAGTACCAGTCTTCCCTCTGTCCTCTGGCCTATAGACCTTGTCCTGTAGACAGTACCAGAGTCTTCCCTCTGTCCTCTGGCCTATAGACCTTGTCTTGTAGACAGTACCAGTCTTCCCTCTGTCCTCTGGCCTATAGACCTTGTCCTGTAGACAGTACCAGAGTCTCCCCTCTGTCACCTGGCCTATAGACCTTGTCCTGTAGACAGTACCAGAGTCTCCCCTCTGTCCTCTGGCCTATAGACCTTGTCCTGTAGACAGTACCAGTCTCCCCTCTGTCCTCTGGCCTATAGACCTTGTCCTGTAGACAGTACCAGTCTCCCCTCTGTCCTCTGGCCTATAGACCTTGTCCTGTAGACAGTACCAGAGTCTCCCCTCTGTCCTCTGGCCTATAGACCTTGTCCTGTAGACAGTACCAGAGTCTTCCCTCTGTCCTCTGGCCTATAGACCTTGTCCTGTAGACAGTACCAGTCTCCCCTCTGTCCTCTGGCCTATAGACCTTGTCCTGTAGACAGTACCAGAGTCTTCCCTCTGTCCTCTGGCCTATAGACCTTGTCCTGTAGACAGTACCAGTCTCCCCTCTGTCCTCTGGCCTATAGACCTTGTCCTGTAGACAGTACCAGTCTCCCCTCTGTCCTCTGGCCTATAGACCTTGTCCTGTAGACAGTACCAGAGTCTTCCCTCTGTCCTCTGACCTATAGACCTTGTCCTGTAGACAGTACCAGAGTCTCCCCTCTGTCCTCTGGCCTATAGACCTTGTCCTGTAGACAGTACCAGTCTCCCCTCTGTCCTCTGGCCTATAGACCTTGTCCTGTAGACAGTACCAGTCTTCCCTCTGTCCTCTGGCCTATAGACCTTGTCCTGTAGACAGTACCAGAGTCTCCCCTCTGTCCTCTGGCCAATAGACCTTGTCCTGTAGACAGTACCAGAGTCTTCCCTCTGTCCTCTGGCCTATAGACCTTGTCCTGTAGACAGTACCAGAGTCTCCCCTCTGTCCTCTGGCCTATAGACCTTGTCCTGTAGACAGTACCAGAGTCTCCCCTCTGTCACCTGGCCTATAGACCTTGTCCTGTAGACAGTACCAGAGTCTTCCCTCTGTCACCTGGCCTATAGACCTTGTCCTGTAGACAGTACCAGAGTCTTCCCTCTGTCCTCTGGCCTATAGACCTTGTCCTGTAGACAGTACCAGAGTCTTCCCTCTGTCCTCTGACCTATAGACCTTGTCCTGTAGACAGTACCAGAGTCTCCCCTCTGTCCTCTGGCCTATAGACCTTGTCCTGTAGACAGTACCAGAGTCTCCCCTCTGTCACCTGGCCTATAGACCTTGTCCTGTAGACAGTACCAGAGTCTCCCCTCTGTCACCTGGCCTATAGACCTTGTCCTGTAGACAGTACCAGAGTCTTCCCTCTGTCCTCTGGCCTATAGACCTTGTCCTGTAGACAGTACCAGTCTGTCCTCTGTCACCTGGCCTATAGACCTTGTCCTGTAGACAGTACCAGAGTCTCCCCTCTGTCCTCTGGCCTATAGACCTTGTCCTGTAGACAGTACCAGAGTCTTCCCTCTGTCACCTGGCCTATAGACCTTGTCCTGTAGACAGTACCAGAGTCTCCCCTCTGTCCTCTGGCCTATAGACCTTGTCCTGTAGACAGTACCAGAGTCTCCCCTCTGTCACCTGGCCTATAGACCTTGTCCTGTAGACAGTACCAGTCTGTCCTCTGTCCTCTGGCCTATAGACCTTGTCCTGTAGACAGTACCAGAGTCTCCCCTCTGTCACCTGGCCTATAGACCTTGTCCTGTAGACAGTACCAGTCTTCCCTCTGTCCTCTGGCCTATAGACCTTGTCCTGTAGACAGTACCAGAGTCTTCCCTCTGTCCTCTGGCCTATAGACCTTGTCCTGTAGACAGTACCAGAGTCTTCCCTCTGTCACCTGGCCTATAGACCTTGTCCTGTAGACAGTACCAGAGTCTTCCCTCTGTCCTCTGGCCTATAGACCTTGTCCTGTAGACAGTACCAGAGTCTTCCCTCTGTCCTCTGGCCTATAGACCTTGTCCTGTAGACAGTACCAGAGTCTTCCCTCTGTCACCTGGCCTATAGACCTTGTCCTGTAGACAGTACCAGAGTCTCCCCTCTGTCCTCTGGCCTATAGACCTTGTCCTGTAGACAGTACCAGAGTCTCCCCTCTGTCACCTGGCCTATAGACCTTGTCCTGTAGACAGTACCAGAGTCTTCCCTCTGTCCTCTGGCCTATAGACCTTGTCCTGTAGACAGTACCAGAGTCTCCCCTCTGTCACCTGGCCTATAGACCTTGTCCTGTAGACAGTACCAGAGTCTTCCCTCTGTCCTCTGACCTATAGACCTTGTCCTGTAGACAGTACCAGAGTCTCCCCTCTGTCCTCTGGCCTATAGACCTTGTCCTGTAGACAGTACCAGTCTTCCCTCTGTCCTCTGGCCTATAGACCTTGTCCTGTAGACAGTACCAGAGTCTCCCCTCTGTCCTCTGGCCTATAGACCTTGTCCTGTAGACAGTACCAGTCTTCCCTCTGTCCTCTGGCCTATAGACCTTGTCCTGTAGACAGTACCAGAGTCTTCCCTCTGTCCTCTGGCCTATAGACCTTGTCCTGTAGACAGTACCAGAGTCTTCCCTCTGTCCTCTGGCCTATAGACCTTGTCCTGTAGACAGTACCAGAGTCTTCCCTCTGTCCTCTGGCCTATAGACCTTGTCCTGTAGACAGTACCAGAGTCTTCCCTCTGTCCTCTGGCCTATAGACCTTGTCCTGTAGACAGTACCAGAGTCTCCCCTCTGTCCTCTTGCCTATAGACCTTGTCCTGTAGACAGTACCAGTCTTCCCTCTGTCCTCTGGCCTATAGACCTTGTCCTGTAGACAGTACCAGAGTCTCCCCTCTGTCCTCTGGCCTATAGACCTTGTCCTGTAGACAGTACCAGTCTTCCCTCTGTCCTCTGGCCTATAGACCTTGTCCTGTAGACAGTACCAGAGTCTCCCCTCTGTCCTCTGGCCTATAGACCTTGTCCTGTAGACAGTACCAGAGTCTTCCCTCTGTCCTCTGGCCTATTGACCTTGGCTGAATCTCAAACCGAACACTTTGAGCACTTCGAGCCCTTGATCACTTGATATAACCATTCACAAGTCAATCGAGTCAATCTCAAAGGCTAGTTGTCGAGTCATTGAGGGCTCCACTGTGCCCTTCGGAAGCTTCTTTATTGACTGGGCATCCTATGCCAACCTGGTGCCCTTGGCAGCAACTTCTTCCGATGAATCTTATCATGTTACCTAGCAACAACAGTCCCTACTACATCGCCCTCAAAAAATGTCAGAATAAATCAAGTTATATCAAGAAATCTGTAATTCATTTTGAAGTTTAGTTTCGAGGTCTTAGTCGCGCGATTTTACATCTAGCTAAGGAGTTTAGTGTATTTCTGAAGTTTCATCATGTACACCAAAACCGTCCATTATGAACTAGCTAGCTAAGCCTGAGCCCGTCACTTCATATGAAACCAAACAGAATCTAACCAACCAGCTAGCTAGTGCAACACTAAATTCTATGCTCTTCCATAAGCAAGCTAGCTAGTTAGCTAGCTACTGTAGTAATTTTTGGGGGATCACAATGAACATGTTTTAATGATGCAGCAACTGCCTGTTCTACCCCGAATCAGTACAGTATTGAGTCAGCTGCTGCTGCCCTGTCACGGCTATCGTCGGAAGAAGACCAAGGTGCAGCGTTGTGAGCGTACATATTCCTTTCATTTACGAAAATGTCGCCAACAAAACAACAAACGAAAAAAACAACCGTGAAGCTAAGTGCCACTAACAAAAGTCAACTTCCCACAAAGAAAGGAGGGAAAAGGGCTACCTAAGTATGGTTCCCAATCAGAGACAACGATAGACAGCTGTCCCTGATTGAGAACCATACCCGGCCAAAACATAGAAATACAAAATCATAGAAAACAAAAACATAGAATGCTCACCCCAATCACACCCTGACCAAACCAAATAGAGACATAAAAAGGCTCTCTAAGGTCAGGGCGTGACATGCTCCAACGTTACAACTTAGCGATTGGTGCTTTGGAAATATGCTGAAGTACGGACTGACTGCTGGGAAAATGTCTACAACTTCATCAGAAAGCTGTCAAACTATCCTACATAAGTGATAAGCTACATGCTGTTTACCAGTGCAGCGCCCAACATCCTTAGCTAGCTAGCTAACATTACATCCCTATGTTTAACAGTGCAGTGCCCAACATTCTTAGCGAGCGAGTTAACATTACATCCCTATGTTTAACAGTGCAGTGCCCAACATCCTTAGTTAGCTAGCTAACATTACATCCCTATGTTTAACAGTGCAGCGCCCAACATCCTTAGCTAGCTAGCTAACATTACATCCCTATGTTTAACAGTGCAGTGCCCAACATTCTTAGCGAGCTAGTTAACATTACATCCCTATGTTTAACAGTGCAGTGCCCAACATTCTTAGCGAGCTAGCTAACATTACATCCCTATGTTTAACAGTGCAGTGCCCAACATTCTTAGCGAGCTAGCTAACATTACATCCCTATGTTTAACAGTGCAGTGCCCAACATCCTTAGCTAGCTAGCTAACATTACATCCCTATGTTTAACAGTGTAGTGCCCAACATTCTTAGCGAGCTAGCTAACATTACATCCCTATGTTTAACAGTGCAGTGCCCAACATTCTTAGCGAGCAAGCTAACATTACATCCCTATGTTTAACAATGCAGTGCCCAACATCCTTAGCTAGCTAGCTAACATTACATCCATATGTTTAACAGTGCAGTGCTCAACATTCTTAGCGAGCTAGCTAACATTACATCCCTATGTTTAACAGTGCAGTGCCCAACATTTTTAGCAAGCTAGCTAACATTACATCCCTGTGTTTATCAGTGAAGCTAGCTAGCAGCAGACAGGCTACAACAAGCTAAAACCAGCTGATGGAATCACTGGTGACCAATATACTTGCACATATTTTGTGCAGGTGTAACATTAGAGAGAGATGTCATTTTGTTTTCACTGTCAATGGGAGTGTGTGTCTGTGTCTGCTGCAGGTCCCCAGTACCCGTGTTTCATAGCAAGTGAGTCATGCTACAAGACAGGTCGCGGGAGACAATGGATTTAGAATTTTGGAATATTGATAAGTGACAGTTGGGACATCGTCTCAATGCTCATTTTGGCCAAAACACTGTCAGACTGGAGTGATCACTATCGAACACAACAGCAAGAGGCCACTCAATAAAGGGCTTAGGGGCCAAGTGTTGGGTTTGACATTCAGCCCTCGTCCTGTAGTATTATTAATGACCAGACCACTGGGCTGTTTAGGAAACATGTTGTAGCTCATTATGACTGTGGTGCAGCGGGCAGAACAGAGAGAGACACAGCAGGTTGCTGCCACCGTCCCTGCCCAGCCTCCCTCTGAACAGCAGTACACTGTGAAGAGAATACTAGACTAGTACACACACATCAACACACACACACAGATGTGCAGGATCAAAACATGCCAATATGCACACACGCACGCACACACACACCCACACACACACCCACACACTCACACACCCACACACAGATAGGGAGATTTAAAACACAATCATATGCACACACACACACACACTAAATGATGAACACTGAAGAGGCAAGGTCAGCTAGGACCCAGCAGTATGTCGGTGATGGACATCTTTTCAGATACTGCACTAACGCTGGCCACCGAGCAGGGGGTGGTAACAACAGCGTCTGTAAGGTAATGTAGGCTACCCCCTTAGTGGCTTGCTGAACAGCATAGGACGTGATATGATGACCAATACCCTGTGTTATAATCCCCTAGTAAGGACCAGCATGGAGCTGGGAGGAGGATGAAGAGGAGGAGGAGGATGAAGAGGATGCGGAGGAGAAGAGGAGCAGCGAAGAGCGCCTTCTGGCCCGATTGATGCGAGGCCTTCTGCAAGACAAGCTGCTCTGCTCTGCTCTCCCAGGAGGAGGGAAAGAAAACAGGGCGAGAGAGAAAGAGCGGGGGCTGAGAGCGGGGGAGAGAAAAATAAAGAGAGAGAGTGGGAGAATGATAGAGAGGGAGGGCACTAGAGAGAGGAGAGAGAGAGATATATAGAGAGAGAGGGGGAGAGAGAGTGGGAGAAGGATAGAGAGAGAGAGAGACAGAGAGCGGGAGACAGGTGAGAGAGGGAAGAGAGAGAGATAGGGCGATGGGAGGAGTGATAAACACATAGCAGAGATGTTAAAGGTCAAATGTAACATATTCCTGTAATACTAGGCTGTCTGTCGGAGGGGGGGGGGTGAAGGCCACACCACATACACTAGTGCAGCAGCAGCATAAGGAGGGGGACGTGAGAATCATGCTAATGTTGTTTTAATTACAGGTGGATAAACAACATGATGTACCTGACATTACAGGTGGATAAACAACATGATGTACCTGACATTACAGGTGGATAAACAACATGATGTACCTGACATTACAGGTGGATAAACAACATGATGTACCTGACATTACAGGTGGATAAACAACATGATGTACCTGACATTACAGGTGGATAAACACCATGATGTACCTGACATTACAGGTGGATAAACAACATGATGTACCTGACATTACAGGTGGATAAACAACACGATGTACCTGACATTACAGGTGGATAAACAACATGATGTACCTGACATTACAGGTGGATAAACAACATGATGTACCTGACATTACAGGTGGATAAACAACATGATGTACCTGACATTACAGGTGGATAAACAACATGATGTACCTGACATTACAGGTGGATAAACAACATGATGTACCTGACATTACAGGTGGATAAACAACATGATGTACCTGACATTACAGGTGGATAAACAACATGATGTACCTGACATTACAGGTGGATAAACACCATGATGTACCTGACATTACAGGTGGATAAACACCATGATGTACCTGACATTACAGGTGGATAAACAACATGATGTACCTGACATTACAGGTGGATAAACAACATGATGTACCTGACATTACAGGTGGATAAACAACATGATGTACCTGACATTACAGGTGGATAAACAACATGATGTACCTGACATTACAGGTGGATAAACAACACGATGTACCTGACATTACAGGTGGATAAACAACATGATGTACCTGACATTACAGGTGGATAAACAACACGATGTACCTGACATTACAGGTGGATAAACAACATGATGTACCTGACATTACAGGTGGATAAACAACATGATGTACCTGACATTACAGGTGGATAAACAACATGATGTACCTGACATTACAGGTGGATAAACAACATGATGTACCTGACATTACAGGTGGATAAACAACATGATGTACCTGACATTACAGGTGGATAAACAACACGATGTACCTGACATTACAGGTGGATAAACAACACGATGTACCTGACATTACAGGTGGATAAACAACACGATGTACCTGACATTACAGGTGGATAAACAACACGATGTACCTGACATTACAGGTGGATAAACAACACGATGTACCTGACATTACAGGTGGATAAACAACACGATGTACCTGACATTACAGGTGGATAAACACCATGATGTACCTGACATTACAGGTGGATAAACAACATGATGTACCTGACATTACAGGTGGATAAACAACATGATGTACCTGACATTACAGGTGGATAAACAACATGATGTACCTGACATTACAGGTGGATAAACAACATGATGTACCTGACATTACAGGTGGATAAACAACATGATGTACCTGACATTACAGGTGGATAAACAACACGATGTACCTGACATTACAGGTGGATAAACAACATGATGTACCTGACATTACAGGTGGATAAACAACATGATGTACCTGACATTACAGGTGGATAAACAACATGATGTACCTGACATTACAGGTGGATAAACAACATGATGTACCTGACATTACAGGTGGATAAACAACATGATGTACCTGACATTACAGGTGGATAAACAACATGATGTACCTGACATTACAGGTGGATAAACAACATGATGTACCTGACATTACAGGTGGATAAACAACATGATGTACCTGACATTACAGGTGGATAAACAACACGATGTACCTGACATTTGATTTGGTTTGATTACAGGCATCCCAGCACGGGAGTAATAAGGACATCTGTTGTTCAGGCATATCAATATAAATAATTCCCCAATTAAAAAGCTTTCCATAGGTGATAATAAACACATTCCTGTGACACCAGATCCATAACTCCTTTGCTAATTGAGTGGGGCAAAGTGTAGTTGCTAGGTAAACTATGTGGATTGTGGAGGAATATGACACAGGCTACATCCATAGGTTTGAAGGTACCTGATGCAGTGATAAACGACCTTTCCCGGGGCATAGGAGACGACCATGATGCTGCACCTGCAATGTTTCTCATTTCTGACAGGAACCACAGCTCAGATAACTGCGTATTGAAAGCATTGCGAATGTTCCCATTTCCCCTCGTGTCGCAGAGACATCTGTCCGCATCAGCAGTATCTAGCATTCAGAAGGTGGGTGACAGTCATCATTTTACCCCTGATATGAAATGACAGCGTTTAGCCCCAATTTACATGCCCCCCCCCCCCCCCCCCCCCCTTCCTCCTCTGCCCAATAATGACCCCATATATTGTGACGCTGCTGAACTGAGGATATAAATATTACTATTTCCAGTGGGCTGGGATAAGGGCAATGCGCCTACACGCTCTGCGGTATTCCAAATGCCCATTACGCAAAAGGAGACCACCGGAAATGTGAAATAAATGCATCCTATGCATTATCCCTGTTGGCCATATCAATTCGTTGCGGTGAATCTATATGACAATAATCCCTATATGATTATGAATATTATCTGCTTGGTCCCGTTACCTATTCCCTTCCCATTGGAATGGGACCAAGCGCTGCTCAAGCAGATTTGCAGGCTAGGCTACGTTTCCTGCAAACTCTCACTCACTCTCACTTGCATAACAAGGTGTGGAAAAGGAGGCTGTAAACCGGTTTCCCGTTTTGCTTACCTGCCCACCGTTTGGTTGGCGAGCTGTCGCATTCGGTTGAATTGCTTCTTCATCTTGTATTTTCTGCGTTAACACCTATGGGGAAAAAGACTCCGCATTTCTCTCAAAATAACGGCCCGAACTCCGCAGTGGCACAAGATAAAATCCACCCTCTCATACTTTCTTTCCCTCATCGCAATTGTTAAAACATTGAAAATGTGCTGAATTACATATTTTCACTGCATTTTCCCGTATCCATTCGCCCTATACACCCAGCGCAGAGATGCTGGATTAATTCGCCGCTATGGGCAGCAGAGAGTGACAGTGTCATGACACGCGTGCGCGGCAAAGCACTGTGGGTAGTGTATTAAATCGTGAACTGTTCCAGCTCATCTCAGCATCAGTTATTATGGATGACCAAGGGAATGAATAATGTTTCCAATTGAATTATCAATAAATGACATGCATACAGTTATGTTGTAGATAGGACATGGGTCAGTAGGTTATGATAAATGTCATAGGGCCAACTTTTCCAATGTTTAGCCTACATCAAGGGGGGCAAAAAGCAATGGCCAACATGTAACAGTAAAGGCCTGACAACAAGTGTCCTATTGACATGGCTGTTTGTGTCAAACTTGGTCTATTGTAATGTGACATTGTTGTTGCCAGGCATGACAAGAAACTCAGAGTGGTTCCCGAGTGGCACAGTGGTCTAAGGCACTCCATCTCAGTGCTTGAGGCGTCACTACAGACACCCTGGTTTGAATCCAGGCTGTATCACAACCAGATGTGATTGGGAGTCCCATAGGGCGGTGCACAATTGGCCCAGCGTCATCCGGGTTTGGCTGGTGTAGGCCGTCATTGTAAATAAGAATTTGTTCTTAACTGACTTGCCTAGTTAAATAACGGTTAAATAAAGGTTAAATAAAGGTTACATTTAAAATGTCAAAATAGAACTGACTCAGGATGTTATCCAGATTACACCACCATCATGTGGTTTCTATGTGTCAGTACACCACCATCATGTGGTTTCTATGTGTCAGTACACCACCATCATGTGGTTTCTATGTGTCAGTACACCACCATCATGTGGTTTCTATGTGTCAGTACACCACCATCATGTGGTTTCTATGTGTCACTACACCACCATCATGTGGTTTCTATGTGTCAGTACACCACCATCATGTGGTTTCTATGTCAGTACACCACCATCATGTGGTTTCTATGTCAGTACACCACCATCATGTGGTTTCTATGTCAGTACACCACCATCATGTGGTTTCTATGTGTCAGTACACCACCATCATGTGGTTTCTATGTGTCAGTACACCACCATCATGTGGTTTCTATGTCAGTACACCACCATCATGTGGTTTCTATGTCAGTACACCACCATCATGTGGTTTCTATGTGTCAGTACACCACCATCATGTGGTTTCTATGTCAGTACACCACCATCATGTGGTTTCTATGTCAGTACACCACCGTCATGTGGTTTCTATGTCAGTACACCACCATCATGTGGTTTCTATGTCAGTACACCACCATCATGTGGTTTCTATGTGTCAGTACACCACCATCATGTGGTTTCTATGTCAGTACACCACCATCATGTGGTTTCTATGTGTCAGTACACCACCATCATGTGGTTTCTATGTCAGTACACCACCATCATGTGGTTTCTATGTGTCAGTACACCACCATCATGTGGTTTCTATGTCAGTACACCACCATCATGTGGTTTCTATGTGTCAGTACACCACCATCATGTGGTTTCTATGTGTCAGTACACCACCATCATGTGGTTTCTATGTCAGTACACCACCATCATGTGGTTTCTATGTCAGTACACCACCATCATGTGGTTTCTATGTGTCAGTACACCACCATCATGTGGTTTCTATGTCAATACACCACCATCATGTGGTTTCTATGTCAGTATACCACCATCATGTGGTTTCTATGTCAGTACACCACCATCATGTGGTTTCTATGTGTCAGTACACCACCATCATGTGGTTTCTATGTGTCAGTACACCACCATCATGTGGTTTCTATGTCAGTACACCACCGTCATGTGGTTTCTATGTCAGTACACCACCATCATGTGGTTTCTATGTCAGTACACCACCGTCATGTGGTTTCTATGTGTCACTACACCACCATCATGTGGTTTCTATGTCAGTACACCACCATCATGTGGTTTCTATGTCAGTACACCACCATCATGTGGTTTCTATGTGTCAGTACACCACCATCATGTGGTTTCTATGTGTCAGTACACCACCATCATGTGGTTTCTATGTCAGTACACCACCATCATGTGGTTTCTATGTGTCAGTACACCACCATCATGTGGTTTCTATGTGTCAGTACACCACCATCATGCGGTTTCTATGTGTCAGTACACCACCATCATGTGGTTTCTATGTGTCAGTACACCACCATCATGTGGTTTCTATGTGTCAGTACACCACCATCATGTGGTTTCTATGTCAGTACACCACCATCATGTGGTTTCTATGTCAGTACACCACCGTCATGTGGTTTCTATGTGTCAGTACACCACCATCATGTGGTTTCTATGTCAGTACACCACCATCATGTGGTTTCTATGTGTCAGTACACCACCATCATGTGGTTTCTATGTGTCAGTACACCACCATCATGTGGTTTCTATGTGTCAGTACACCACCATCATGTGGTTTCTATGTGTCAGTACACCACCATCATGTGGTTTCTATGTCAGTACACCACCATCATGTGGTTTCTATGTGTCACTACACCACCATCATGTGGTTTCTATGTGTCAGTACACCACCATCATGTGGTTTCTATGTGTCAGTACACCACCGTCATGTGGTTTCTATGTCAGTACACCACCATCATGTGGTTTCTATGTCAGTACACCACCATCATGTGGTTTCTATGTGTCAGTACACCACCGTCATGTGGTTTCTATGTCAGTACACCACCATCATGTGGTTTCTATGTCAGTACACCACCATCATGTGGTTTCTATGTCAGTACACCACCATCATGTGGTTTCTATGTGTCACTACACCACCATCATGTGGTTTCTATGTCAGTACACCACCATCATGTGGTTTCTATGTCAGTACACCACCATCATGTGGTTTCTATGTGTCAGTACACCACCATCATGTGGTTTCTATGTGTCAGTACACCACCATCATGTGGTTTCTATGTCAGTACACCACCATCATGTGGTTTCTATGTGTCAGTACACCACCATCATGTGGTTTCTATGTCAGTACACCACCATCATGTGGTTTCTATGTGTCAGTACACCACCATCATGTGGTTTCTATGTGTCAGTACACCACCATCATGTGGTTTCTATGTGTCAGTACACCACCATCATGTGGTTTCTATGTGTCAGTACACCACCATCATGTGGTTTCTATGTGTCAGTACACCACCATCATGTGGTTTCTATGTGTCAGTACACCACCATCATGTGGTTTCTATGTCAGTACACCACCATCATGTGGTTTCTATGTCAGTACACCACCGTCATGTGGTTTCTATGTGTCAGTACACCACCATCATGTGGTTTCTATGTGTCAGTACACCACCATCATGTGGTTTCTATGTGTCAGTACACCACCATCATGTGGTTTCTATGTGTCAGTACACCACCATCATGTGGTTTCTATGTCAGTACACCACCGTCATGTGGTTTCTATGTGTCAGTACACCACCATCATGTGGTTTCTATGTCAGTACACCACCATCATGTGGTTTCTATGTGTCAGTACACCACCATCATGTGGTTTCTATGTGTCACTACACCACCATCATGTGGTTTCTATGTGTCAGTACACCACCATCATGTGGTTTCTATGTGTCACTACACCACCATCATGTGGTTTCTATGTGTCACTACACCACCGTCATGTGGTTTCTATGTGTCACTACACCACCATCATGTGGTTTCTATGTGTCAGTACACCACCATCATGTGGTTTCTATGTGTCAGTACACCACCATCATGTGGTTTCTATGTCAGTACACCACCATCATGTGGTTTCTATGTGTCAGTACACCACCATCATGTGGTTTCTATGTGTCAGTACACCACCGTCATGTGGTTTCTATGTCAGTACACCACCATCATGTGGTTTCTATGTGTCAGTACACCACCGTCATGTGGTTTCTATGTGTCAGTACACCACCATCATGTGGTTTCTATGTGTCAGTACACCACCATCATGTGGTTTCTATGTCAGTACACCACCATCATGTGGTTTCTATGTGTCAGTACACCACCATCATGTGGTTTCTATGTCAGTACACCACCGTCATGTGGTTTCTATGTGTCAGTACACCACCATCATGTGGTTTCTATGTCAGTACACCACCATCATGTGGTTTCTATGTGTCAGTACACCACCATCATGTGGTTTCTATGTCAGTACACCACCATCATGTGGTTTCTATGTGTCAGTACACCACCATCATGTGGTTTCTATGTCAGTACACCACCATCATGTGGTTTCTATGTGTCAGTACACCACCGTCATGTGGTTTCTATGTGTCAGTACACCACCATCATGTGGTTTCTATGTCAGTACACCACCATCATGTGGTTTCTATGTGTCAGTACACCACCATCATGTGGTTTCTATGTGTCAGTACACCACCGTCATGTGGTTTCTATGTCAGTACACCACCATCATGTGGTTTCTATGTCAGTACACCACCATCATGTGGTTTCTATGTGTCAGTACACCACCATCATGTGGTTTCTATGTGTCAGTACACCACCATCATGTGGTTTCTATGTCAGTACACCACCATCATGTGGTTTCTATGTGTCAGTACACCACCATCATGTGGTTTCTATGTCAGTACACCACCATCATGTGGTTTCTATGTCAGTACACCACCGTCATGTGGTTTCTATGTCAGTACACCACCGTCATGTGGTTTCTATGTCAGTACACCACCATCATGTGGTTTCTATGTGTCAGTACACCACCGTCATGTGGTTTCTATGTGTCAGTACACCACCATCATGTGGTTTCTATGTCAGTACACCACCATCATGTGGTTTCTATGTGTCAGTACACCACCATCATGTGGTTTCTATGTGTCAGTACACCACCGTCATGTGGTTTCTATGTCAGTACACCACCATCATGTGGTTTCTATGTGTCAGTACACCACCATCATGTGGTTTCTATGTCAGTACACCACCATCATGTGGTTTCTATGTCAGTACACCTTTTCTTCCTAACAACCGTTTCCAGGAACCGTATTTCGAGTAGTAGTGCTGATCTAGGATCAGATCCTCCTTGTCCATGCAATCTTATTAGTTATGGTATAAAACAAAACTGATCCTAGATCAGCACCCTGAGAGACTATATAGAAAAAGACCCAGATCTTTTCCAGGCTGCATCACATCCGGCCGTGATTGGGAGTCCCATACGGCGGGTGCACAATTGTCCCAGCGACATCCGGGTTTGGCCTAGGGTAGGCCGTCATTGTAAATAACAATTTGTTCTTAACTGACTTGCCTAGTTAAATAAAGGTTGAATGAGATCACAGGTAACCTGGTCCCCAGGCTCCAGATAAAGAGCCGGCTGGTGAATGAGATCACAGGTAACCAGTTTCTCAAGAGGGGGTGCCTGAGTAAATTCTGAGAGAGACTTTCCACCAGTATAACCAGTGGTATCAGAGAGAGTCTTTCCACCAGTATAACCAGTGGTATCTGAGAGAGTCTTTCCACCAGTATAACCAGTGGTATCTGAGAGAGTCTTTCCACCAGTATAACCAGTGGTATCTGAGAGAGTCTTTCCACCAGTATAACCAGTGGTATCTGAGAGAGTCTTTCCACCAGTATAACCAGTGGTATCTGAGAGAGTCTTTCCACCAGTATAACCAGTGGTATCAGAGAGAGTCTTTCCACCAGTATAACCAGTGGTATCAGAGAGAGTCTTTCCAGTAATTAAACCCATATAGGTCTTCGGTATTGACCTTGAGTGGTCAGTCAAAGATAATCGGCAGATCCCTGTCTGATGTTATCATTCCAGGAACACTGTTAATCTCACCAACAACGCAAAAAAAAAAAAACGTATATATTTAATTTAACTTGTTTTCCATTCTATTTTTAAAAAAAATATGTTTTATAGTTTTATGCTCATTAATCCATTGTGGGTTTATGGTAGAACTTTGAGAGTTGATTTTGATATGCCACATCATTTAATTTCTCACACAAGAACATTAATTAAGTCTCTGTAATAGAATGTCACTCATCCAGTCTCACAGTAAGAGTAGGTTTTATTACTCAATTATTAACTGAAATTCATTATTACACTTCTCTACCCCCCCCCTTCCCTCCCCCTCTCCCCCCCCCCCCTCCCCCTCTCCCTCCTCCCCTCTCTCACCCCCTCCCTCCCCCTCTCCCTCCTCCCTCTCACTGGGAAGAAAGAAGGGAGGGAGGATCCAGAACAGCTGAGGCGGTTGGTTGGTTGCTAACCAACCAGTTCAACAGGAACAACTAGACAAGCAGAGGGAAGAGAGTACACATGGAGGATGGAGACGTTGATAAAGCACATTCCAGAAACCTTGCTCCTTACATAATTAACTAGTTAACACTTTACTGTAAGTTGCTCTGTACCACTTTACTGTAAGTTGCTCTGTAACACTTTACAGTAAGTTTCTCTGTAACACTTTCCATTAAGTTGCTCTGTAACACTTTCCATTAAGTTGCTCTGTAACACTTTACAGTAAGTTTCTCTGTAACACTTCCATTAAGTTGCTCTGTAACACTTTACAGTAAGTTTCTCTGTAACACTTCCATTAAGTTGCTCTGTAACACTTTCCATTAAGTTGCTCTGTAACACTTTCCATTAAGTTGCTCTGTAACACTTTACAGAAAGATGCTCTGTAACACTTTCCATTAAGTTGCTCTGTAACACTTTACAGTAAGTTGCTCTGTAACACTTTACTGTAAGTTGCTCTCATACAGTGGTAGTAAACTAGTAATAACTACAACTCATGTACTCACATACATTCACTTAGTGACCCAATATACACACTAGAACTCGACAAACAGAACATGAACACAGATATATATATATATATACAGGTTATATGACTATGCAACACCTCTCATGTTCACCATGTAGCCTACACAACTATATAGGCCCTGTATCAGATCCTCCAATACTGTACATTCCTTGTCCATTATAAACTGTACACATTGATCCCTTCACAATAGAGAAAGCAGAGCTAACTCTCTCTCCCTGGTGTTGGTATAGCAGGGCCTCTACGTGGTGTCAGTGGTAAGACAACACCTCAGTGTTCCCATGCCCCTAGTCTCTCTTTACAGCAATCAATCTCCAACCCATGCTCATCTTTACCTGCAAGTCGGTCTTGCTCCTTCAACCTGCCAGGGACTCACATGAATTATTTGCCAGGATACTGAAGGCATTTGAGAGCGCACTTTCTCTCTGTGTCTCGGTGTCTCTTTCTGTGTCGGTGCCTCTCATGTGTCTCTGTGTCAGTCTCTGTTTCTATCTCCCTTTCTCTGTTTGCATTGTCAGAATATACCATGTGCCGGTAGGACATAAAGATACTTTGGCACATGATGTGTTGGTTATCTAGTCCTTCTAATAAAGTAACAGTAGCCTGTACTCGTAAATTTACATTTAAGTCATTTAGCAGACGCTCTTATCCACAGCGACTTACAAATTGGTGCATTCACCTTATGACATCCAGTGGAACAACCACTTTACAATAGTGAATGTCACTGATGTTCTCATTAAACAGGTAAAACAACTTACAACCAGAAACACACAACAATGGTCTCCATGAGAGGTGCTGGGATTGCAACCCTCACCATTCTTTATTCAGGACTTGTTGCCAACAACATATGGGGCAGTTATATGGTGAGCAGGGGTAGTTATAGACCTATGGTAATGGGTGAATATGGAGGCATGTTCACAGGGGCCTCCTTTTCTTTTGATCTTAGGACCAATATTTCAACCATTGTTAACCAAATCACCATCATAAAGTGTATATATTTAGGAAATAAGACAATGCCTTTTCCATAAACACACACTTTATTGCAGACACCAGAGTGACTGAACCAGTCCTGTTTCATTCAGTGACTTAACTAGATCCTGTCCAGGGCATTGAGGACAAACATGCATACAAGGAACACGCTGTACAAGTTCAAACTATATGGCACTACAATATATATGTATTGACAGAATGGACAAAGTGACATGTTTCAGTTAATTAAGTGCAATAAATTGTCTTCATGAGAGCATGAGTGAAGAGAAAATTAGACCATACAATAACAAGACATAGTGGGTAATGACGATCAAGTAGTGCGTAATGACGCACCATGCATATGCTACAGCCATATGGCTCTGGCTTTGTGGGCTATGCCAATATAATCCAAGGAAGTGTGGCAGCTACCATTGCCATCAATGTGAATATCACAAGCAGAACGACCAAGCAACGTGCCGTTGTGCAAATCCTGATGCGCCGTCTCCTGCGGTTGGGTTGGGGAACAACAGGCATAGTGTCCAGGCTAACCGCATCTTCATCAGCCATGGGTCGGCCCTGGGCACTGATGATGAAAATCTGAGAGTTTCTGTGGTCGGGACTGATCAGTGATAGTATCCGTCGACTCCTGCATCTCTCTGAAATCCACCTAAAGCGTCTCACAATCCAGCTCAGTCCACTTGAATCAGACGGTGAGCTACTATGCCCTGACGCGCGCCGTGCTTCATGGTGATGCTGTGGGTTACCAGGTTCTGGTGGAGGGACAGGGACCTTCAAGGTCTGCCCGCCTCCTTCCTCGGCCTCTTTCCCCGGGCCGAGAGGAACCCCAACCTCCTGTTGCTTCTTGATGAAAGTCAGGTGTCGGCAGACGGGACAGATGATGGTGTCTCTGATGACGCCGTCCCTGTTGATACTGACCAAGGTTTTGACCAGACAGTCGTGGCAGAAAACGTGTCCGCAGCTCAGGGTCCTCTCCGTGCAGGAGAGACTATCATAACACACGGGACACTCTGAGTCCTCCTGGCTCTGCGAGTCCCGTTCCTCCGCTTGATGTCCTTCCAATGGTGTCATCCTGGAGCCTTTACGCGCTGCCTGGCAGTGCTATCTACACCGGTGGTGCACCATGGAATCACCAATAATCCTAATAACAGCTGTTGGCGACACCTCGGGATTTGATTATAGTTCCAACAGCGAGAATAAAGCTGATTTCAATAGGCTAGGATCCCGAACCTACCTGCCTGAAGGTCTGTTGGACTGGCTGAGTGAAACCAAAACACATGCCACTCCTCCCGTACAGGGCAGTGTCTCCCTCTCAGGGAGGGCCGTCATCTATACCCATAGACTACACCTGTGTGACTCGCTGCTCTTCTGGTGCGTTCAGTTTCCCCTGAGTGACAAAATCAGCCAAACAGGATTTGGAATGTTTGAGAAAGAACACTGCAAATGTAATTCCAGTGACAGTCATGTCCCACCATTCTCCAAACCATGCAGTTTGACCCACAGAACAGATTAGCTATGTGTTATTGAGGTTGACTTCATAGAAATGCCTTGTAAATAATTTGATATTGGTGCACACCCTTACGAAAAAGATTGCAGTCAGTCTGCAGTATAACTGCTGTTAGAGTGAGTGTAATTGCAGTATGCTGCAAATACTGTGTACCAAATAACACAGTTGTTCTACTGCAGTAATTTTTCCAGTGCATCTGCAGTTAGTTACAGTGCAGTATAACTCACTCATAGTTATTCTGCAATTACTGCGTCCAAAATACCAGAGTCAAATACACGTTTACTGCAGTTTAAAAACTGCAACCCTTTTTTTGTAAGGGCATTGCCAATAAGCTAAACATAGAAGAAATACTGGCCCACTGAATACAACAACAATTTGGCTATATCCACTTAAATACGAAATACATAGTAGCAACAGGCTACTATGGGAAGTGCAGTATTGCTACAACTAGTAGCCTATTAAATTATTTTCTAGGCTGCCTGTGAATGAGGACTTGATAGCCCCTATGCGGCCTCTATGGAGGCTACTGCCTACACATCATCTGACTTCACTGCATTACTAATTTCTCAGCATAATAGCGCCACCTTGTGTTCAGTACGAGGCAAATCAGAGGTCCAACCCTGGAGCGTCACATTTGACGTACGTATGATTTCATCACGTGCCACCGCCTCGGAAGCTACGTTACTTCCGAGAGTCGCGTTGGCGTTTTCTAAATACAGACAGTTCGATGAAAACAGTCCAGGTCAGAAGATGTGGCGACTGTAACTGAATCTGGAGACAGACACACGGATTGGACATGCCCAGGTAAGGACATTGATTTACATATTTACGTTGGTTACTTTACCAAAAGCTAGCTAGCTGGTTAACCTGTGTTTTCGACTTTAGCAGGCTTTGAACGAAGAGCAGCCAGCGGCTCACCAAACCCGTGACAGCTGAAAATAGGTTGTTGAACTTGCCGTTTGGTGCCATATTAGTCTTGCTAGCTAATAATTATGTATTTGATTTAGCGACACTGTGAAATTGACGAGCTAATGGTTTCCTTTTCTGGCTTACTAGTTACACCTGTTTTACTGTGTGGAAACAAACAGTCAGTATCAGACAGTGTTGACGTTCTGTATTTTCTGGTGGATGGATTCGTATGACAAGCCAAAAAGCCGGTTACTACTAACGTTACTAGCCGGTCTCAGCCCTGGAACCAGTTAGAGGTGATTAACGTTAGGACTGAGTGATTACCGGTCTCGTTGCCTGTGGATACCACGTCCTATTTATTCTGCCTCACCTTGTCCTTCACTGACCGTACATGGTCAGCCGACTACTGTAAAATAAATCTTAGCTAATGTAATAATGTGGCATTTAGCCTTGAATGTTTCTTGCCACAATTTTCAGGAAATGTAAATGTTGTTTATCATCATAGGGGTGGATGTGTCTTAATTCTACATAGAGTAAGAATTTCACCTCAACTGTAGCTACAGCTTTGTTTTGTGGAGTCTAAGCTGCTTCTGTGAAAGCCAATGTAATGGTGCTAGCCGGTAGCCACATGCAGTTAGCTAGTATAAAAACGGTCTAAGATCTCTACCAAATAGGGCGTTCCCCAGGGTCTCACAACCACCATTCCACCGAGACTGGACGTCACAACAGGGAGTATGTCTGGTCTGCTGCCCAACCTACCTATACACACTGCTACACACAGCGGAGCCCTGAACCCTCAAATAGCCTCTCCCAGGCCTCTGGTGGAAGTGGGAGGATTTTAGTTTTCTGGAAATAACGTAACTCGCAGAGAATTTGGTGTGAGCCCGCGTAGTGCGTCACCCACTCTCACTCTGAGTAAACAGCCAGACAGAGAGATGTCATCTGCATCAGAGGGAAAGAGGAAGCCAAAAGGAGAGTGGACAGGAAAACCACAGACTCCACTACCTTCCTCTGTTGGCTAGTTAGCCTGCCCTGCTCTAAACCATGGGTAAATATAACCATATGGTTCCTCTGCTGTTGGCTTGGTAGTAGAGTCTACATACTGCGGCCCAAATTGTAACCTATTCCCTATATAGTGTGCTTCTAGTAGTGCACTTAATAGTGAGTAGGTTGCCATTTGGGACACGAGCCCATGTGTTCTGCACACCAGGATGCCACCCAACATGCCTGCACTGGAATGGGTACAAAAACAGAGAAAAAAAATCTGTCTACCTTTTCCTGAAGCTGAGTCTTCTGTGCTGAAAATCACTGTCAGTGAGTGAACCTGGTAGTGTCTTTCATATCCTGGTTTGTTGTTTGTAAATGAACACAACACACTACTACTGCCAGCTGAGTGCAACCTAAAGATTAGTCTTATTTATCACCATGGAAACAACAGCTAGTCTGTTATTGAGACTCACATTCAAGTCTTTTGCTTCTCTGTGATAAAGGGATGAATGGAGAGACTTATGTTTTCAAACCTTCCTCTCATAGCTCTGACTGAGATTTCACCTCAGTGGATGTGTTGTTCACGTGGTAGCCTAATAACATTACATCATGTTGGCTATACTATCATCAGCTTAGTTTGGCTAAGTATAGCTAACATGATGATCGATCATTAGACCAGTTCAGCTAAGTATAGATAATATGATGATCGATCATTAGACCAGTTCAGCTAAGTATAGATAATATGATGATCGATCATTAGACCAGTTCAGCTAAGTATAGCTAACATGATGATCTATCATTAGCCTAGTTCAGCTAAGTATAGATAATATGATGATCGATCATTAGACCAGTTCAGCTAAGTATAGATAATATGATGATCGATCATTAGACCAGTTCAGCTAAGTATAGCTAACTTGATGATCTATCATTAGCCTAGTTCAGCTAAGTATAGCTAACATGATGATCTTTGCTGAACCATGCTAATGATTGTATAGCTAACATGATGATCTATCATTAGCCTAGTTCAGCTAGTATCTTAGACTAGGCTATGTTGACAGTATCAAAACCAATCCTAGTCCAGCTAGTATCTTAGACTAGGCTATGTTGACAGTATCAAAACCAATCCTAGTTCAGCTAGTATCTTAGACTAGGCTATGTTGACAGTATCAAAATCAGTCTTCAGTAAACAATCCAGTTATGTGCCAGTAAATTGCATCACCATACTTCAGTCTCCACCTTGGTGTTGTTGACACTCCTCAGGCCCCCTTAGTTTCCTGAGTGAGTCCTAGTAGTAAGCTAGTGTTGTAACGCCACAGTTTCCTGAATGAGTCCCAGTAGTAAGCTAGTGTTGTAACGCCTCAGTTTCCTGAATGAGTCCCAGTAGTAAGCTAGTGTTGTAACGCCTCAGTTTCCTGAATGAGTCCCAGTAGTAAGCTAGTGTTGTAACGCCTCAGTTTCCTGAATGAGTCCCAGTAGTAAGCTAGTGTTGTAACGCCACAGTTTCCTGAGTGAGTCCCAGTAGTAAGCTAGTGTTGTAACGCCACAGTTTCCTGAGTGAGTCCCAGTAGTAAGCTAGTGTTGTAACGCCACAGTTTCCTGAATGAGTCCCAGTAGTAAGCTAGTGTTGTAACGCCTCAGTTTCCTGAATGAGTCCCAGTAGTAAGCTAGTGTTGTAACGCCACAGTTTCCTGAGTGAGTCCCAGTAGTAAGCTAGTGTTGTAACGCCTCAGTTTCCTGAATGAGTCCCAGTAGTAAGCTAGTGTTGTAACGCCACAGTTTCCTGAATGAGTCCCAGTAGTAAGCTAGTGTTGTAACGCCTCAGTTTCCTGAATGAGTCCCAGTAGTAAGCTAGTGTTGTAACGCCACAGTTTCCTGAATGAGTCCCAGTAGTAAGCTAGTGTTGTAACGCCACAGTTTCCTGAGTGAGTCCCAGTAGTAAGCTAGTGTTGTAACGCCACAGTTTCCTGAATGAGTCCCAGTAGTAAGCTAGTGTTGTAACAACAGTTTCCTGAGCTGCAAAACACACGCACGCTCTGCATACCATACATACACCTAGAGTAATGTGCGAGAGAACAGCTATTCTCCCTTTGACCCCATGACCCCTGGGACCTGTCTAACTGACAGATGACTCTCCCTTGTTAACTGAATTAAAAGCCATTTGACATTCTGTTTAGCAGAGTGCAGTATAGAGGACGCTGCTGGTGTTGGGGTGGCTGACCAGACCGCTGACCCATCCGTCTGTTAGAGTGCTGGCCTGCTGTTGGGGTGGCTGACCGCTGTGCTGACCCATCCGTCTGTTAAAGCTACAATATGTCACAAAGCTACAACATTTTTTGGGGGGGCGACCTGACCAAATTCACATAGAAATGTGAGTTATAGATCTGTCATTCCCGTTGAAAGCAAGTCTAAGAAGCAGTAGGTCTGTTCTATCTGTGCTATTTCTATGCTTCCCGTTCTGAATTAACGTTTATGCGTCTTTTACTTTCGGTTTTGTACACCAGCTTCAAACAGCTGAATATACAATATTTTTGCTTACAGAAAATATATTTCACAGCGGTTTAGACAGTACAATGATTCTCTACACAATGACTGCTTGTTTTGTCACATAAACTGAAATTAGGCAAACTATTAGAATTTTAGCAACCAGGAAGTGGAGGAGCGAGTTCTGCACAGTAACTTTAGAGTGCTGGTGTTGGGACGGGTTGAAGCGACTGACCCATGCATGCTGGAAATCCCTCTAAACCAGAGATGATCACTAGTAGCCTTGCCTATTCCTGGAGCCACTGGGAGGGCTGGGGACTCCCTGCTGTTCAACCTCACACAGCACACACACACTGAACCAAACAGACGCGTGGGGGTTTAATCACAGGGTAGACATCCTCCCTCTGCGGTGGCTTTGGCCCAACCACAGCTTCATTCATAACACTGCTGATTTCCACACTACTTCTGTTCCATGTGTTTATGATTGGCATTCAACACACACAATGGCCATGAATGGAAGTGAATGAAGCTTTTTTGAAAACATGTCCAGTCTGCTGTGGCCCATGTCAAACAAACAGGGTTAGAAGTTTTAATGAGGAGGCCCTGGTCTGTATGAAGGGGCTCTGGGGGGCCTACTGGGGGCATCCTACATCTCGTTACTGAGGAGTTGGTCTACCAAATGGCTGGTTGTCACCCAGGTGTTGCTGCTGGGTCACTGTATCAGGCCCTTGTTGTTAGAAGAGAGGTGGAGGGAGGCTGAATTGAAGTCAGTGGGTCTTGAATAACTGTGATGACAGCCAGCCAGGCCGCCTGACAGCCAGCCAGGCCGCCTGACAGCCAGCCAGGCCGCCTGACAGCCAGCCAGGCCGCCTGACAGCCAGCCAGGCCGCCTGACAGCCAGCCAGGCCGCCTGACAGCCAGCCAGGCCGCCTGACAGCCAGCCAGGCCGCCTGACAGCCAGCCAGGCCGCCTGACAGCCAGCCAGGCCGCCTGACAGCCAGCCAGGCCGCCTGACAGCCAGCCAGGCCGCCTGAGCATAAGATTAAGTACTTTTATTTTATTTTTGCAATGAATTAGTCTGCTACTTTTCTTGGGTAAGAATAAACCCTATGTTTGGTTTTCTGCCATTCAAATGTTTCGACCTACTTTCAGGATACGTCTGTCTTTAAACTAGCTTCAGGTGACCATGTTGTTGTTCTCTTCAGGTTGTTCTACCATGGACACAGACATGATACCAACGTTCACTTCAAAAGACCAGGAGATCGACTACTGGAAGGCCTTGTCCCTCAAGTATAAGAGCAGGTATGTTCATGTCAACCGATCTAGGCTACTCATAGCTCAGTTAACTAAATCAGTGATTTATACATGGTCAAACATTGAGTTTCAGAAGATTAGACTCAGCAGTTTGTCATTGGATCTGTTGAACTACTCTCCTCTACATACATGTTCCAAATTGAAACTCAAGCTAGGCACAGTCTTTCACTTTGACGTCTTCTCAGTAATATAATTATACCTGACCAGGAAACCACATGGCTTGCTCTCGGCTCTGTTACATAAAGCAAGGCTTTTATGTTTGCTCATAACGTCTGGAAGATGAATAACAAGGTTATGTCATAACAGTCATGTGATCATCTGACACATGGCCTGTTCCTCTATAGGCCTTTGTTAACGTTACCATCGACACAGGAAGCAATGGATTCATTGGCCTAAATTAGGCCGAGTAAGTTTAGGTCTAGTTGTTCTTAGTGCTGGGGAGTCATCATTAGTGCACACCGTAGCAAAACGTGTTGTAATGGAACACATTTGCAAGGAAAATTAGCATTTCTTATTGTACTGGTTCAGGTAGTAGCCTACCTCCCCGTTTCAGTCCCTTTTCTTCCTTTTGGTTTCTATTGAATATGACTCTGTCACTTTTACAGATATCCTATATCCAGCAGGGTGTTCTAGAACAGATATCCTATATCCAGCAGGGTGTTCTAGAACAGATATCCTATATCCAGCAGGGTGTTCTAGAACAGATATCCTATATCCAGCAGGGTGTTCTAGAACAGATATCCTATATCCAGCAGGGTGTTCTAGAACAGATATCCTATATCCAGCAGGGTGTTCTAGAACAGATATCCTATATCCAGCAGGGTGTTCTAGAACACATATAGCCTATATCTAGCAGGGAGTTCTAGAACACGTATAGCCTATATCTAGCAGGGAGTTCTAGAACACGTATAGCCTATATCCGGCAGGGTGTTCTAGAACACGTATAGCCTATATCCGGCAGGGTGTTCTAGAACACGTATAGCCTATATCCGGCAGGGTGTTCTAGAACACGTATAGCCTATATCCGGCAGGGTGTTCTAGAACACGTATAGCCTATATCCGGCAGGGTGTTCTAGAACACGTATAGCCTATATCCGGCAGGGTGTTCTAGAACACGTATAGCCTATATCCGGCAGGGTGTTCTAGAACACGTATAGCCTATATCCGGCAGGGTGTTCTAGAACACGTATAGCCTATATCCGGCAGGGTGTTCTAGAACACGTATAGCCTATATCCGGCAGGGTGTTCTAGAACACGTATATCCGGCAGGGTGTTCTAGAACACGTATATCCGGCAGGGTGTTCTAGAACACGTATATCCGGCAGGGTGTTCTAGAACACGTATATCCGGCAGGGTGTTCTAGAACACGTATATCCGGCAGGGTGTTCTAGAACACGTATAGCCTATATCCGGCATGTTACTAGATCAACATGATACAGGTCTACAGTCCTGCACATGTTCAGGTGGTTCTGTTTTCCCAGGCTCTGTAGAACCAGACCCTGTCAGTGTTGACATAACACATTCTAGAGTATAGGCCTAGTGTGTGTTCATGAGGAGGTCCCAGATGGCACTGCTATGCTACACACACACACACACACACACACACAATAACATACACACACAAATCATTTTATATTCTAACTTACGCCTATTTAGCACACAACATGCGCGCTATGCACACACACACGTACACATGGATTTTGTATTGTAGAGTAGTGACCTGAGTGAACACACTTAATGTGTTGCGAAATCTGGTGTGGAATGTGATGTTTTTTATTGTATATAACCGCCTTAATGTTGCTGGACCCCAGGAGGAGTAGCTGCTGCCTTGGCCGGAACTAATAGGATCCATAATAAACCACAGGAGGAGTAGCTGCTGCCTTGGCAGGAACTAATAGGATCCATAATAAACCCCAGGAGGAGTAGCTGCTGCCTTGGCCGGAACTAATAGGATCCATAATAAACCCCAGGAGGAGTAGCTGCTGCCTTGGCCGGAACTAATAGGATCCATAATAAACCCCAGGAGGAGTAGCTGCTGCCTTGGCCGGAACTAATAGGATCCATAATAAACCCCAGGAAGAGTAGCTGCTGCCTTGGCCGGAACTAATAGGATCCATAATAAACCCCAGGAGGAGTAGCTGCTGCCTTGGCAGGAATGAATGGGGATCCATAATAAACCCCAGGAAGAGTAGCTGCTGCCTTGGCAGGAATGAATGGGGATCCATAATAAACCCCAGGAAGAGTAGCTGCTGCCTTGGCAGGAATTAATGGGGATCCATAATAAACCCCAGGAAGAGTAGCTGCTGCCTTGGCAGGAACTAATGGGGATCCATAATAAATACAAATACTTGTTTGTACAGTGGTATTTTGGTCATATTGTCTGAAAACCTTCCAGAGGGAAGGTAACCGAAGTCATTCCAGTCAGAGCCATAGTTGAACAGGGCTGTTCTGTGGCCAAACTGACCATGTGTGCTGATGAAGCAGCCTGGCAATGTGTGCTGATGAAGCAGCCTGGCAATGTGTGCTTCTGGTACAGTAACCATGTGTGTTTTTGGTGCGGTAACTGTGTGTGCTTCTGGTGCGGTAACTGTGTGTGTTTTTGGTGCGGTAACTATGTGTGCTTCTGGTGCGGTAACCGTGTGTGTTTTTGGTGCGGTAACTGTGTGTGCTTCTGGTGCGGTAACTGTGTGTGTTTTTGGTGCGGTAACTATGTGTGCTTCTGGTGCGGTAACCGTGTGTGTTTTTGGTGCGGTAACTGTGTGTGCTTCTGGTGCGGTAACTGTGTGTGTTTTTGGTGCGGTAACTATGTGTGCTTCTGGTGCGGTAACTGTGTGTGTTTTTGGTGCGGTAACTATGTGTGCTTCTGGTGCGGTAACCGTGTGTGTTTTTGGTGCGGTAACTGTGTGTGCTTCTGGTACGGTAACTGTGTGTGTTTTTGGTGCGGTAACTGTGTGTTTTTGGTGCGGTAACTGTGTGTGTTTTTGGTGCGGTAACTGTGTGTGCTTCTGGTACGGTAACTGTGTGTGCTTCTGGTGCGGTAACTGTGTGTGCTTCTGGTACGGTAACCGTGTGTGTTTTTGGTGCGGTAACTGTGTGCTTCTGGTACGGTAACTGTGTGTGTTTTTGGTGCGGTAACTGTGTGTGTTTTTGGTACGGTAACTGTGTGCTTCTGGTGCGGTAACTGTGTGTGTTTTTGGTACGGTAACTGTGTGTGTTTTTGGTACGGTAACTGTGTGTGTTTTTGGTACGGTAACTGTGTGTGTTTTTGGTACGGTAACTGTGTGTGTTTTTGGTGCGGTAACTGTGTGTGTTTTTGGTGCGGTAACTGTGTGTGCTTCTGGTACGGTAACTGTGTGTGTTTTTGGTGCGGTAACTGTGTGCTTCTGGTGCGGTAACTGTGTGTGCTTCTGGTGCGGTAACTGTGTGTGCTTCTGGTGCGGTAACTGTGTGTGCTTCTGGTGCGGTAACTGTGTGTGTTTTTGGTGCGGTAACTGTGTGTGTTTTTGGTGCGGTAACTGTGTGTGCTTCTGGTGCGGTAACTGTGTGCTTCTGGTGCGGTAACTGTGTGTGCTTCTGGTGCGGTAACTGTGTGTGCTTCTGGTGCGGTAACTGTGTGTGTTTTTGGTGCGGTAACTGTGTGTGTTTTTGGTGCGGTAACTGTGTGCTTCTGGTGCGGTAACTGTGTGTGTTTTTGGTGCGGTAACTGTGTGTGCTTCTGGTACGGTAACCGTGTGTGTTTTTGGTGCGGTAACTGTGTGTGCTTCTGGTACGGTAACCGTGTGTGTTTTTGGTGCGGTAACTGTGTGCTTCTGGTACGGTAACTGTGTGTTTTTGGTGCGGTAACTGTGTGCTTCTGGTACGGTAACTGTGTGTGCTTCTGGTACGGTAACTGTGTGTGTTTTTGGTACGGTAACTGTGTGTGTTTTTGGTGCGGTAACTGTGTGTGCTTCTGGTGCGGTAACTGTGTGTGTTTTTGGTGCGGTAACTGTGTGTGCTTCTGGTGCGGTAACCGTGTGTGTTTTTGGTGCGGTAACTGTGTGTGCTTCTGGTGCGGTAACCGTGTGTGTTTTTGGTGCGGTAACTGTGTGTGCTTCTGGTGCGGTAACTGTGTGTGCTTCTGGTGCGGTAACTGTGTGTGTTTTTGGTGCGGTAACTGTGTGTGTTTTTGGTGCGGTAACTGTGTGTGTTTTTGGTGCGGTAACTGTGTGTGCTTCTGGTGCGGTAACTGTGTGTGTTTTTGGTGCGGTAACTGTGTGTGCTTCTGGTACGGTAACCGTGTGTGTTTTTGGTGCGGTAACTGTGTGCTTCTGGTACGGTAACCGTGTGTGTTTTTGGTGCGGTAACTGTGTGCTTCTGGTACGGTAACTGTGTGTTTTTGGTGCGGTAACTGTGTGTGCTTCTGGTACGGTAACTGTGTGTGCTTCTGGTACGGTAACTGTGTGTTTTTGGTACGGTAACTGTGTGTGTTTTTGGTACGGTAACTGTGTGTGTTTTTGGTGCGGTAACTGTGTGTGTTTTTGGTGCGGTAACTGTGTGTGCTTCTGGTGCGGTAACTGTGTGTGCTTCTGGTGCGGTAACTGTGTGTGCTTCTGGTGCGGTAACTGTGTGTGCTTCTGGTGCGGTAACTGTGTGTGCTTCTGGTGCGGTAACTGTGTGTGCTTCTGGTGCGGTAACTGTGTGCTTCTGGTACGGTAACTGTGTGTGTTTTTGGTGCGGTAACTGTGTGTGTTTTTGGTGCGGTAACTGTGTGTGCTTCTGGTACGGTAACTGTGTGTGCTTCTGGTACGGTAACTGTGTGTGCTTCTGGTACGGTAACTGTGTGTGTTTTTGGTGCGGTAACTATGTGTGGAATGAGCAGGGAAACCCAGTGAGGCCAAGGATGGAGCAGTGGCTGCCTGTTAACTGACCCCAGAGCTGACGAACCCTGTTAATGTGTGTGTGTGTCACTAAGACCTTTTCAGTTCAAGGGTCATCCCTGGTCAGTGGAACTATGTATCTGTAACCTGGTCCCAGATCTGTTTGTGCGATCATCTCAACTCCTTGTCATGCCAAACAGTGGTCCTTTGTAGCTCAGTTGGTAGAGCATGGCACTTGTAATGCCATGGTAGTGGGTTTGATTCCTGGGACCACCCATATGTAAAATATATGCACACATGACTGTAAGTCACTTGGGATTAAAACATCTGCTAAATGGCATGTTATTATTTTATAGTACAAACAGATCTTGGTCCAGGCTAACATATCTGACTACCAGATTAGTATACCATGCCCTAGGTTCTCACACCTTAACCAACCATTCTAATTCAATGCAGTGGAGCCACCTGACTGAATGAATGGCATGGAAAGTCTGCATTCATTCAGCTCTAGCATGGCATTGGCCTTTGTCATGACAGATGAGTCAGGGGCCATGCAGGACCATTCTAGTTGCATTACATCTATGACCAGACAGATAGTAAGTTCTAGGTGTTTTATGTCTATGGACAGACCGATGATAGACTGATATACAGCCACATGGGAGAAGAGAAAGTGCTATGCTACAATCCAGGAGTCCAGGCCTTTCAGCTAGGCCTATCTGTAGATATTACTGGACTGTATTACTAGGTTGTATCTAGCACTTTATGACAGAGACAGTACCTCAGGTCTGATAGAGCTTTAAGGCGGTACCTCAGGTCTGATAGAGCTTTAAGACGGTACCTCAGGTCTGATAGAGCTTTATGACAGAGACGGTACCTCAGTAGGTCTGATAGAGCTTTAAGACAGAGACAGTCCCTCAGGTCTGATAGAGCTTTAAGACAGAGACAGTATCTCAGCAGGTCTGGTAGAGCTTTGAGACCTCAGGGGTTTGTCATTAGATGATACAGATGGCTCCTATATGCCTGCTGCTGTTCCGTGTGTTCTGAGAGGGGTGAGGGGTCAAGGGGTCTGGAGACAGGATATTATGAGTTAAGAGACCGGGTGTGTTCAGACATGTTCCACTGACCACACAGGATAGGTCTCAGTCTGACTGTCCAGGGGATGTGACAACCACTCATTAGTACCACAATGAATCATTAAATAACAGTCCCTCCCGTGTGTCCTCCAGCTACCATGAGGCCTAGGAGGAGCTGGTGGAGTTGCAGGAGAGACAGTGTGGTAGTGTGTGACTGTGTGTAACAGTCTGTTCTCTCCCGTGTCTTTCTCAGTTACCATGAGGCCCAGGAGGAGTTGCTGGAGAGGTAGTGTGTGTGACTGTGTGTAACAGTCCGTTCTCTCCCGTGTCTTCCTCAGTTACCATGAGGCCCAGGAGGAGTTGCTGGAGAGGTAGTGTGTGTGACTGTGTGTAACAGTCCGTTCTCTCCCGTGTCTTCCTCAGTTACCATGAGGCCCAGGAGGAATTGCTGGAGAGGTAGTGTGTGTGACTGTGTGTAACAGTCCGTTCTCTCCCGTGTCTTCCTCAGTTACCATGAGGCCCAGGAGGAATTGCTGGAGTTCCAGGAAGGGAGCAGAGAGCTGGAGGCAGAGTTAGAGGCCCAGCTAGGACAGGCTGAACACCGCCTCAGAGACCTGCACACAGAGAACCAAAGACTGAAGAGCGAGTTGGACAACCTCAAGGTAACATACGCAGGAACGGACACACACACACACACACAGACACACACACACACACACACACAGACAGACAGAGGGGTTAGAACCAAACACTGAAGTGCGAGCTGGATAACCCCAAGGTAAATGTTGTACCGCTAACCAGGATGTAGATCACTGAGATAATAGAACATGATGCTAACCAGGATGTAGATCACTGAGATAATAGAACATGATGCTAACCAGGATGTAGTGCACTGAGATAATGGAACATGATGCTAACCAGGATGTAGATCACTGAGATAATAGAACATGATGCTAACCAGGATGTAGATCACTGGGATAATAGAACATGATGCTAACCAGGATGTAGAGCACTGAGATAATAGAACATGATGCTAACCAGGATGTAGAGCACTGAGATAATAGAACATGATGCTAACCAGGATGTAGAGCACTGAGATAATAGAACATGATGCTAACCAGGATGTAGTGCACTGAGATAATAGAACATGATGCTAACCATGATGTAGATCACTGAGATAATAGAACATGATGCTAACCAGGATGTAGAGCACTGGGATAATAGAACATGATGCTAACCAGGATGTAGAGCACTGGGATAATAGAACATGATGCTAACCAGGATGTAGTGCACTGAGATAATTGAACATGATGCTAACCAGGATGTAGAGCACTGAGATAATAGAACATGATGCTAACCAGGATGTAGAGCACTGAGATAATAGAACATGATGCTAACCAGGATGTAGATCACTGAGATAATAGAACATGATGCTAACCAGGATGTAGTGCACTGAGATAATAGAACATGATGCTAACCAGGATGTAGAGCACTGAGATAATAGAACATGATGCTAACCAGGATGTAGATCACTGGGATAATAGAACATGATGCTAACCAGGATGTAGAGCACTGAGATAATAGAACATGATGCTAACCAGGATGTAGAGCACTGGGATAATAGAACATGATGCTAACCAGGATGTAGAGCACTGGGATAATAGAACATGATGCTAACCAGGATGTAGATCACTGAGATAATAGAACATGATGCTAACCAGGATGTAGATCACTGAGATAATAGAACATGATGCTAACCAGGATGTAGATCACTGAGATAATAGAACATGATGCTAACCAGGATGTAGAGCACTGGGATAATAGAACATGATGCTAACCAGGATGTAGAGCACTGAGATAATAGAACATGATGCTAACCAGGATGTAGATCACTGAGATAATAGAACATGATGCTAACCAGGATGTAGAGCACTGAGATAATAGAACATGATGCTAACCAGGATGTAGAGCACTGGGATAATAGAACATGATGCTAACCAGGATGTAGAGCACTGAGATAATAGAACATGATGCTAACCAGGATGTAGAGCACTGAGATAATAGAACATGATGCTAACCAGGATGTAGAGCACTGAGATAATAGAACATGATGCTAACCAGGATGTAGAGCACTGAGATAATAGAACATGATGCTAACCAGGATGTAGAGCACTGAGATAATAGAACATGATGCTAACCAGGATGTAGAGCACTGAGATAATAGAACATGATGCTAACCAGGATGTAGAGCACTGAGATAATAGAACATGATGCTAACCAGGATGTAGAGCACTGAGATAATAGAACATGATGCTAACCAGGATGTAGAGCACTGAGATAATAGAACATGATGCTAACCAGGATGTAGAGCACTGAGATAATAGAACATGATGCTAACCAGGATGTAGAGCACTGAGATTAAATAACACATGCTTCTTTATAATGAGGTGCTGTCTTTTATGACCATTTCCTTCTGTCTGTGGGATAACCATATTCATGTGTGTTAGACAGCCTGTTAGACTACATATGGCAGCAACATGTGAGTGTGCAATAGACTAGACTACAGTTCTATGATCGGGCCATGGAGGACTGTGATTCATGTGGGGGCCGGTGGAGCTGGGGGCCGGTGGAGCTGGGCTAGCCTTGCTGTTGACCCAGACCTTAGGTTGGCTTGATTCTGACACCTATGAGCCATTCTTCACCCCTCGCCAGAGAACAAAGGAGTTGTAGAGTCTATGAACACCGAGAATGTTAACATTAAGTTGGCATGTCAACACTCCCTTCCACCTGTCACCTCAGTCATCAATGCAACCATCTCTGTGGTCCCGTGTGGCTCAGTTGGTAGAGCATGGCGCTTGCAACGCCAGGGTTGTGGGTTCATTCCCCACGGGGGGACCAGGATGAATATGTATGAACTTTCCAATTTGTAAGTCGCTCTGGATAAGAGCGTCTGCTAAATGACTTAAATGTAATCTCCACACACTCATTCCCTCTCTCGCCCCCCCGCAGGAGCAGCAGTATGCTCAGAGCTATAAGCAGGTCTATATGTTGTCTGAACGTTGTTCTCTCTCCCTGTAGGAGAAGTTGGAACAGCAGTATGCTCAGAGCTATAAGCAGGTCTATATGTTGTCTGAACGTTGTTCTCTCTCCCTGTAGGAGAAGTTGGAACAGCAGTATGCTCAGAGCTATAAGCAGGTCTATATGTTGTCTGAACGTTGTTCTCTCTCCCTGTAGGAGAAGTTGGAGCAGCAGTATGCTCAGAGCTATAAGCAGGTCTATATGTTGTCTGAACGTTGTTCTCTCTCCCTGTAGGAGAAGTTGGAACAGCAGTATGCTCAGAGCTATAAACAGGTCTATATGTTGTCTGAACGTTGTTCTCTCTCCCTGTAGGAGAAGTTGGAACAGCAGTATGCTCAGAGCTATAAGCAGGTCTATATGTTGTCTGAATGTTGTTCTCTCTCCCTGTAGTAGAAGTTGGAACAGCAGTATGCTCAGAGCTATAAGCAGGTCTATATGTTGTCTGAATGTTGTTCTCTCTCCCTGTAGGAGAAGTTGGAGCAGCAGTATGCTCAGAGCTATAAACAGGTCTATATGTTGTCTGAACGTTGTTCTCTCTCCCTGTAGGAGAAGTTGGAACAGCAGTATGCTCAGAGCTATAAGCAGGTCTATATGTTGTCTGAACGTTGTTCTCTCTCCCTGTAGGAGAAGTTGGAACAGCAGTATGCTCAGAGCTATAAGCAGGTCTATATGTTGTCTGAACGTTGTTCTCTCTCCCCCTGTAGGAGAAGTTGGAGCAGCAGTATGCTCAGAGCTATAAGCAGGTCTCCATGTTAGAGGATGACCTGGGACAGACCAGAGGAATCAAGGAACAGCTTCATAAATACGTCAGAGAACTGGAGCAGGCCAACGATGACCTGGAGAGAGCCAAGAGGTCACTATATACCACAGTAGAACGTTACTAACACAGCCATTCAAATGTTTTGAGTTCAGGCCTGGGTTGTAGGCTAAGTGGATGCTGCCTGGTAGCTGTGCCTCAGTATCAAATGAATTGGTCACATACACATATTTAGCAGATGTCATTGTGGGTGTATTGAAATGCTTGTAAAGAGAGTGTTACTCCACTCAGTGTTAACCCAGTTATCCAACCCACACAGATACTGTACATTTTTCACCTGTTTCTGCTACTAACCGTTGTCCACCCCAACTCTTCTCCTCCTCCCTCCATCAGGGCGACCATCGTATCTCTGGAGGACTTTGAGGGTCGTCTGAACCAGGCCATAGAGAGGAATGCCTTCCTGGAGAGTGAGCTGGATGAGAAGGAGTCTCTACTGGAGTCAGTTCAGAGACTGAAGGATGAAGCCAGAGGTATGAAGACATGAAACACCTACCTCTATCTCAGACCGACCCTTTCTGTTATGGGTAATACTGCTGTATTAAGTCAGCTGGATGAGAAGTAGTCTAGTGGTCTCAGTAGAGACTGAAGGATGAAGCCAGCGGTTTGGATGGGGGTAACCCCTAACTCCCTGTCCCCTACTAATCATGTGCTTGATGATAGTAGACCAGTGTAATCAGATGTAGTGATAGTACTGGAGTATATGAAATAGTTGGAGCTGTCTGGCTGGTACTTGAGGAGAGGGTTGTGAAACACTGCTCTATCCATTTGGTAGAATCATGTCTGTATTGGTGTGACTGATGCCTCAGACCTGAGACAGGAGCTGGCGGAGAGGGAGAAGACTGCAGACGGAATGTCATGTCTGTATTGGTGCTTGTATCTCATGTCTGTCTATCTGCACCCCCCCCCCCCCCCCCCCCCCCAGACCTGAGACAGGAGATGGTGGTGAGGGAGAGGACTGCAGACAGGATGTCAGCCCCCAGCTCCCCTACCCTGGACATGGACAAGATGGACTCTGCTGTCCAGGCCTCCCTGTCCCTGCCTGTCACCCCTGTAGGGAAGGGCATGGAGCACCCGTTCATCAACCCTAAATCATCAGGTAGGTCAACAGCCGTGTTTTCTAACAGACCTGGGTGGAAATAGTGTTCCTTGTCTTTCAAATACTTTACATGTGCTTTATTGAGCTTGCTGGGTGCAATGGAATCCATGGAATAGTCTCAAAAGTCCCTCCAGGCAGTCTCAATTCAATGCTCAAAGTGTTTTGAAAGTATATAAATACTATTTGAACCCAGGTCTGTTATTTAGTTCCTTCACTTTTGGAGCTGTACCTCCGTGTGAAAGTTTATAGGTATCTGTCATGTACTAAACACTCTCCTCTCCTCTCCTCTCCGTCTCTCCTCTCCTCTCCGTCTCTCCTCTCCTCTCCTCTCCTCTCCGTCTCTCCTCTCCTCTCCGTCTCTCCTCTCCGTCTCTCCTCTCCTCTCCGTCTCTCCTCTCCTCTCCGTCTCTCCTCTCCTCTCCTCTCCTCTCCTCTCCTCTCCTCTGTCTCTCCTCTGTCTCTCCTCTGTCTCTCCTCTGTCTCTCCTCTGTCTCTCCTCTGTCTCTCCTCTGTCTCTCCTCTGTCTCTCCTCTGTCTCTCCTCTGTCTCTCCTCTGTCTCTCCTCTGTCTCTCCTCTGTCTCTCCTCTGTCTCTCCTCTGTCTCTTCTCTGTCTCTTCTCTGTCTCTCCTCTCTTCTCTGTCTCTTCTCTGTCTCTCCTCTCTTCTCTGTCTCTTCTCTGTCTCTCCTCTCTTCTCTGTCTCTTCTCTGTCTCTCCTCTCCTCTCTGTCTCTCCTCTCTGTCTCTCCTCTCCTCTCCTCTCTGTCTCTCCTCTCTGTCTCTCCTCTCCTCTCTGTCTCTCCTCTCCTCTCTGTCTCTCCTCTCTGTCTCTCCTCTCCTCTGTCTCTCCTCTCCTCTGTCTCTCCTCTCTCTTCTCTCTTCTCTTCTCTTCTCCTCTCTTCTCCTCTTCTCTGTCTCTCCTCTCCTCTCCTCTGTCTCTCCTCTCCTCTCCTCTCCTCTCCTCTCTTCTCTTCTCTTCTCTTCTCTGTCTCTCCTCTCCTCTCCTCTTCTCTTCTCTCTACAGTGTTAACAAATGGCTCTGGGCCTGGCGGCTCACCTCTGACCCCATCAGCAAGAATCTCTGCTCTTAATATCGTTGGGGACCTTCTTAGAAAAGTGGGGGTAAATATCAGACTTTTGTTTCTTGTAGCAATGTTTTCCATTGCTATGTATCCATCGTCTGAAGCTAATGTTGACGACAAAACATTATGAACACTCTTCTTGAGTGAACCCAACAGTTTGGCTTCCGTCTCCTCTCTTGACAGCAGAGTATATTGGAATGGTGTCTGTCACCTGAATTAAAGGTTACAACAGAATCCACAGCTTGTGATTAGTCTAATGTAGGCCATGTTTGTCTGTCCTTAGGCGCTGGAGTCCAAGCTAGCTGCATGTAGGAACTTTGCCAAGGACCAGGCGGTGAGGAAAACCTACTCCACGTCGTCCAGCAACATGATCACTGGGAACGGAAACCTCCTCAACAGCAACGCCACCAAGTTCTCCCACTCACTACACACCACCTACTACGCCAAAACGTGAGTTCTGTCTTTCTCTCAGGAGTATTCCTACTGGTCCATCTACCTCTCTGCTTGACTTCCTGTCTGCAGTGTTAGTGTGACTCACTCCGAGACAGTAGAAGAAGTGACAGGCTGAATGGACTCTATCCCATTTTGAGTCAGAGTTGGTCTAACCAGAGTATGTAGAGAATACCCAAACAGCTTTCTATTTGATATTGTGAATGAACTAACTTCTGTCTTCTTGGTTTCTCTCTGTCTGGTGTTGTCCCCCACAGGGCTGTGAATGGACTGGACCCCAGCACCCTGACTGCCCTGGCATCGCCCCGGACTGTCTCCCCTCCTGGCATGCTGCCTCTCACCGTTTAGCATGGCCCCAACCTCTGTACAAGCTCCCCGCAGAACAAGGGTACCCCTCATCCTTCACCCCAACCTCACCCCCTCCGTCACCCCAAATCTCTGTACAACTCCTGTACACCCCGCAGAACACTGAGAGGAGAGAACACTTGAAGAACCGTTACTGTGTGTGTGTGTGTGTGTGTGTAGGAGAGACACTTGACTGAATGATTGAAAAGGTCTCACTCACCTATGAGTGGGGTTGGATGCTGAGTGTGTTTGTGTGTATTTAACATACAGGCACATGCCTCTGCCTGAGCTGTTCTTTGCTCATGTGGATGATGTGTTGGTGACCTCTGTGCTCTGGAGTGTCTCCATTTTGGCTCCATCAGTTTATCAGTTTCACTCTATAACAGCAACTGTACCTGACAAAGGTCCCCAACGGACTGCAGCTTCCTTCCTCTTAACCTTTTATTTTCTTCTCTGAATGAATTGCACAATTACAAATAATGTATATTTACAGTGTTGTATTTAAAAATGAAAAGGGACTTTTTGCAAAGTTAGGTGATTTCATCATTACTGTATGTATGCTTTAAGATGCAATATTTCCTGTTTGTTTGTGTTTATGTTATGGGGTCAGATGGAGTTGATGACCCTTAACCCCCATGTCCAGAAGAATGACTGAATTCACTTTTATTGTGTTCAGGCTGTGATCAGAACCATGTTCTCTTATTGGGCTGCATCTCAATAGTCCAGTTAATAGCCTCATCTCCTCATCTCAATAGCACAGTTAGTCTTGGAGAGAATGAGAAAACAGGACCGGTAAAAGCAATATGGATGATCTATCTCTACCCGAAATGAGCTTTCACCTGTAATTTCCTTCCCATCAGTGCAGAGGAGGGAAAGGAGAGAAGACGAGGAAACCACTTTATACTATTGAGATGCACCCCCACAGTCCCTATTGTCCTGGGTGTGGGCTGACCAGACAGAACAGACCGGTCAGCTGGTGGACCATCTGTAGTCTGGTAGGGAGGGAGGGACCTCCCTGTTAAATAGCCTGGAAACATCGGCTGCTGTCCTCTTCATTAATGAAGTTAGGTCCGCTTCACCACAGACTACCGTTCTAATGGCACCCTATTCACTATCTAGTGCACTCCTTTTGACCAGGGACCATGGTGCGCTGGTCTAAAGTAATGCACTACATAGGAATAGTGTCATTTTGGACTCAGTCCTTCTTTATATAAGCCTTGGATGGATGGCCGGTGATGTTCAGGGAAAGACTAAGTCCTTACTACTTTATATAAGCCTTGGATGGATGACCGTGTATTTACATGAGGTTGGTATCGTGTTATATTAAATTAATCCTCTTTCCCTGATGCGTAACTAGTATCAGACAAAACTGTTGCTTATAGAAACAAACAAGTCAACCCTGAGCACAGCAGTGTGTCAGACAACTTATTCACATTGAGAGAGATATATATATATATACTGTACTGTATACTGAGATGTGTGTATATATACTGTACTGTGCACCTGTTGGTGGTTGAATCTCAGCTAACACCCTGTCTACCATAACCTGCAGCAACAATAACCCAGCAGTCCAACCATCTAACAGGTAGGGTGAAGTTGCCTTAGATGCTGACCCTGGGTCCGTTTTTTCCTTTACCCCACTAATGGTTAAGTTTAGGATTGGGGAGGGGAAGCTGATCCTAGATCTGTACTTGGGGGAAACCTCACCCTAGAGCTACCTAACAGTGGGTCACGCTCATCCCTTTTTCTAGACTAGATCCTAGCCTGGTTAAACCAGACTTAATGTTGTGTTCACCATGAGGGGAGTGCTCAGTCTAGTTTTAATCGGGCTAAAAATGCTCATCTTTGACTAATATGCAAATTGTTATTGGTGACCATTTTGTCACGTTGGCTCCTGTCCTGTCGATGAAACGTTTGTAATAGAGAACCTCATAGAGAACTGACATGCCTCTTCCTGGTTTCTGTCGTTGATATTCACTTGTGATGTATTTTCCATCCCCCATTCTGTCTTATCTCCATCTGGGGTTAATAGTGCTCCCTCCTATCACAGCCTTAAATGAAAAGCCTTAAGGACAGTTTCCCAGACACAGATTAAAGCTGCAATAAATAGCTTTTTGGGTGCCCTGACCAAATTTAAATAGAAATATTATAGATCTGTTATTTCCATTGAAAGCAAGTCTAAGAAGGTGATAGATCTGTTATATTTCTATGCTTCTGCTTTTTATAGTTTTGTTTTTTGGTTCTTTTACTTTGGATTTTGTACACCAGCTTCAAATCAGCTGAAAATACAATGTTTTTGGTTATGGAAAATATATTTCACAGCGGTTTAGATGCTACAATGATTCTCTACACTATACTTGCTTGTTTTCTCACAATTTGAAATTCGAATTCAAGCAACCAGGAAATGGCGGTGTGATATCTGCATAGTGCATCTTTTAAGCCTAGTCTTGGATTTAACACTTTCAATGGAGATTCTCCATTCAGAATGATTTAGAATCCAGCACTAGGCTTAATCTGTGTCTGGGGAAACTGGTCCTAAAACTATTCTAGAACTATCATTTTGGAGTGCTTGCTTACTCCCATGGTCTATGATGTCACCCACCTCTACCATGTCACTCTGTCAGCCTGTTGCTGTGTCCCCATATATACAGGTTTGGAACTAAGCATTGTAACTCTGCCTAACAACACATTTGTACATACCAACGTTTGTCATTATTACAGTTCTATTTATTTCAGATGTCTTTATGGCATGTTTAAAATGAAGAACCTGAGTTTTACTATTGTACATCAGTCCAAGATCACATATGATGATGTACAATTGGTTGTCCAGTCTGTTCGATAAAACAAAATAAAGATATTGAAAAATAAGTACTGAAACGTTGTTGTACATCACTCGGGATGCAGCTTCTCATGAAGAAGTGAACCTAAAGGTAATGTTTTCCTGACTTGTTGGTTTGAGAGGATAGAAAGAGCCGTATTATAGGAGTTATCCTCCCACTGTTATTGGCTACAAACACACAATGCTGTCTCTTTCCAGATGGACACCCCCCCAACACACGTACTGTACAGATCTGCTGAACACACGGGGACAATTGCAACCCAAGAAAATAAAGGGAAATATCCAGAATACTGTTGTCACAGTTATCAAATAAAATGTTCTTGTAAACAGGCTATTGGCATTCTGTGTTTGCGTGCAGTCTCCCTCTCACTCTGCTTGCTGTAGGCTCCTCTTGCTGTCATGTTGAAATTTGTACTGTCTTTGGTGAAATTACTCGGGGGGGTTTACAAGCCGAGAGACGCAGTTAAAAGATTGATGCATAACCAGAAGAAGCGAGAGGGATAACAGACATGTCTTCTCCAGCAGGTGGCGATGTTGCGTTTCTTTCGCTCACCAAGTGAGGAGATTTTGAATAAAAGTCAATGAGTGTCGAATTTGGTAAACATACATTTGAATTGATTATTTGCTACATGAGGTTTATTTTTTAATCAAATACTTATTTCGTAATGCTTAGGTTAAGTGTACGGATATAATTAGGAAACGTGACATCTGGCAAATTTGAGAAAAAACACTTTTGGAGTTGTCTCAAGATGGCTATGCATATTCATGATCTCGTGAACAAGTGATCAACAACAATGGACGTGACGGATAGAAGTAGTCACTACAGGTGTGATCATGCTTTACGTCAAAAGTTGCCTGAAGCTGATTGGAAAATGCTATTCCCTGACAAGTTATTCAGAAGAAAATCCTAGGGGACAGAGTCTAATTTACATAACCAACCTTAACTTACCAGTGTTGACCCTAAACAAACACATTTACAAACTACTTGTTTAAAGTGTTATTACATCCATGGTGTTATTGTTTTTACAGAAGCTTGTAAATCAATTAACCTGATAATGATCCACATCATATGGGTAGAAAAACTATGTGTGGTATGCAGCAAAACAACTATATATATTTTTTTTTTGGTCCATCTTGTTCTGATCTAATGAGATGGATGTAGGATCTTCTCCGATCTAGAATCTAGGCCTTTCCCAGTAATGAAGGACAGAAAGCATACTACATACTACATACTCTGGTTATATTTACGGAGAGCAATTTCCATTTAATAACAGGTAGTGTCCATTTATTTATAGTAATTGTGTTAATTAATTATTGCTTTCTTCCGTGGAAAAATAGAATGTATAAAAATGGAAAATATACCGAAAGCAAAATCAAGCAGAGATTTACGACTATTTAACCATGTTAATCATTGCTGAAACATGCAAACTACAAACATTAAACCAGTTAAAGATAATGAATACATGACAATGAAATACAAATATATTTTATTAAAAACAATTCAGACAAAAGTGGCCAACAACGTGAGTGTGACGTAAAATCACTACTTTACGTACCCCAGGGCATTGTGAAGCAGAATGACGCTCGTAGGTACCCCGTCTAACTGGGTGTGGGGACAGACAATTGTAAATGGCTTTACTTTCATCAAAGTGCAGTACATATTCACAGAATCCAGGCAATGTAAAAGATAAACAAATTATTTTCTACTTCAGTCGTGCTTCTACAAAAACTACAGATATAACTGGGTGATCAATAAATCATGGGATTTATGTCAGTTGCTAGGTCGTAGCAGGTGAAGGATTCCTTGTCTAATGATTATGCCAGCTAGCTATGGCTCTATACAGAAGAATCGAGCTAACTTAAAAATAGCTTGCTAAATAACTTAGCTTGGGTGCTTCTACACCTGCATTGCTTGCTGTTTGGGGTTTTAGGCTGGGATTCTGTACAGCACTTTGAGATATCAGCTGATGTAAGAAGGGCTATATAAATACATTTGATTTGAGCGTAATCGATTTCTGTAAATAGCATCAAACTACAAAGTTAGAGTTGTAGAAAACTCTTAATAACAGTGATTTGGACATTAGCTTTCAAAAACGTATTCCAAAGAAGAAAATAGCTTGCTACCTAGCCAGAAAATAAAGAAATTTTAATTTACTCGCCTTGACAGCTGGGTTTTTATGTTGGACATGCGCAATAAGGACATACGCAAGCAGATTGCGCACGTCGTGTTTCGTAACAGGTTGTACCAGGAACGTCACTGCGGGCCAGTGAGCGGACTGTTACAAAACGCAGTCAAGCCTATAACATTGTTGAGCCATCCGTTCTTCAGTTTCCTCCTGAATTTCTGTACGCGAATACACAACACTTTACGGTATCGCGTGTTTTCTGGTAGGGAAACTTACGTATGTTATACTTGAAAAGATCGGAGAAAAGTTTTCTGAAGTTAGAGCACATTTTGTCATTTACTGTAAGGATCTGTTCAGAAAAGTTACAATAGTTTATCATGCAAATATGGTTTGAAAACTCTTGTTATGTGTAACGACCTAGCGATAGCCTACCCATTACCAAGCCCAAATAAGAAGTGCGAGTAATCTATTTTGTAATGACGTGTTATTCAGAAGTAAATGTTCACAGTAAATGTGTTGCATTGAGTATCCTATGTAGCCGCAACATGATTTTAGATAGATGCGCTTGCTGAACGCAACAACTGCTTTAGAAATTCGACGTACTTCTTATTAATGTGCTTGCGGGAAATCTGACACTTGTCATGTGCATGCTGAAAGCACATACGTTATCAATCAAGTTTATTTTTTTATATAGCCCTTCGTACATCAGCTAATATCTCGAAGTGCTGTACAGAAACCCAGCCTAAAACCCCAAACAGCTAGTAATGCAGGTGTAGAAGCACGGTGGCTAGGAAAAACTCCCTAGAAAGGCCAAAACCTAGGAAGAAACCTAGAGAGGAACCAGGCTATGAGGGGTGGCCAGTCCTCTTCTGGCTGTGCCGGGTGGAGATTATAACAGAACTATGCCAAGATGTTCAAAAATGTTCATAAGTGACAAGCATGGTCAAATAATAATCATGAATAATTTTCAGTTGGCTTTTCATAGCCGATCATTAAGAGTTGAAAAACAACAGGTCTGGGACAGGTAGCGGTTCCATAACCGCAGGCAGAACAGTTGAAACTGGAATAGCAGCAAGGCCAGGCGGACTGGGGACAGCAAGGAGTCACCACGCCCGGTAGTCCCGACGTATGGTCCTAGGGCTCAGGTCCTCCGAGAGAAAGAAAGAGAGAAGGAGAAAATTAGAGAGAGCCAAGATTTTCAAAATGTTCATAAATGACAAGCATGGTCAAATAATAATCAGGAATAAATCTCAGTTGGCTTTTCATAGCCGATCATTAAGAGTTGAAAACAGCAGGTCTGGGACAGGTAGGGGTTCCGTAACCGCAGGCAGAACAGTTGAAACTGGAATAGCAGCAAGGCCAGGCGGACTGGGGACAGCAAGGAGTCATCATGCCCGGTAGTCCTGACGTATGGTCCTAGGGCTCAGGTTCTCAGAGAGAGAGAAAGAAAGAGAGAACGAGAGAATTAGAGAGAGCATACTTAAATTCACACAGGACACTGGATAAGACAGGAGAAGTACTCCAGGTATAACCAACTGACCCTAGCCCCCCGACACAAACTACTGCAGCATAAATACTGGAGGCTGAGACAGGAGGGGTCAGGAGACACTGTGGCCCCATCCGAAGTTATCCAACTATAGAATGTGCAGGTTCCTGTTTGATACTATTCATACTATTTGTACTGCAACCAATATTAGCTTAAAACCCAAAGCATTTCAATGGTCATCGACTTTCTAGATGGGTCATTCCACGAATAGAGTGCCTTTTGCTTTCCTTTGATATTTTACATAGGAATTGTGCGCCAATATTGAATTTCAAAAACCTGCTAGATAAAGTGCCTCCTTTTAATAGAAACCACATGGGAAAATTAATTAAATCAGATTTATAATATGAATTAAGACTTTCTAAAATGCCAAAAATCTGCATTTGTACATGTCCCTTCTCATGTTTTTCTGACATGTAGGAAGATTTTAAGCCAACATTTTTAACAAGGGGTCTAAATGGATTCAGAACATAATAAATGGGGTCTTATTTTCAGAGGTGACTGAGGCCATGTCAGCGGTGTGGATCAGCTCCTCGCTACTGAGGTCCAGGGCAGCTCACCTCAGACAGCTCAGTGTGTTCTCTAGAAGGGCTGTGTTACAACCTCTACAGGTGGTCTCCTCACTACACAAGACACCTGGGAACCCAACCTGGCTCTGGTGCTGTAGGTAGGTCAGCTCTCTTGACATTGTCATACATAAACAGACTAACTGGATTATTTCTCTGTCATTTTGCAAGTTGAGATTCCTTTCTAAAGCCCACCTTTGACATAGATTGTAGATGACATTTTGTCATTCAGACCTATAGAGCACACCACTAGTGGGGTCAATCCCATTTCAATGTAGTCAATTACAGTCGCAGTGATCGCTATGATCCGTCAACTGTAGAGTATGGACCTGATGGCCTGTATGTGTCTTGACTAGTATTCAGACTGAGGGTAATGTCTTTCAATGCCTGCTGAGCCATGTTCAAGTCACTGCATACTATAGAAACAATCCTTTTCAGAAACATGTTTTTAAAATATGTTTTTACTTAGATTGTCCAACTCAGTTTCTGCTTTGTCTTGGCTGTAAGGAACCGGGTTCAGTGTGGTTGTCTTGGCTGTAAGGAACGGGGTTCAGCGTGGTTGTCTTGGCTGTAAGGAACGGGGTTCAGCTTGATGGTCTTGGCTGTAAGGAACGGGGTTCAGCTTGATGGTCTTGGCTGTAAGGAACGGGGTTCAGTGTGGTTGTCTTGGCTGTAAGGAACGGGGTTCAGCGTGGTTGTCTTGGCTGTAAGGAACGGGGTTCAGCGTGGTTGTCTTGGCTGTAAGGAACGGGGTTCAGCGTGGTTGTCTTGGCTGTAAGGAACCGGGTTCAGTGTGGTTGTCTTGGCTGTAAGGAACGGGGTTCAGCGTGGTTGTCTTGGCTGTAAGGAACGGGGTTCAGCGTGGTTGTCTTGGCTGTAAGGAACGGGGTTCAGCGTGGTTGTCTTGGCTGTAAGGAACGGGGTTCAGCGTGGTTGTCTTGGCTGTAAGGAACGGGGTTCAGCGTGGTTGTCTTGGCTGTAAGGAACGGGGTTCAGCGTGGTTGTCTTGGCTGTAAGGAACGGGGTTCAGCGTGGTTGTCTTGGCTGTAAGGAACAGGGTTCAGCGTGGTTGTCTTGGCTTTAAGGAACGGGGTTCAGCGTGGTTGTCTTGGCTGTAAGGAACAGGGTTCAGCGTGGTTGTCTTGGCTGTAAGGAACGGGGTTCAGCGTGGTTGTCTTGGCTGTAAGGAACGGGGTTCAGCGTGGTTGTCTTGGCTGTAAGGAACGGGGTTCAGCGTGGTTGTCTTGGCTGTAAGGAACAGGGTTCAGCGTGGTTGTCTTGGCTGTAAGGAACGGGGTTCAGCGTGGTTGTCTTGGCTGTAAGGAACGGGGTTCAGCGTGGTTGTCTTGGCTGTAAGGAACGGGGTTCAGTGTGGTTGTCTTGGCTGTAAGGAACGGGGTTCAGTGTGGTTGTCTTGGCTGTAAGGAACGGGGTTCAGCGTGGTTGTCTTGGCTGTAAGGAACGGGGTTCAGCGTGGTTGTCTTGGCTGTAAGGAACGGGGTTCAGTGTGGTTGTCTTGGCTGTAAGGAACGGGGTTCAGTGTGGTTGTCTTGGCTGTAAGGAACGGGGTTCAGCGTGGTTGTCTTGGCTGTAAGGAACGGGGTTCAGTGTGGTTGTCTTGGCTGTAAGGAACAGGGTTCAGCGTGGTTGACTTGGCACGGCACATGTTTGCACGTATCCATTATCTCTGGTTTCCCCTCTGAAAGACTTCACGTGTCCTGTGACCTGATGGGAGAATAGTGAGTGAGTGAGGTGGGCCGTATCTGTGCTGTTTTCCCAACGCCTCCTGAGAGAACAGTGGAGAGGGGGAGAGAACAGTGGAGAGGGGGAGAGAACAGTGGAGAGGGGGAGAGAACAGTGGAGAGGGGGAGAGAACAGTGGAGAGGGGAGAGAACAGTGGAGAGAACAGTGGAGAGGGGTCCACTATGAAACCACAGTCAGGGAACACTACAGGAGGTTGGGTCTGAGATGTTTCAAAAGAGACTACTGTCATGGATAAGGAACTCTCACAGTCAACTCTACTGTCTGTAAACCAAACCTATCCCTCTGTTTCTACTCCCTCTCTCTGTACCAACCCATCCCTCTGTGTCTGGGCGGCAGGTAGCCTAGTGGTTAAGAGCAATGGGCCAGTAAGCAAAAGGTCTCTAGTTTGAATCCCAAGAGCCGACTAGGTGATAAATCTATCGATGTGGCCTTGAGCAAGGCATTTAACCCTAATTGCTCATGTAGGTCTCTCTGGATAAGAGCGTCTGCTAAATGACTAAAATGTAAATGTCTACTCCCTCTCTTTTTACCAACCCATCTCTCTCTGTTCCAACCCATCGCTGTCTGTTCCAACCCATCGCTCCTGTTCCAACCCATCGCTCTCTGTTCCAACCCATCGCTCTCTGTTCCAACCCATCGGTCTCTGTGTTCCGACCCATCGGTCTCTGTGTTCCGACCCATCGGTCTCTGTGTTCCGACCCATCGGTCTCTGTGTTCCGACCCATCGGTCTCTGTGTACCGACCCATCGGTCTCTCTGTGTACCGACCCATCGGTCTCTCTGTGTACCGACCCATCGGTCTCTCTGTGTACCGACCCATCGGTCTCTCTGTGTACCGACCCATCGGTCTCTCTGTGTACCGACACATGTCTCTCTGTGTACCGACACATGTCTCTCTGTGTACCGACACATGTCTCTCTGTGTACCGACACATGTCTCTCTGTGTACCGACACGTCTCTCTGTTGACCGACCCATGTCTCTCTGTGTACCGACCCATGTCTCTCTGTGTACCGACCCATGTCTCTCTGTTGACCGACCCATGTCTCTCTGTGTACCAACCCATGTCTCTGTGTTTACTCCCTGTTTATCTCTCTATCAGACTTTGGTCAACTACAGTACATATGTCAAATACTTGAGCTGAATTAATTTGGTTGTGTCTACTGTAGTTTGCCTGGTACAATGGAACCAATTAAATAGTCCTCGATGTCCAAACTCCAAAGTGTTATCAAGTGCACCTAAAAACAGCTTCCAAGTATTTCCCACATGTATTTGACCCAGGTCTACTCTGTATACTGTTTACGTCTGTCCCTCAACAGGTCCCTCCATGTGGACAGTCCCCCCCTGATCCCAGGGCAGAGCGTCAGCTACGTCCATGGGGCCTCCTCAGTGTCCCTGCTGGGCCAGACGGTGGGTCAGAGTCTTCAGGCTGCAGCCGACCGCTGGCCCCACAGAGAGGCCCTGGTCTTCCTGCAGGATGGAGTCCGTAAGACCTTCTCCCAGTTTCAGGAGGACGTAGGTCTTTCATCCACCCTCTCTTCTAATCTATTTCATCATATCTAGAGACCATTACTGTCAGGCCATTAACTCTGTTCAAAGCACATTTAGCAGGCCTATCTGTCAGTGTATTTGATTGGTGGTTTACCAAATAGTAACATAACTATTATGTGTCAGTGCATTTGATTGGTGGTTTACCAAATAGTAACATAACTATTATCTGTCAGTGCATTTGATTGGTGGTTTACCAAATAGTAACATAACTATTATGTGTCAGTGCATTTGATTGGTGGTTTACCAAATAGTAACATAACTATTATGTGTCAGTGTATTGTTGGGAAACTATTGACTACCACTAGTTAAACATCTAAGCAGACAGATAGTAACATGGAATAAATAGGGAAAATCTGTCCCTGAGGCCTGCTAACTAGGTCATCCATGGTGAAACACCCTGAGGCCTGCTAACTAGGTCATCCATGGTGAAACACCCTGAGGCCTGCTAACTAGGTCATCCATGGTGAAACACCCTGAGGCCTGCTAACTAGGTCATCCATGGTGAAACACCCCGAGGCCTGCTAACTAGGTCATCCATGGTGAAACACCCCGAGGCCTGCTAACTAGGTCATCCATGGTGAAACACCCCGAGGCCTGCTAACTAGGTCATCCATGGTGAAACACCCCGAGGCCTGCTAACTAGGTCATCCTTGGTGAAACACCCTGAGGCCTGCTAACTAGGTCATCCATGGTGAAACACCCTGAGGCCTGCTAACTAGGTAATCCATGGTAAAACACCCTGAGGCCTGCTAACTAGGTCATCCATGGTGAAACACCCTGAGGCCTGCTAACTAGGTCATCCTTGGTGAAACACCCTGAGGCCTGCTAACTAGGTCATCCATGGTGAAACACCCTGAGGCCTGCTAACTAGGTCATCCATGGTGAAACACCCCGAGGCCTGCTAACTAGGTCATCCATGGTGAAACACCCCGAGGCCTGCTAACTAGGTCATCCATGGTGAAACACCCCGAGGCCTGCTAACTAGGTCATCCATGGTGAAACACCCCGAGGCCTGCTAACTAGGTCATCCATGGTGAAACACCCCGAGGCCTGCTAACTAGGTCATCCATGGTGAAACACCCCGAGGCCTGCTAACTAGGTCATCCATGGTGAAACACCCCGAGGCCTGCTAACTAGGTCATCCATGGTGAAACACCCTGAGGCTTGCTAACTACCATGGTGAAACACCCTGAGGCCTGCTAACTACCATGGTGAAACACCCTGAGGCCTGCTAACTACCATGGTGAAACACCCTGAGGCCTGCTAACTAGGTCATCCATGGTGAAACACCCTGAGCAGCCTGCTAACAAGGTCATCCATGGTGAAACACCCTGAGGCCTGCTAACTACCACGGTGAAACACCCTGAGGCCTGCTAACTACCATGGTGAAACACCCTGAGGCCTGCTAACTAGGTCATCCATGGTGAAACACCCTGAGCAGCCTGCTAACTAGGTCATCCATGGTGAAACACCCTGAGCAGCCTGCTAACTAGGTCATCCATGGTGAAACACCCTGAGGCCTGCTAACTAGGTCATCCATGGTGAAACACCCTGAGGCCTTCTAACTAGGTCATCCACGGTGAAACACCCTGAGGCCTGCTAACTATGCCATCCATGGTGAAACACCCTGAGGCCTGCTAACTAGGTCATCCACGGTGAAACACCCTGAGGCCTGCTAACTAGGCCATCCATGGTGAAACACCCTGAGGCCTGCTAACTAGGTCATCCATGGTGAAACACCCTGAGGCCTGCTAACTAGGTCATCCATGGTGAAACACCCTGAGGCCTGCTAACTAGGTCATCCATGGTGAAACATCCTGAGGCCTGCTAACTAGGTCATCCATGGTGAAACACCCTGAGGCCTGCTAACTAGGTCATCCATGGTGAAACACCCTGAGGCCTGCTAACTAGGTCATCCATGGTAAAACAACAGAAACATAAACAGCTTTGTAATAATATATTCCATTACATTTATACACATACTCATAAACACAAAGTGCAGAATGCCTTTACATATAGGGATATCATCCTGTATATTACTACCTGGGTCATGGTCTCCCTCCTCCCCAGGTTGACCAGGCTGCTGCAGGTCTCCTGGCCCTGGGTCTGAAGAGAGGGGACAGACTAGGAGTCTGGGGGCCCAACACATACCACTGGATCCTGTTTCAGTTTGCCACAGCCAAGGCTGGCATCATACTGGTGAAGATGAGCTGTGATATTAGATTCTAAAATGAATATGTATTATCTGTTAGGATCTATTGTTCCTGATATTAAAGTATTGTTCTAATCTCTCCAGGTGTCAATAAACCCAGCCTATCAGCTGAAGGAGCTGGAGTACACCCTGGGGAAGGTTTGTTCTTGTCCAGAACCGTGTTGTTTTACACTTCCTGGATTGACTGAATGAATAGCTGATCCTGACCCTGGTGCTGTCTGTGTCCCACCCAGTTTAAGACCCAGTGGTTCTGTCTGTCTCTGTAGGTGCAGTGTAAAGCTGTGGTGTGTCCCACCCAGTTTAAGACCCAGAGGTTCTGTGACACGCTGAGACAGATCTGCCCAGAGATGGACACAGCGGAGTCAGGGGTCTTTAGGAGCTCCAGGTATGTTAATATTTTACTACTGCATCATGACTGAGTCAACATACAGGTATGTTAATATTGTACTATTGGACCATGAGTGAGTCAGCATACATATTGTACTACTGCATCATGACTGAATCAACAGATGTGTATGTTAATATTTTACTACTGCACCATAAAGTAAACCAGTAACTAGCAGGATAAACCAGTAATATACTAACATATAGCATAGGTCTACAGACAGTTACCGCAGACAGTTACCGCAGACAGTTGCCGCAGACAGTTGCCGCAGACAGTTGCCGCAGACAGTTGCCGCAGACAGTTGCCGCAGACAGTTGCCGCAGACAGTTACTGCAGACAGTTGCCGCAGACAGTTACTGCAGACAGTTACCGCAGACAGTTACTGTATAAGGGCAGCAGGTAGACTAGCGGTTAGAGTGTAGGGGCAGCAGGTAGACTAGCGGTTAGAGTGTTGGGGCGGCAGGTAGACTAGCGGTTAGAGTGTTGGGGCAGCAGGTAGACTAGCGGTTAGAGTGTTGGGGCGGCAGGTAGACTAGCGGTTAGAGTGTTGGGGCGGCAGGTAGACTAGCGGTTAGAGTGTAGGGGCAGCAGGTAGACTAGCGGTTAGAGTGTAGGGGCAGCAGGTAGACTAGCGGTTAGAGTGTAGGGGCGGCAGGTAGACTAGCGGTTAGAGTGTTGGGGCAGCAGGTAGACTAGCGGTTAGAGTGTAGGGGCGGCAGGTAGACTAGCGGTTAGAGTGTAGGGGCGGCAGGTAGACTAGCGGTTAGAGTGTTGGGGCACTGCCCCTATCCGATGTATGTGACAATAAAACATTTTTGTTTTAATAACACTGCTATACACTCTCATGGCCCTAGCCTCCCTCCACAAACCCTGGCATTACCTGGCTCATATCAAACACAGTAGAAGGGCTACACAGGAACTATGCTGGATTGACTCTGAATAAGAAATATTACCACCGGAGGATGTCTATTTACCTGTACCTGTAAATGGAACCTCATTATCTGTGTATGGTGATGGTGACAGACAGGGACAGTAGTGGACCTAATGAAGGCTGTTACTGTAATGTTACTGTAATGTACCTGTCATTGTGTTACTGTAATGTAATGGTCATTGTGTTACTGTAATGTACCTACTGTGTTCCTCCTGCCAGACTACCAGACCTGTGTATGGTGATTGTGACAGACAGCAGACAGACAGGGACTGTACATGTAGAGGATGTGATGCAGGCTGGAAGCAGACAGCACCACCAGGAGCTGCAGGAGCTGCAGACCAAACTGTCCTTCGACGACCCCATCAACATACAGTTCACATCCGTGGGTATCCTGTTGAAAAGAAGTAGAAGAATACTTTACGCCTGATTTCCTGGACACAGATTGAGCCAAGTCTTGGACAAAGAGGCACTTTTCATAGTGATCTCCATTGGACTAGGCTTAATATGTGTCTGGGAAATCAGCCCTTACACATCCCCACACCCGAGGTAATGGAAGAACAGGATCAGCTGCAATGCAGCGCCCCCTGGAGCAGTAATACTGTACTGCACAGCTCACACATCAATACATTATTATCAACACAGTGTGTCATTACCCTCACCTACACACAAAACACATATCAATACATTATTATCAACACAGTGTGTCATTACCCTCACCTACACACAAAACACAACAGGTATTCATTGTTTATGTCTGAGTATTTAGTCTGTCTGTCTGATGTCTACTGGTCTGTAGGGAACAACAGTATTAGTCTGTCTGATGTCTACTGGTCTGTAGGGAACAACAGTATTAGTCTGATGTCTACTGGTCTGTAGGGAACAACAGTATTAGTCTGATGTCTACTGGTCTGTAGGGAACAACAGTATTAGTCTGATGTCTACTGGTCTGTAGGTAACAACAGTATTAGTCTGATGTCTACTGGTCTGTAGAGAACAACAGTATTAGTCTGATGTCTACTGGTCTGTAGAGAACAACAGTATTAGTCTGTCTACTGGTCTGTAGAGAACAACAGTATTAGTCTGTCTGATGTCTACTGGTCTGTAGGGAACAACAGTATTAGTCTGTCTGATGTCTACTGGTCTGTAGGGAACAACAGTATTAGTCTGTCTGATGTCTACTGGTCTGTAGGGAACAACAGTATTAGTCTGTCTGATGTCTACTGGTCTGTAGAGAACAACAGTATTAGTCTGATGTCTACTGGTCTGTAGGGAACAACAGTATTAGTCTGATGTCTACTGGTCTGTAGGTAACAACAGTATTAGTCTGATGTCTACTGGTCTGTAGAGAACAACAGTATTAGTCTGATGTCTACTGGTCTGTAGGGAACAACAGTATTAGTCTGATGTCTACTGGTCTGTAGGTAACAACAGTATTAGTCTGATGTCTACTGGTCTGTAGAGAACAACAGTATTAGTCTGATGTCTACTGGTCTGTAGGGAACAACAGTATTAGTCTGTCTGATGTCTACTGGTCCGTAGGGAACAACAGTATTAGTCTGATGTCTACTGGTCTGTAGGGAACAACATTATTAGTCTGATGTCTACTGGTCTGTAGAGAACAACAGTATTAGTCTGATGTCTACTGGTCTGTAGGGAACAACAGTATTAGTCTGTCTGATGTCTACTGGTCTGTAGAGAACAACAGTATTAGTCTGTCTGATGTCTACTGGTCTGTAGAGAACAACAGTATTTGTCTGATGTCTACTGGTCTGTAGAGAACAACAGTATTAGTCTGATGTCTACTGGTCTGTAGAGAACAACAGTATTAGTCTGTCTGATGTCTACTGGTCTGTAGAGAACAACAGTATTAGTCTGATGTCTACTGGTCTGTAGAGAACAACAGTATTAGTCTGATGTCTACTGGTCTGTAGGGAACAACAGTATTAGTCTGTCTACTGGTCTGTAGAGAACAACAGTATTAGTCTGATGTCTACTGGTCTGTAGGTAACAACAGTATTAGTCTGATGTCTACTGGTCTGTAGAGAACAACAATATTAGTCTGATGTCTACTGGTCTGTAGAGAACAACAGTATTTGTCTGATGTCTACTGGTCTGTAGAGAACAACAGTATTAGTCTGATGTCTACTGGTCTGTAGGGAACAACAGTATTAGCCTGATGTCTACTGGTCTGTAGGGAACAACAGTATTAGTCTGTCTGATGTCTACTGGTCTGTAGGGAACAACAGTATTAGTCTGTCTGATGTCTACTGGTCTGTAGAGAACACCAGTATTAGTCTGTCTGATGTCTACTGGTCTGTAGGGAACAACAGTATTAGTCTGTCTGATGTCTACTGGTCTGTAGGTAACAACAGTATTTGTCTGATGTCTACTGGTCTGTAGGGAACAACAGGAAGTCCTAAAGGTGCCACCCTCTCCCACCACAACATCGTCAACAACGCCTATTTGGTGGGTCTACGTCTGGGATTCAACTGGAGGGTCAGTGGAGACATACGACTATTATTATCTGTCTCTCTCTGTCGCTCTCGCTGTGTCTCTCTCTCTCTGTGGCTCTCTCTCTCTCTGTGGCTCTCTCTCTCTCTGTGGCTCTCTCTCTCTCTGTGGCTCTCTCTCTCTGTGGCTCTCTCTCTCTCTGTGGCTCTCTCTCTCTCTCTGTCTATGTGGCTCTCTCTCTGTGGCTCTCTCTCTGTGGCTCTCTCTCTCTGTGGCTCTCTCTCTGTGGCTCTCTCTCTCTCTGTGGCTCTCTCTCTCTCTGTGGCTCTCTCTCTCTCTCTGTCTATGTGGCTCTCTCTCTGTGGCTCTCTCTCTGTGTCTCTCTCTCTCTGTGGCTCTCTCTCTGTGGCTCTCTCTCTCTGTGGCTCTCTCTCTCTCTGTGGCTCTCTCTCTCTCTGTGGCTCTCTCTCTCTCTCTGTCTATGTGGCTCTCTCTCTGTGGCTCTCTCTCTTTCTACTTTTCTCTTTCTCATGTAACCTCTGCTCTTTTTGCTTCCCCCTCAGCCTATAAGAGCGTGTGTTCCTGTACCCCTGTACCACTGCATGGGCTCAGTGTTAGGAGCGATGTGTTTGGCACTGCATGGCATCACCCTGGTCTTCCCCTCTGCTGGGTACAACAGTCGTGCCAACCTGGAGGCCATCCAGAATGAAAGGTGGGGGTGTAGTAAAAAAGTTTAGGAACCGCTTCTTTAAGTGACTTACACATCCTGGAGTCTTACAATAGAGATATTTCATGTCAGTCTGTTGTAATAAGAATAATATAAATGGCTGCCACTGAGCACATTGAGAATGAACCTCTGTAGAACACTAAATACCTCTTCATATGTTCTCTGTTTCAGGTGTAATTTCCTCTACGGAACTCCTACCATGTACATTGACATGCTTGGACAGCCTGACCTACACAAGTATGACCTGTCATCAGTTGAATCTGGTGAGAGATTTAAAGTTTATGTTTGTGTAGAATGTTGTTTGTTGGCTGGCTGGAAATAAATACAAATAAACTTAATTGTTATGGTAAAGTGTAAGCTTAAAGGGGCAATCTGATACATCCATTCTTTGGACTTTTAAATTAAATTCATGTACCCATTGATTCTTGAAGAATATAACATACTAATGCCAGCTTAGTTCAGCTGTCGTACCCCACCATAACCAAAAATACAAGTCTGTTTTACTCCAATGTTTGAAAACATTGTAACCGTTAGTCTGGAGCCATGTTTTAACCATGTTTTGAGGCTCTTGACTATCATTTTCGGTTGGTGTCTCTGGTGCCGCTATCATTTTAAGTCGGTGTATCTGGTGCCGCTATCGTTTTCAGTCGGTGTCTCTGGTGCCGCTGTGGTTTTCAGTCGGTGTCTCTGGTGCCGCTGTGGTTTTCAGTCGGGGTCGCTGGTGCCGCTGTGGTTTTCAGTCGGGGTCGCTGGTGCCGCTGTGGTTTTCAGTCGGGGTCGCTGGTGGCGCTGTGGTTTTCAGTCGGGGTCGCTGGTGGCGCTGTGGTTTTCAGTCGGGGTCGCTGGTGGCGCTGTGGTTTTCAGTCGGGGTCGCTGGTGGCGCTGTGGTGTTCAGTCGGGGTCGCTGGTGGCGCTGTGGTGTTCAGTCGGGGTCGCTGGTGCCGCTGTGGTTTTCAGTCGGGGTCGCTGGTGCCGCTGTGGTTTTCTGTCGGGGTCGCTGGTGGCGCTGTGGTTTTCAGTCGGGGTCGCTGTGGTTTTCAGTCGGGGTCTCTGGTGCCGCTGTGGTTTTCAGTCGGGGTCTCTGGTGCCGCTGTGGTTTTCAGTCGGGGTCGCTGGTGGCGCTGTGGTTTTCAGTCGGGGTCGCTGGTGCCGCTGTGGTTTTCAATTGGTGGCACCAGTTCATGATTTGGTTGCACCAATATCTTGTCACTCAATAGAAACATTTTTTAATCGTGTTATAAAGTCATTCACTGTGGTTTACGGAGATGGTATGATTAAAGAATAACATTTTATCATCAAACATGTCCAAGCAGTACTGCATGATTCAGGTAAGTTTCATCTACAACTTAAACCATTCGCTAAGTACTGTTGCAACCTCGGACAACATTTTCCAGAGAAGCCCAATTCAATCACTGGCAAAATCCTCTGACAATGATTTCAAAATAATACACAATTAAATTAAACACAGATGACCCTTACTAATTAGGAAGCTGTCTGATATGTTGTGATGGACTGTCATTATAAATGCTTCACAGGAACCTGGTCAAATGATGTTTGTAGTGTGGCTAGCCACTGAATGACTCTGAATTCACTGTCAGCATGCAGTCAAAAGCTACCAACCACTTTTGGAGATAACTAGTGTTTTCAAATCGTATCCTGATGTCGACAGCAGATATGAGTTGTCTTCATAATATGGCTAACCTAGCTAGCTTACATACATTTAGAGAAAACAAATTATATTAAGTGGCTAGCTAACTAGCTCAGCTAGCTAACTAGCTAGCATTAGCAATGTTTGGTGGTCAATGAGACTGAGAGCTAGCTAACCAGCTGAGTTAGCAAACAATGTAACAAAATAATAATTTAGAAAAATCCCCCAAAAGGCTCTGCATTTCAGGAATCACAGTAGCAAGCATTGGAACGCTGCGATTGGTTGCCCAAAATTCTGGGGTGAGGCTTAGCGAAGCGTCAATTAGCTTATTGTTGCTATATTTTTTATTTTATTGTCAAACTAGGGCTCTGGAAATGTCAGATGTTTTGCTCAGTAGAGATCCATTGGCCTACATGTTTGTGTGCACTAGCTAATAGGCTAATTAATTTGGGACTAATTCACCACTAAATGAAATCTCAAAACACATTAGCTAGATCGCTAACTGTGAATATTGCTGATGTTTAGCCGTGTAATTGATTCATCGCAGTAAATTGAATGCCCTAAAAACATTCCAGTGTTAGTCTCCTAGGACTCAGCGCCAACGTGTACCTCACGCTCTCTGCAGAAATGTCGTTTTTTAAAACAGTGCCTATCGCTCAATATTGAGAGTTGAGAAATAGTGATCATACCCCCAGAAAGCTGAGACCCTTCCCCTCTTCAACTAACACCATTTTTTCAAAACCATGTTTTTCCTGCAACTGCATTTTGAAAGAAAGCGTTTTTCTCTCTCTTTTACCAAAAGAGTTGCGGGGTGTCAATTTGTTTTATTTTTCAACTGCAGATTGCCCCTTTAATAGTAATATAGTGTATTAGTAATACAGTAATAGTATTTGTGCCTAGGAAGGGTGGTGGTTGATTAATATGCTGTATAAAGCAGTAGTATAGTATTTGTGCCCCGGTAGGATGGTGGTTGTGATTTCTGTTGTTGTGTTCCAGGGTTTATGAGTGGGTCTCTTTGTCCTTCTGAAGTCATGAGGAAACTCAAAACTGATATGAATGTCAATGATATGATAGTAAGTTCTTCCCATCTATTTCTCTCTGAGTGTATAATACACTTTATAATCTGTATGGGATAACATAATGTTCCCTTGTTAACACCAGATAGGCTATGGGACCACAGAGAACAGCCCTGTAACATTCCTTGGTTTCCCGCGAGACAACGAGGAACTGAAGACAGAGACAGTAGGATGTATCCTGAACCACACTGAGGTATCAATCCTTAACTGACACCAGACGTGTGTGTGTGTGTGTGTGTGTGTGTGTGTGTGTGTGTGTGTGTGTGTGTGTGTGTGTGTGTGTGTGTGTGTGTGTGTGTGTGTGTGTGTGTGAGGAGAGAGACAGAGAAGATGGTCATGTGTCTACTGTCAGGGTCCTAATTCAAGTGAGAGGTGAGAGACAGAGAAGAGATAATCATGTGTCTACTGTCAGGGTCCTAATTCAAGTGAGAGGAGAGAGACAGAGAAGAGATAGTCATGTGTCTACTGTCAGGGTCCTAATTCAAGTGAGAGGAGAGAGACAGAGAAGAGATGGTCATGTGTCTACTGTCAGGGTCCTAATTCAAGTGAGAGGAGAGAGACAGAGAAGAGATAGTCATGTGTCTACTGTCAGGGTCCTAATTCAAGTGAGAGGAGAGAGACAGAGAAGAGATGGTCATGTGTCTACTGTCAGGGTCCTAATTCAAGTGAGAGGAGAGAGACAGAGAAGAGATAGTCATGTGTCTACTGTCAGGGTCCTAATTCAAGTGAGAGGAGAGAGACAGAGAAGAGATGGTCATGTGTCTACTGTCAGGGTCCTAATTCAAGTGAGAGGAGAGAGACAGAGAAGAGATAGTCATGTGTCTACTGTCAGGGTCCTAATTCATCAACATGCTGTATGTGTAACGTTTATATTTCTCCTTTAAAACACATATGAAACCAGACCTGTGTTATTCTGGCCAGGCGAAGGTGGTGGATGTGTCCTCTGGAGAGGTGGTTCCTCTGGGGGATCCAGGAGAGCTGCTGATCAGAGCTTACTCTGTTATGCTGGGGTACTGGGACGACCCAGACAAGACCAGTGAGGCTATCACCAAAGACCGCTGGTACAGGACCGGGTAAGAAATTAGAGATTCAGAGACCCCAGACTGGGACCCCAGACAGGGACCCCAGACAGGGACCCCAGACAGGGACCCCAGACGGGGACCCCAGACAGGGACCCCAGACAGGGACCCCAGACAGGGACCCCAGACAGAGACCCCAGACGGGGACCCCATACGGGGACCCCAGACAGGGACCCCAGACAGGGACCCCAGACAGGGACCCCAGACAGAGACCCCAGACAGGGACCCCAGACAGGGACCCCAGACAGGGACCCCAGACAGGGACCCCAGACAGAGACCCCAGACTGGGACCCCAGACAGGGACCCCAGACAGGGACCCCAGACAGGGATGACAACAGATGAAAAGTTAGAGTGAACATCAACTGTGAATGTCTCTCCACAGTGACTTAGCCAGTCTGGACAGGTTTGGGTACTGCCGTATAGTGGGACGTATAAAGGACATGATCATACGTGGAGGAGAGAACATCTACCCTGCTGAGATAGAGCAGTTCCTTCACACCCATCCCAACGTACAGGAGGCCCAGGTGAGAACCACACCCATCCCAAAGTACAGGAGGCCCAGGTGAGAACCACACCCATCCCAAAGTACAGGAGGCCCAGGTGTTTATTATCTCTACCTGTCCTGTCCACCTCTTTCTCCCCAGGTGTTATATTATCTCTACCTGTCCACCTCTCTTTCTCCCCAGGTGTTTATTATCTCTACCTGTCCTGTCCACCTCTCTTTCTCCCCAGGTGTTTATTATCTCTACCTGTCCTGTCCACCTCTCTTTCTCCCCAGGTGATAGGCGTGAGAGATGAGAGATTGGGGGAACAGCTGTGTGCCTGTATCAGACTGAAGGAGGGACAGGACTGTAGCAGAGAGGAGATCAGAGACTTCTGCAAGGGACAGGTGAGACAGAAAGGAACCAGTCCCCTGGGGATTGAACACGGGGCTCCTGCAAGACATAAGATAGTTATCACACTGAGTTGAAGTCGTTTTAACTAGATGCTTATCCCACTGAGTTGAGGTCGTTTTAACCAGATGCTTATCCCACTGAGTTGAAGTCGTTTTAACTAGTCTTTAGGTCATCCCACTGAGTTGAAGTCATTTTAACTAGTCTTTAGGTCATCCCACTGAGTTGAAGTCATTTTAACTAGTCTTTAGGTCATCCCACTGAGTTGAAGTCATTTTAACTAGTCTTTAGGTCATCCCACTGAGTTGAAGTCGTTTTAACTAGTCTTTAGGTCATCCCACTGAGTTGAAGTCGTTTTAACTAGTCTTATGTGAACGAGAAGAGTAACTCTTTGAACTTGTTCCAGATTTCTCACTTCAAGATCCCCCACTATGTGGTGTTTGTGGACAGCTATCCACTGACTGCCTCTGGAAAGGTAGGATGGCTTCATGACAACATTAAACAAATCAGGTCATTCAGGTTAATGATATTAATACCAGCACAGACTAATGTGGTGATCACCTCTGTGTTTCTCTTTTCCTAGATCCAGAAGATCAAACTGAGGGAGGAGATGGAGAAGAAACTGGGTCTGTGATGGACAGAGGGTCCTAGACAGACTGTGTTGGTTCCAGCTGGAGAGAGATTGGTTGCAAAGGGTCTGTGTCTGTTACAGCAATATATTGCTGTATTTCAATAAAACCAAGAACAAAAATAAAGTCTAAGCTCTTATGTTACGGTTCATGAGTGATGTGCAACAGAAACTCTTTCAGTACTTATTTTTCAATATCTTTATTTCGTTTTATCGAACAGACTGGACAACTAATTGTACATCATGATATGTGATCTTGGATAGTAAAATTCAGGTTCTTCATTTTAAACATGCCATAAAGACATCTGAAATAAATAGAACTGTAATAATGACAAACGTTGGTATGTACAAATGTGTTGTTAGGCAGAGTTACAATGCTTAGTTCCAAACCTGTATATATGGGGACACAGCAACAGGCTGACATAGAGCTCAGAGTGATGTGTTAAAGGTGGGTGACATCTGTGATGACCCTCCCGCTCCGTCTGCCGTATTCCTTCTCTTTGCTCTCGTTTTCCTTATTAGGATGCCGGTGGGCGGAGCCGGGAGAGTCGTCAGCGACATGGGACACACCTGGGCCCGGGTGTGTCCCAGGATAAATACACCACTTCCTCATTCATGGAGGAGACTCCATGCAGACACCTTTATAGATTTTGTTGTGGTATTTTTGTGGCCTTTTGGTTGTTTGCTTTGGCACCTTTCAACACCCCACATTTATGCATGCAAAACACTCACACTACTGAAAATTGTATTCACTTTACTTTATTTAATAGATATATTTTGTTATTCGTTGTCTCCCTTTTGTTACGAACTTCGAGCCGGTTCGTGACACATCATAGACCATGGGATAAGCAAGCACTCCAAATGACAGTTGTAGAATTCTGGAAGAGGTGGAATAGTTAGGTTTAAGGCCAGTTTCCCAGACACAGATTAAGCCTAGGTCAAGCGGTGAATGTCAGGATACCGTGGCTTTCTCCGCCAGAAGGACATTACAGATGGTGTATTATCAATGTGTGAGTTCAAAACGGAACGTCCTCCAAACTCTGATTGGTTGGGCCTATGCCCTCCAGGCCCACCCATGGCTGTGCCCCTGCCCAGTCATGTGAAATCTATAGATTAGGGCCTAATAAATTTATTTCAATTGACTGATTTCCTTCAATGAACTGGAACTCAGTAAAATGTTGAAATGGTTGCATTTCTAGATACAGCCCCTACTGGCTTAAACTCAGTATTCCAGTTCACAACCAACAACATTTTAAACAAACATTAACATTGTTTCATCTTCAAATCTCTGTTTTGTGTGTAGGTGAGGGTAATGACATACCGTGTTGATAATAATGTATTGATATGTGTGAGCTGTGCAGTACAGTATTACTGCTCCAGGGGGCGCTGCATTGCAGCTGATCCTGTTCTTCCATTACCTCGGGTGTGTGTGGGGATGTGTAAGGGCTGATTTCCCAGACACAGATTAAGCCTAGTCCAATGGAGATCACTATGAAAAGTGCCTCTTTGTCCAAGACTTGGCTTAATCTGTTTCCAGGAAATCAGGCGTAAAGTATACTTCTACTTCTTTTCAACAGGATACCCACGGATGTGAACTGTATGTTGATGGGGTCGTCGAAGGACAGTTTGGTCTGCAGGTCCTGCAGCTCCTGGTGGTGCTGTCTGCTTCCAGCCTGCATCACATCCTCTACATGTACAGTCCCTGTCTGTCTGCTGTCTGTCACAATCACCATACACAGGTCTGGTAGTCTGGCAGGAGGAACACAGTCGGTTAGTCTGTCTAGCCCAGGCGTTCCGCTAGCGGAACTCCTCCCACATTCCACTGAAAAGGCAGAGCGCGAAATTCAAAAAATATTTTTTAGAAATATTTAACTTTCACACATTAACAAGTCCAATACAGCAAATGAAAGATACACATCTTGTGAATCCAGTCAACATGTCCGATTTTTTAAATGTTTTACAGCGAAAACAGCACGTATATTTATGTTAGCTCACCACCAAATACAAAGAAGGACAGACATTTTTCACAGCACAGGTAGCATGCACAAAGCCAACCTAACTAACCAAGAACCAACCAAACTAACCAAGAAACAACTTCATCAGATGACAGTCTTATAACATGTTACACAATAAATCTATGTTTTGTTTGAAAAATGTGCATATTTGAGGTATAAATCAGTTTTACATTACAGCTACCGTCAAAAATAGCACCGAAGCAGCCAGAGTAATTATAGAGACCAACGTGGAATACCTAAAACTCATCATAAAACATTTCTGAAAAATGCATCGTGTACAGCAAATGAAAGACAAGCATCTTGTGAATCCAGCCAATATTTCAGATTTTTTAAGTGTTTTACAGCGAAAACACAATATAGCATTATATTAGCTTACTACAATAGCCAAACACACAACCGCATTCATTCATCAAGGCACGTTAGCGATAGCAATAGGCACGTTAGCGTTAGCGAATAAACCAGCAAAAGATATTAATTTTCACTAACCTTCATAAACCTTCCTCAGATGACAGTCCTATAACATCAGGTTATACATACACTTATGTTTTGTTCGAAAATGTGCATATTTAGAGCTGAAATCAGTGGTTATCCATTATGCTAACGTAGCATCTTTTTCCCAGAATGTGCGGATATTTCTATTAGACTCTCACCTATTCTGACCAAATAGCTATTCATAAACATTACAAAAAAATACATGTTGTATAGGAAATGATAGATCCACTAGTTCTTAATGCAATCGCCGTGTTAGAATTCTAAAAATAACTTCCTTACCACATAAGGCTTACGTTATGTCGACCGAGTGCCCAAAACCTGGGCGCAAAACTACTAGTACACAGTTCGACAGATATATGAAATAGCATCATAAAATGTTTCTTACTTTTGCTGATCTTCCATCAGAATGTTGGACAAGGGGTCCTTTGTCCAGAACAGTCGTTGTTTGGATTTAGAACATCGTTTTTCCCTCTTGAATTAGCAAGCACACTGGCTAAGTGGCTCGAAGCTCTCCTTTCTGAACAAAGGCACACAACGCAACACGCCTAACGTCCCGAAAAAAATTCAATAATCTAATAAAACTATATTGAAAAAACATACTTTACGATGATATTGTGACATGTATCAAATAAAATCAAAGCCGGAGATAGTAGTCGCCCATAACGACGGCTTTTCAAAAGGCAATTCCAGGTCCATCTGCGCGCTCTCCAGAAAACAGGAAATTGATGACTCGTCGTGCCAAGATGATATATTCCACCTCAGACCAAGATAAACACTTCATTTTTTCTCTCACTTCATCTTGACATCTAGGGGAAGGTGTATGACGTGCATGTATACTCATACGTGTCATGCCCATTTATAGGCAGGCCCTTGAACAGAGCATAATTTTCAGACTTTCCACTTCCTGGTCAGAAAGTGTGCTGCCAAATGAGTTCTGTTTTACACACAGACAAAATTCAAACGGTTTTAGAAACTAGAGAGTGTTTTCTATCCAATAGTAATAATAATATGCATATTGTACGAGCAAGAATAGAGTACGAGGCCGTTTAAATTGGGCACGTTTTTCCCCCATAGTGTAAATAGCGCCCTCTATCCTCATCAGGTTTTAATATTACAGTAACACAATGATTGTTACATTACAGTAACACAATGGCAGTTACATTACAGTAACACAATGGCAGTTACATTACAGTAACACTGTCAGTAATATTACAGTAACACAATGTCAGTTATTACAGTAACATTACAGTAACACAGACAGGTACACTACAGTAACACTGTCAATATTATTACAGTAACACAAGGTCAGTAACATTACAGTAACACAATGACAGTTACATTACAGTTACAGTGCATTTGGAAAGGATTTAGACCCCTTGACTTTTTCCCCAAAAATTTTACGTCAACATTTTGTTACATTACAGCCTTATCCTAAAATGGATTTTTTTTAAAATCTTCCCCTCAACAATCTACACACAATACCCCATAATGACAAAGCAAAAACAGGTTTTTAGAAATGTTTGCACATTTATCCAAACTAAAAAACGGAAATATCACATTTACATAATTATTCCGACCCTTTACTCAGTACTTTGTTGAAGCACCTTTGCCAGTGATTACAGCATCAAGTCTTCTTGGGTATGACACTACAAGATTGGCACACCTATATTTGGGGAGTTTCTCCCATTCTGCTCTGCAGATCCTCTCAAGCTCTGTCAGGTTGGATGGGGAGCATCGCTACACAGCTATTTTCAGGTCTCTCCAGAGATGTTAGAACGGGTTAAAGCCCGGGCTCTGGCGGGACCACTCAAGGACATTCAGAGACTTGCCCCGAAGCTACTCCTGTGTTTTCTTGCCTGTGTGTTTAGGGTCATTGTCCTGTTAGAAGGTAAACCTTCACCCCAGTCTGAGATCCTGAGCTCTCTGGAGAAGGCTTTCATCAAGGATCTCTCTGTACTTTGCTCAGTTAATCTTTCCCTCGATTCTAACTAGTCTCCAAGTCTCTGCCACTGAAAAACATCCCCACAGCATGATGCTGCCACCACTGTGCTTCACCGTAGAGATGGTGCCAGGTTTCCTCCAGATGTGATGCTTGGCATTCAGGCCAAAGAGTTCAATCTTGGTTTCATAAGACCAGAGAATCTTGTTTCTCATGGTCTGAGAGTCATTTAGGTGCATTTTGGCAAACTCCAAGCAGGCTGTCATGTGCCTTTTACTGAGGAGTGGCTTCCGTCTGGCCACTCTAACATAAAGGCCTGATTGGTGGAACGCTGCAGACATGGTTGTCCTTCTGGGAGGTTCAACCATCTCCACAGAGGAACTCTAGAGCTCTGTCGGGTTCTTGGTCACGTCCCTGGCCAAGGCCCTTCTCCCCCGATTGCTCAGTTTGGCCAAGCGGCCAGCTTAAGGGAGAGTCTTGGTGGTTCCAAACTTCTTTAATTTAAGAATGATGGAGGCCACTGTGTTCTTGGGGACCCTCAATGCTGCAGACATTTTTTGGTACCCTTCCCCAGATCTGTGCCTCGGCACAATCCTGTCTCAGAGCTCTATGGACAATTCCTTTGACCTCAAGGCTTGTTTTTGCTCTGACATGCATTGTCAACTGTGGGACCTTATGTAGACAGGTGTGTGCTTTTCAAAATCATGTCCAATCAATTTAATCTACCACAGGTGGACTCCAATCAAGTTGTCGAAACATCAAGGCTGAACAATGGAAACAGGATGCACCTGAGCTCAATTTCGAGTCTCATAGCAAAGGGTCTGAAACTTATGTAAATAAGGTATTTCTGTTTTTTATTTGTAACAAATGTGCAAACATTTCTAAAAAACTGTTTTCACTCTTTCATTATGGTGTATTGTGCGTAGATTGATGAGGATTTTATTTTTATTTTTGAATAAGGCTGTAATGTAACAAAGTAAACGGTCTGAATACTTTCCGAATGCACTGTACATTACAGTAACATTACAGTAACAGCCTTCATTAGGTCCACTACTGTCCCGGTCTGTCACCACCACCATACACAGATAATGAGGTTCCATTTACAGGTACAGGTAAATAGACATCCTCCGGTGGTAATATTTCTTATTCAGAGTCAATCCAGCATAGTTCCTGTGTAGCCCTTTTACTGTGTTTCACATTAGCCAATAATTCTAATACACAATTTATGATATACAGTATCACATGCCTTTTATGTTCCTGCATCAGTAAAAGCAGGAAGTGCATCACCTATGCCTCTACTTCCATTCCTTCCAATTAGGCTGGACTGTCCACATGGAGGGATCTGTTGAGGGACAGACAAACAGTATACAGAGTAGACATGGGACCAGGGGGGGACTGTCCACATGGAGGGATCTGTTGAGGGACAGACGTAACGTATTATAAGCCTTTATAAGACATTATAAAGGCCCAGCAGCGTCACTGAGGAGGTCCTATGGCTGTAGCTACAGCTCACATAAGTGTACTGCTTATAAAGGTGATATGCCGTGGTTATAAATGTATTATGAACGTGGAAAGATACTACGCCTTGCAAAATAGTATTCATACCCGTTGGATTTCATTCCTGTCCTGCAGCTCAGTTCAGTAGCTTTGATGTGTCTGGGGTGTTTAATACCTGATCCACAGCATAATGATTAACTTGACCATGCTTAGAGAGATATCCAAGTCTGATTTGTTATTGTTGACCATCTACCAATCCCTGCTCTTCTTTATAATGCTTTCAAAAAGCTCCCTGGTCTTTGTAGTTGAATCTGTGCTTGAAATGTAATACTTGACTGAGGGACCTTCCAGATGTTGTATATATGGGGGACAGAGGAAGGGTTAGTCAATCAAAAGTCTTGTCAATCCCTATTATTTCACACAGAGTCCATGTAACTTATTATGTGATTTGTTAAGCCACATTTTACTCCCGAACTAATTTAGGCCTGCCTTGACAAAGGGGCTGAATACTTCTGCAATGACTATATTTTAGTCATGTAATTTGTATTACTCTTAAAAGATAAAACATGTATTCCTCCACTTTAACATTAGAGTATTTTGAGTAGATTGTTGACAAAAAGAATACAGTTATATCAATTTTAATTCCACTTTGTAACACAATGTCTTTGTAACACAATGTCAAATGTGAAGAAATCCAAGGGGTATGAAGACTTTAGCAAGACAGTGTATACAGAGAGAGGTACACAGGGGGGTGGAAACAGACAGGGATGGGTTGGTGGACATTATCCATGACAAGACAGTGTATACAGAGAGAGGTACACAGGGGGGTGGAAACAGACAGGGATGGGTTGGTGGACATTATCCATGACAAGACAGTGTATACAGAGAGAGGTACACAGGGGGGTGGAAACAGACAGGGATGGGTTGGTGGACATTATCCATGACAAGACAGTGTATACAGAGAGAGGTACACAGGGGGGTGGAAACAGACAGGGGTGGGTTGGTGGACATTATCCATGACAAGACAGTGTATACAGAGAGAGGTACACAGGGGGGTGGAAACAGACAGGGATGGGTTGGTGGACATTATCCATGACAAGACAGTGTATACAGAGAGAGGTACACAGGGGGGTGGAAACAGACAGGGATGGGTTGGTGGACATTATCCATGACATGACACTACAATACTAGAGTTAGTCAAACATCAGAAAGGAAACCCCTGCATCCCTGACCCTAACTTGACCTCCTGTGGACCCTAACCCGACCTCCTGTGGACCCTAACCCGACCTCCTGTAGACCCTAACCCGACCTCCTGTAGACCCTAACCCGACCTCCTGTGGACCCTAACCCGACCTCCTGTAGACCCTAACCCGACCTCCTGTGGACCCTAACCCGACCTCCTGTAGACCCTAACCCGACCTCCTGTAGACCCTAACCCGACCTCCTGTGGACCCTAACCCGACCTCCTGTGGACCCTAACCCGATCTCCTGTGGACCCTAACCCGACCTCCTGTGGACCCTAACCCGACCTCCTGTGGACCCTAACCCGACCTCCTGTGGACCCTAACCCGACCTCCTGTGGACCCTAACCCGACCTCCTGTGGACCCCTAACCCGACCTCCTGTGGACCCTAACCCGACCTCCTGTGGACCCTAACCCGACCTCCTGTGGACCCTAACCCGACCTCCTGTGGAGTTCTGTGGTTTCATAGTCGACCTCTCTCGGCTGTTCTGTTGGGAGCCGACATAAACAGCAGGCCACTATTAGAACAAATACGGCCCACCTCACTCACTCAATATTATTCCCATCAGGTCACAGGACATGTGAAGTCTTTCAGAGGGGAAACTGGACTTAATGGATATGTGAAAAAACAAACATGTTCAGTGCCAAGACAACCATGCTGAACCCAGTTCCTTACAGCCAAGACAAAGCAGAAACTGAGCTAGACAATCCAAGTAAAAACATATTTGATTTGTAAAAAACATGTTTCTGAAAAGGAAATCTCAAAAGGAAGCATTGAAAAACATACCCTCAGTCTAAATAAGTCCAGTCACATACAGGTCCTTTAGTTTGTACTCTACAGTTGGTAATTCAAAGAAAAAACATGTGGTTTGCCAAATAAGGGTGAATAAAGAGAAATAATCCAACTAGTCTAACTCTGTGGATAATCTCTGCACCCAACACCAAATTAGCTAGGCTGTGATAAGAGACTATTGTGTATGGCAATGTCAAGAGAGTTAACCTACCTACAGCACCAGAGCCAGGTTGGGTTCCCAGGTGTCTTCTGTAGTGAGGAGACCACCTGTAGAGGTTGTAACACAGCCCTTCTAGGGAACACACTGAGCTGTCTGAGGTGGTGAGTAGACATGGTCTGAGGTACCAGAAGGACAGGACAGAGGAGGAGACTGGAGGGACCTTTGACCGAAGGCTTCAGGAGAGAGAATCCCAATGTGTGTAGTGATATGTTTAACTCTTATCTAAACTGGTCTGATTGGGTATTTACAGGTTACAGGTAATGACCTGGGCTGTAGGCTATATAGCCCACAGTCATGTAGAGGCAACGGTTATAGCTGATTGGGTATTTACAGGTTACAGGTAATGACCTGGGCTGTAGGCTATATAGCCCACAGTCATGTAGAGGCAACGGTTATAGCTGATTGGGTATTTACAGGTTACAGGTAATGACCTGGGCTGTAGGCTATATAGCCCACAGTCATTTAGAGGCAACGGTTATAGCTTGGTATGTCAGGGTGGGTTGTTTAGTGAAAGAAAGAGGGTAGTCAGTTCACAAAATGTTCATTTAGCGATTTTAAATATTTTTTAAAAAAGTATATACTGTTCTAAATTTTTCTGGCTTGCACTGTGATGTGTTTGGAAATGTGTGTTGGTGCATGTTAGAGGATGCAAGCTGTGAAAAACTGAAAATAATAAGTTAATTTACTTTCAACCCTCAAGCTTCCAAAATGCTCACAGGAGACTGAACAGGGCCCTTCATGGTAGCCCGTCACCGAAGACTGAACAAGGCCCTTCATGGTAGCCCGTCACCGAAGACTGAACAGGGCCCTTCATGGTAGCCCGTCACCGAAGACTGAACAAGGCCCTTCATGGTAGCCCGTCACCGAAGACTGAACAGGGCCCTTCATGGTAGCCTGTCACTGAAGACTGAACAGGGCCCTTCATGGTAGACCGTCACCGAAGACTGAACAGGGCCCTTCATGGTAGCCCATCACCGAAGACTGAACAAGGCCCTTCATGGTAGCCCGTCACCGAAGACTGAACAGGGCCCTTCATGGTAAGCCCGTCACTGAAGACTGAACAGGGCCCTTCATGGTAGACCGTCACCGAAGACTGAACAAGGACCTTCATGGTATCCCCTCACTGAAGACTGAACAGGGCTCTTCATGGTAGCCCGTCACCGAAGACTGAACAGGGCCCTCCACATTAGCCCTTCACCGAAGACTGAACAAGGCCCTTCATGGTATCCTGTCACTGAAGACTGAACAGGGCTCTTCATGGTAGACCGTCACCGAAGACTGAACAGGGCCCTTCATGGTATCCTGTCACTGAAGACTGAACAGGGCCCTTCATGGTATCCTCTCACTGAAGACTGAACAGGGCTCTCCATGGTATCCCGTCACTGAAGACTGAACAGGGCCCTCCATATTAGCCCTTCATCGAAGACTGAAGAAGATACCTGACAACATGATTGAGTGATCAGGGCTTTCACTGTTTGGCCCAGGTTGGGGGAAGGAAATTGTGAAAAAGGAAGTTGAATTAGTCTATTAACTTTCAAACCTCAAGCTACCAACATACTTCACCAACCATCATAGGAGCCGTCTCACTGAAAGGCCAACGATGACAATTGATCTGGTAATTTATCAGATAATTGATCAGGTAATTTTCAGATAATTGAGCAGTTAATTGATCAGGTAACTGATCAGATATTTGACTGATCAGGGCTTCACTGGACACAGTCTTCAGTATTATGTGTTTACCAGAAAATAAAAATAAAAGTAGAAAAACTGGTTAGGTTAAAAAAGACTCATAAGACATGACAAGAATCTGGGTTGTGAGTGACAGGACATGCTAATGGAGGCACGTCTTATACAGTATGTGGCAGAGTCTGGACAATATCTTAAAAAGTACACAAAATTTGACAAATAGGCTTCATTGGTAATTTTTCAAAACTGTCATTTGGCTGTCATGATGATTATTAAAACAACTGTACATAACACATTCCACAAGGTGGCGATAAAGGTGAGTGGAAGGAAATGAGACAGTAGAAGGAAGTGAATGACATCAGAGCTGTATTAACAAGAATTGTTGTATTAAAGTTGAAGACCTATTCAATCTGATCCGTCCTCAAATTCAGATTATTATTATACAGTGATAAAACAAGACTGACACATGAACACAAATCAACTTACTTTTATAGAAAATGTTTAATATTCTGTAAACATTCAATATTAAATCTTCAGAAATAAGTTGACTAAAATACAAAATATTTGTATATCCTTCCATACATAAGGCTATTGTTTCATTTTCAGTTATATTAAGGCATCTAAGAAGTCACAGAGGATATTCAAAAAGGTGCAGGAATACATTCATAGCCATACTCAGTGTTGTCACGGTGACAGTGTACAAACAACCATAATCTCCTCCTAAAGCCAAACAGTTAATTAAAGCACTAAATAGTTAGGTCGCCCATGTTATTGGCAGTACAATTGCCGCAATTCGTGAGTAACACTGCTCTAGCACAGGGTTGTCAAACTCATTTTGCCCTGCGGGCCGTATTCAGTCTTCACCAAGGTCTGGAGTGCCGCACTTAAAATGTGTATATATTGTCTTGGCGTCAAAATGTGCAAAATGTCCTCTATCCATCGGTTTTGGAATTTTTGATGCTCCCTGACTGTCTAGCTTTCATTATGATGACTGTTAGCTAGCTGGACAGAGTGAAGAGACTATAAATGTAGCTTTCATTTGGATGACTGTTAGCTAGCTGGACAGTGTGAAGAGACTATAAATGTAGCTTTAATTATGATGACTGTTAGCTAGCTGACAGCGTGAAGAGACTATAAATGTAGCTTTCATTTGGATGACTGTTAGCTAGCTGGACAGAGTGAAGAGACTATAAATGTAGCTTTCATTATGATGACTGTTAGCTAGCTGGACAGAGTGAAGAGACTATAAATGTAGCTTTCATTATGATGACTGTTAGCTAGCTGAACAGAGTGAAGAGACTATAAATGTAGCTTTCATTATGATGACTGTTAGCTAGCTGAACAGAGTGAAGAGACTATAAATGTAGCTTTCATTTGGATGACTATTAGCTAGCTGGACAGAGTGAAGAGACTATAAATGTAGCTTTCATTTGGATGACTGTTAGCTAGCTGGACAGAGTGAAGAGACTATAAATGTAGCTTTCATTATGATGACTGTTAGCTAGCTGAACAGAGTGAAGAGACTATAAATGTAGCTTTCATTTGGATGACTATTATCTAGCTGGACAGAGTGAAGAGACTATAAATGTAGCTTTCATTTGGATGACTGTTAGCTAGCTGGACAGAGTGAAGAGACTATAAATGTAGCTTTCATTATGATGACTGTTAGCTAGCTGGACAGAGTGAAGAGACTATAAATGTAGCTTTCATTTGGATGACTATTAGCTAGCTGGACAGAGTGAAGAGACTATAAATGTATCTTTCATCATGATGACTGTTAGCTAGCTGGACAGCGTGAAGATACTAGATTTAGGTCCATTATCATTTTTAAATATTTATGGTTTGGTTTTAATCATTTAAATGTCGATTGAGATCGTTGTTAGTCAAAAAATTAGTAACAAATTCAAATATTTATTTGTGTCTACTACGAGCCGTATGTTAAACAGTTCCACAGTAGCGTCTACTAGTGGGCCGTATGTTAGACAGTTCTACTGTAGAGTCTACTAGTGGGCCGTATGTTAGACAGTTCTACTGTAGAGTCTACTAGTGGGCCGTATGTTAGACAGTTCTACTGTAGCGTCTACTAGTGGGCCGTATGTTAGACAGTTCTACTGTAGAGTCTACTAGTGGGCCGTATGTTAGACAGTTCTACTGTAGCGTCTACTAGTGGGCCGTATGTTAGACAGTTCTACTGTAGAGTCTACTAGTGGGCCGTATGTTAGACAGTTCTACTGTAGCGTCTACTAGTGGGCCGTATGTTAGACAGTTCTACAGTAGCGTCTACTAGTGGGCCGTATGTTAAACAGTTCCACAGTAGCGTCTACTAGTGGGCCGTATGTTAGACAGTTCCACAGTAGCGTCTACTAGTGGGCCGTATGTTAGACAGTTCCACTGTAGCGTCTACTAGTGGGCCGTATGTTAGACAGTTCTACTGTAGCGTCTACTAGTGGGCCGTATGTTAGACAGTTCTACTGTAGAGTCTACTAGTGGGCCGTATGTTAGACAGTTCTACTGTGGCGTCTACTAGTGGGCCGTATGTTAGACAGTTCTACTGTAGAGTCTACTAGTGGGCCGTATGTTAGACAGTTCTACTGTAGAGTCTACTAGTGGGCCGTATGTTAGACAGTTCTACTGTAGCGTCTACTAGTGGGCCGTATGTTAGACAGTTCTACTGTAGCGTCTACTAGTGGGCCGTATGTTAGACAGTTCTACTGTAGCGTCTACTAGTGGGCCGTATGTTAGACAGTTCTACTGTAGCGTCTACTAGTGGGCCGTATGTTAGACAGTTCTACTGTAGAGTCTACTAGTGGGCCGTATGTTAGACAGTTCTACTGTAGCGTCTCCTAGTGGGCCGTATGTTAGACAGTTCTACTGTAGCGTCTACTAGTGGGCCGTATGTTAGACAGTTCTACTGTAGCGTCTACTAGTGGGCCGTATGTTAGACAGTTCTACTGTAGCGTCTACTAGTGGGCCGTATGTTAGACAGTTCTACTGTAGAGTCTACTAGTGGGCCGTATGTTAGACAGTTCTACTGTAGCGTCTACTAGTGGGCCGTATGTTAGACAGTTCTACTGTAGCGTCTACTAGTGGGCCGTATGTTAGACAGTTCTACTGTAGAGTCTACTAGTGGGCCGTATGTTAGACAGTTCTACTGTAGAGTCTACTAGTGGGCCGTGTGTTAGACAGTTCTACTGTAGAGTCTACTAGTGGGCCGTGTGTTAGACAGTTCTACTGTGGCGTCTACTAGTGGGCCGTATGTTAGACAGTTCTACTGTAGAGTCTACTAGTGGGCCGTATGTTAGACAGTTCTACTGTAGCGTCTACTAGTGGGCCGTATGTTAGACAGTTCTACTGTAGCGTCTACTAGTGGGCCGTATGTTAGACAGTTCTACTGTAGAGTCTACTAGTGGGCCGTATGTTAGACAGTTCTACTGTAGAGTCTACTAGTGGGCCGTATGTTAGACAGTTCTACTGTAGCGTCTACTAGTGGGCCGTATGTTAGACAGTTCTACTGTAGAGTCTACTAGTGGGCCGTATGTTAGACAGTTCTACTGTAGAGTCTACTAGTGGGCCGTGTGTTAGACAGTTCTACTGTAGCGTCTACTAGTGGGCCGTGTGTTAGTCAGTTCTACTGTAGAGTCTACTAGTGGGCCGTATGTTAGACAGTTCTACTGTAGCGTCTACTAGTGGGCCGTATGTTAGACAGTTCTACTGTAGCGTCTACTAGTGGGCCGTATGTTAGACAGTTCTACTGTAGCGTCTACTAGTGGACCGTATGTTAGACAGTTCTACTGTAGAGTCTACTAGTGGGCCGTATGTTAGACAGTTCTACTGTAGAGTCTACTAGTGGGCCGTATGTTAGACAGTTCTACTGTAGAGTCTACTAGTGGGCCGTATGTTAGACAGTTCTACTGTAGCGTCTACTAGTGGGCCGTATGTTACAGTTCTACTATAGCGTCTACTAGTGGGCCGTATGTTAGACAGTCCTACTGTAGCGTCTACTAGTGGGCCGTATGTTAGACAGTTCTACTGTAGCGTCTACTAGTGGGCCGTATGTTAGACAGTTCTACTGTAGCGTCTACTAGTGGGCCGTATGTTAGACAGTTCTACTGTAGCGTCTACTAGTGGGCCGTATGTTAGACAGTTCTACTGTAGCGTCTACTAGTGGGCCGTATGTTAGACAGTTCTACTGTAAAGTCTACTAGTGGGCCGTATGTTAGACAGTTCTACTGTAGAGTCTACTAGTGGGCCGTATGTTAGACAGTTCTACTGTAGAGTCTACTAGTGGGCAGTATGTTAGACAGTTCTACTGTAGCGTCTACTAGTGGGCCGTATGTTAGACAGTTCTACTGTAGCGTCTACTAGTGGGCCGTATGTTAGACAGTTCTACTGTAGAGTCTACTAGTGGGCCGTATGTTAGACAGTTCTACTGTAGCGTCTACTAGTGGGCCGTATGTTAGACAGTTCTACTGTAGCGTCTACTAGTGGGCCGTATGTTAGACAGTTCTACTGTAGCGTCTACTAGTGGGCCGTATGTTAGACAGTTCTACTGTAGCGTCTACTAGTGGGCCGTATGTTAGACAGTTCTACTGTAGCGTCTACTAGTGGGCCGTATGTTAGACAGTTCTACTGTAGCGTCGACTAGTGGGCCGTATGTTAGACAGTTCTACTGTAGAGTCTACTAGTGGGCCGTATGTTAGACAGTTCTACTGTAGAGTCTACTAGTGGGCCGTATGTTAGACAGTTCTACTGTAGCGTCTACTAGTGGGCCGTATGTTAGACAGTTCTACTGTAGCGTCTACTAGTGGGCCGTATGTTAGACAGTTCTACTGTAGAGTCTACTAGTGGGCCGTATGTTAGACAGTTCTACTGTAGAGTCTACTAGTGGGCCGTATGTTAGACAGTTCTACTGTAGCGTCTACTAGTGGGCCGTATGTTAGACAGTCCTACTGTAGCGTCTACTAGTGGGCCGTATGTTAGACAGTTCCACTGTAGCGTCTACTAGTGGGCCGTATGTTAGACAGTTCCACAGTAGCGTCTACTAGTGGGCCGTATGTTAGACAGTTCTACTGTAGCGTCTACTAGTGGGCCGTATGTTAGACAGTTCTACAGTAGCGTCTACTAGTGGGCCGTATGTTAGACAGTTCTACTGTAGCGTCTACTAGTGGGCCGTATGTTAGACAGTTCTACTGTAGAGTCTACTAGTGGGCCGTATGTTAGACAGTTCTACTGTAGAGTCTACTAGTGGGCCGTATGTTAGACAGTCCTACTGTAGCGTCTACTAGTGGGCCGTATGTTAGACAGTTCTACTGTAGCGTCTACTAGTGGGCCGTATGTTAGACAGTTCTACTGTAGAGTCTACTAGTGGGCCGTGTGTTAGACAGTTCTACTGTAGAGTCTACTAGTGGGCCGTATGTTAGACAGTTCTACTGTAGCGTCTACTAGTGGGCCGTATGTTAGACAGTTCTACTGTAGCGTCTACTAGTGGGCCGTATGTTAGACAGTTCTACTGTAGAGTCTACTAGTGGGCCGTATGTTAGACAGTTCTACTGTAGAGTCTACTAGTGGGCCGTATGTTAGACAGTTCTACTGTAACGTCTACTAGTGGGCCGTATGTTAGACAGTTCTACTGTAGAGTCTACTAGTGGGCCGTATGTTAGACAGTTCTACTGTAGAGTCTACTACTGGGCCGTATGTTAGACAGTTCTACTGTAACGTCTACTAGTGGGCCGTATGTTAGACAGTTCTACTGTAGAGTCTACTAGTGGGCCGTATGTTAGACAGTTCTACTGTAGAGTCTACTAGTGGGCCGTATGTTAGACAGTTCTACTGTAGCGTCTACTAGTGGGCCGTATGTTAGACAGTTCTACTGTAGCGTCTACTAGTGGGCCGTATGTTAGACAGTTCTACTGTAGAGTCTACTAGTGGGCCGTATGTTAGACAGTTCTACTGTAGAGTCTACTAGTGGGCCGTATGTTAGACAGTTCTACTGTAGCGTCTACTAGTGGGCCGTATGTTAGACAGTTCTACTGTAGAGTCTACTAGTGGGCCGTATGTTAGACAGTTCTACTGTAGCGTCTACTAGTGGGCCGTATGTTAGACAGTTCTACTGTAGAGTCTACTAGTGGGCCGTATGTTAGACAGTTCTACTGTAGCGTCTACTAGTGGGCCGTATGTTAGACAGTTCTACTGTAGCGTCTACTAGTGGGCCGTATGTTAGACAGTTCTACTGTAGAGTCTACTAGTGGGCCGTATGTTAGACAGTTCTACTGTAGCGTCTACTAGTGGGCCGTATGTTAGACAGTTCTACTGTAGAGTCTACTAGTGGGCCGTATGTTAGACAGTTCTACTGTAGCGTCTACTAGTGGGCCGTATGTTAGACAGTTCCACAGTAGCGTCTACTAGTGGGCCGTATGTTAGACAGTTCTACTGTAGCGTCTACTAGTGGGCCGTATGTTAGACAGTTCTACTGTAGCGTCTACTAGTGGGCAGTATGTTAGACAGTTCTACTGTAGCGTCTACTAGACTGCTTGGTCAGCTTTTACAGCACTGTCATTCAGGGTGTGAATGAAATAGGGATGGTGTGTCATTCAGCCTCGTGTTTGTTGATGAAAACAGAAGATATTTATTGAAAAAAAGATGGTGGTGTATACTGTATATATAGAGAGGGGGAGAGACAGAGTGTGACTTCCAAATCCAGACTAGATCTGTGTGCAAACTCTTGTGTTGTGAATGCCTGGATACGTACGTACATACATAGGAATCACAGTGATAATAACAGTCGTGTATGTGTCACCTCCCAGTTCTTCCCTCTGAAGGCAGCAGACAGCAGGCACCACAGAGATCCTATCCTTCATTGGTTCATCATAGTGGGGGCGTTACACAGTGAGCAGTTCCTGTGATATGCTGCAGCTCCTACAAGCCAAGGCTCGTGGAAGGCTACCTCCTTACTTCATTCTGATTCTAAATGTAATTCTATGGCAGGCAGCTAGACAGTTTGTCTTACTGGGTTACACACGTGCATATTAGTACGTCACACGTTGGTGACACGTACAGTGTCCGCTGCTCTCCCTCCCTGTGTAGAAGGAACATGGCTGTACTGGCAGTCAGGGACTAGGATGATAGCAGGCTTCTGTTGGTATGCAGCAGGAGGACCTGCTCTCTTCTTCTCTTCCCTCTTCTTCTGTCTGTCCAGATAGTAGAACGCTCCGATCAGGAAGAGGCCAGAGGAGGAGACAGTCACACTGCAGGCATAGAACACATAAGAGTAGTGTCCTGTACTGTCCACCAACATGCCTGGAAGAGAGGGACATGGCAACAGGCACAGTGTTAGGAAAGACTTGGGTAACACTTCATTTGAAGGGTACCTACATTACCATGTCATAACACGTTCATAACCACACAAAACAGTTAATAAGCTGTACATAAGCATTTCCTAGAAGGCTTGTATCAACAACCACACGTGGTGCTATAACAGTGAAAGAACAGCTATATTTAAGCGTGGCAGTGTGTGTCCTCATAACACATTCCTCTGAACTGGATGCTAGTTCAGTACAGCTTTGCCAGGACCCACTGAGCACAGGGCTAGTGGGCTACTACCAGGCGTTGACATTAGAGTTGTCATGGCGCTGGAAACCAGAGACCACCTTACTACCAGGCGTTGACATTAGAGTTGCCATGGCGCTGGAAACCAGAGACCACCTTAGGAGTTCAGCAGGGGTACACTAGGCCACGCCCTCCTCCAGTCAGCCTGCCCCAGAGCCGTTCCCTGTCGACCCTCCTACCCGCCTGACGCACGCACACACAGACACACACGCAAGCATACACACACACACATTGTGGAAACCAGAGCACATGACCCATTCACATCCCCAGCTAGACATGGGAATCCAGTGGAAAGAACATTCCATTTCCCTGTGTGACAAAACTCATACCCTCCCCAGTCCTCATATAACATAACAGGTTTATACTGGGCATAACTCATACCCTCCCCAGTCCTCATATAACATAACAGGTTTATACTGGGCATAACTCATACCCTCCCCAGTCCTCATATAACATAACAGGTTTATACTGGGCATAACTCAGACCCTGCCCAGTCCTCATATAACATAACAGGTTTATAATGGGCATAACTCAGACCCTCCCCAGTCCTCATATAACATAACAGGTTTATACTGGGCATAACTCAGACCCTCCCCAGTCCTCATATAACATAACAGGTTTATAATGGGCATAACTCAGACCCTCCCCAGTCCTCATATAACATAACAGGTTTATACTGGGCAAAACTCATACCCTCCCCAGTCCTCATATAACATAACAGGTTTATACTGGGCATAACTCATACCCTCCCCAGTCCTCATATAACATAACAGGTTTATACTGGGCATAACTCATACCCTCCCCAGTCCTCATATAACATAACAGGTTTATACTGGGCATAACTCATACCCTCCCCAGTCCTCATATAACATAACAGGTTTATACTGGGCATAACTCATACCCTCCCCAGTCCTCATATAACATAACAGGTTTATACTGGGCATAACTCAGACCCTCCCCAGTCCTCATATAACATAACAGGTTTATACTGGGCATAACTCAGACCCTCCCCAGTCCTCATATAACATAACAGGTTTATACTGGGCATAACTCATACCCTCCCCAGTCCTCATATAACAGGTTTATACTGGGCATAACTCATACCCTCCCCAGTCCTCATATAACATACAGGTTTATACTGAGCATAACTCATACCCTCCCCAGTCCTCATATAACATAACAGGTTTATACTGAGCATAACTCAGACCCTCCCCAGTCCTCATATAACATAACAGGTTTATACTGAGCATAACTCAGACCCTCCCCAGTCCTCACATAACAGGTTTATACTGGGCATAACTCAGACCCTCCCCAGTCCTCATATAACAGGTTTATACTGGGCATAACTCATACCCTCCCCAGTCCTCACATAACAGGTTTATACTGGGCATAACTCATACCCTCCCCAGTCCTCATATAACAGGTTTATACTGGGCATAACTCATACCCTCCCCAGTCCTCACATAACAGGTTTATACTGGGCATAACTCATACCCTCCCCAGTCCTCATATAACAGGTTTATACTGGGCATAACTCATACCCTCCCCAGTCCTCACATAACAGGTTTATACTGGGCATAACTCATACCCTCCCCAGTCCTCACATAACAGGTTTATACTGGGCATAACTTGACAAGAACCTTAACATGTATGTCTATATGAGTCACTGTGTCCACCACACCACCACCGGTTGCTGACCACCTCCTGACCAATAATGACACAACTAGACTGTAGATAACATGCAGTAGGGGAAGTCATTGATTCTGTACCACAGACCAAGAATCCACACATAGGACTTGAACAGATGCCATAGACTAGAAGACCACACATAGGACTTGAACAGATGCCATAGACTAGAAGACCACACATAGGACTTGAACAGATGCCATAGACTAGAAGACCACACATAGGACTTGAACAGATGCCATAGACTAGAAGACCACACATAGGACTTGAACAGATGCCATAGACTAGAAGACCACACATAGGACTTGAACAGATGCCATAGACTAGAAGACCACACATAGGACTTGAACAGATGCCATAGACTAGAAGACCACACATAGGACTTGAACAGATGCCATAGACTAGAAGACCACACATAGGACTTGAACAGATGCCATAGACTAGAAGACCACACATAGGACTTGAACAGATGCCATAGACTAGAAGACCACACATAGGACTTGAACAGATGCCATAGACTAGAAGACCACACATAGGACTTGAACAGATGCCATAGACTAGAAGACCACACATAGGACTTGAACAGATGCCATAGACTAGAAGACCACACATAGGACTTGAACAGATGCCATAGACTAGAAGACCACACATAGGACTTGAACAGATGCCATAGACTAGAAGACCACACATAGGACTTGAACAGATGCCATAGACTAGAAGACCACACATAGGACTTGAACAGATGCCATAGACTAGAAGACCACACATAGGACTTGAACAGATGCCATAGACTAGAAGACCACACATAGGACTTGAACAGATGCCATAGACTAGAAGACCACACATAGGACTTGAACAGATGCCATAGACTAGAAGACCACACATAGGACTTGAACAGATGCCATAGACTAGAAGACCACACATAGGACTTGAACAGATGCCATAGACTAGAAGACCACACATAGGACTTGAACAGATGCCATAGACTAGAAGACCACACATAGGACTTGAACAGATGCCATAGACTAGAAGACCACACATAGGACTTGAACAGATGCCATAGACTAGAAGACCACACATAGGACTTGAACAGATGCCATAGACTAGAAGACCACACATAGGACTTGAACAGATGCCATAGACTAGAAGACCACACATAGGACTTGAACAGATGCCATAGACTAGAAGACCACACATAGGACTTGAACAGATGCCATAGACTAGAAGACCATACATAGGACTTGAACAGATGCCATAGACTAGAAGACCATACTGTACCAAACACTTTATTACTTAGATTTTTTACTTGTCTAGTTTTAACTTAACACTTATCTTAAAAACTGCATTGTTGGTTAAGGGCTTGTAAGTAAGCATTTCACTGTAAGGTCTACCTACACCTGTTGTATTCAGCATTTCACTGTAAGGTCTACCTACACCTGTTGTATTCGGCACATTTAGATAAATACTATTTGATACATATTGTAATGGGGAAATTGTGGCGTACCACACCCCCCTATAGCCCCCACAGTGGCGTACCACATCCCCCTATAGCCCCCACAGTGGCGTACCACATCCCCCTATAGCCCCCACAGTGGCGTACCACACCCCCCTATTGCCCCCACAGTGGCGTACCACACCCCCCTATTGCCCCCACAGTGGCGTACCACACCCCCCTATTGCCCCCACAGTGGCGTACCACACCCCCCTATAGCCCCCACAGTGGCGTACCACATCCCCCTATAGCCCCCACAGTGGCGTACCACATCCCCCTATAGCCCCCACAGTGGCGTACCACACCCCCCTATTGCCCCCACAGTGGCGTACCACACCCCCCTATTGCCCCCACAGTGGAATACCACACCCCCCTATTGCCCCCACAGTGGCGTACCACACCCCCCTATAGCCCCTACAGTGGTGTACCACACACCCCTATAGCCCCCACAGTGGTGTACCACACCCCCCTATAGCCCCTACAGTGGTGTACCACACACCCCTATAGTGGTGTACCACACCCCCCTATAGCCCCCACAGTGGTGTACCACACCCCCCTATAGCCCCCACAGTGGTGTACCACACCCCCCTATAGCCCCCACAGTGGCGTACCACACCCCCCTATAGCCCCCACAGTGGCGTACCACACCCCCCTATAGCCCCCACAGTGGTGTACCACACCCCCCTATAGCCCCCACAGTGGTGTACCACACCCCCCTATAGCCCCCACAGTGGTGTACCACACCCCCCTATAGCCCCCACAGTGGTGTACTCCACACCCCTATTGCCCCCGCAAACCTCCCCCCACTCCCCAGATAGCATATGAACATGTCATAAGCCATGTAAAAAATATATACATAATTAAAGAAAATTAGCTGTAAAACTGAAAATGTTTATCTTTGTCCCATGGCAAAATGTGTAGTAGTACAATCCTGACAGGCGCAATACACACAGTACCTGCGAGCGGCGGTCCAATCAGCAGTGTTCCACTCTCTAACATACTGATGAGACCCAGGGCAGAGGGGAACCGGCTCATCTCCACCGTCTCCATCAGGACCGTGAACAGCAGAGAGCCAATCACAGACATGGACAGACCAAAGATGACCACGTAGACCAGGAGCACGGGGAAGGTGGCGGCCGCACCACAGATACTGTTACTCAGCCCGTTGACCAGGAGGGCTACCGCAAACACATACACAAAACAGCCACTGCCCCTGAGAGGAGGAGGAGGAAGAAGAGGAGGAGAAGGAAGAGAAGACCAATTTATTATCCATATTCATTTTCAGATCACATCATTTTTTATTAAATGTTTTCTTGCTTGGGATTCGAACCAGCAACCCTCCGGTCCAGTTGCTGACCCACTCCTAACCTCTAACACCCAGGCTACAGTACCTGAAGCGCGGCAGGCCGAAGAAGACAGCCGCCACGGGTCTCACAGCAATGTTAACCAGGCCCAGTATGGCCATCAGTAGCGCGGCTCGGTCCTGTTCCATACCATTGGCTGTAGCATAGGGCACCAGGTAGACCAGGGGAACTACAAACCCCAACATCATCCACGTCACTCCCAGGGCGTAGGCACGGTAACGAGGGTTACTGACCAACAGGTCAAAGGCCATGTGTCTCCGTAGGAACACGACAAGGTCACTGAGCGCTGTCCTAAGTCTTGCCTTAAGTCCCTCCTTTTCCTGTTGGAGAGGACCTTTGATTGGTTGCTTGCCGAGCCCCTGGGCAGCCTTGTTAGTGAGTGTCCTCTGGGCTCCACTGTGTTTGGCCCCCAGGGGCCTCATGACAGCCCCACACACACAGCAGTTCAACAGCAGTCCTCCCAGGACCAGGAAGCTGCCTCTCCAGCCAAACTGGCCCAGCAGGAAGTTGGCCAGCAGGGGTAAGGTGCTGAGGCCCAGGGCCGTGCCGGTGGACGACAGGGCGTTGGCAAACGCCCGCCGCCTCAAAAAGTAGTGGCCCATCATGGTCACAGAAGGCTGGAAGGACAGGCAGAACCCCAACCCTGTATGAGGAGGACAGAGGAACTGATGAGGATGACTCATAATGCCCCATAGAAAGAAGGAGACGTCTTATATTGGGGGGTTTATAGTGTGTGTGTGTGTGTGTGTGTGTGTGTGTGTGTGTGTGTGTGTGTGTGTGTGTGTGTGTGTGTGTTCGTGCGCCCTCTGACCTGCGATGATGCTGGTGATGTAGAGTTCTGTGATGGTTCTGGCCAGGGCACTGACCACCATGCCTAGTCCACTCAGAACCCCTCCCACCATCACCGTTACCCGGCAACCAAAGCGCTCCACGAGCACGCTGCATAGTGGACCTGGAGAGACAGGAAAACAACGTTCAATCACAATACACACACACACACACACACACACACACACACACACACACACACACACACACACACGGGGAGACAGGAAAACACTGTTCAATCACAATACACACACAAACACTCCCCAAAAGCATACAATGGACTGATTAGCATATCAGATCACAATAATTAGCATCATCAATGCATTATCACTGAACATGGAACAATAGTCTGCAAAAAGAGGACAGGACGCTGTTTATTTCCACTAAAACACAGCTGCTGAAACCCACTCTGTAATGTCGTTCAGTAGACACTTCCTCCCAATGCTGGGAACGCCTGGTGGACCAAAGCTTCAAACTAAAACACTACAAAGCAGTTCACTCCCCAGTCGGCCAGACTTGTTAGTTGGTGTTACAGGCTTATGTATATGTGCTAACCACAGTTAGCCTGGGAAAAGGTCACGATGTTACCCACACTGTGACAGGTGGCTATGTGTGCAGGCTCTTACAATAATGTGGTCAGAAACACATGATCTGAATGATCATCTTCCAGCTCTTCAATCCAACTCTCCAAGACAGACCGAAGCTTACAGGAGTACCTATCAGGCTAATTGATTCAAACGAACATGAGATTCAGAGTACTGAGAACTCTTGGTACTGTCTTTGATGTGGGAATAATGAGTCCATTCTTTGTGCCATCTCATCTGTGCTCTTGTGTCATGATAATGTCTGCTCCAGTCATGTGGTCCAGTCTGGTCTCTGTCATGATAATGTCTGCTCCAGTCATGTGGTCCAGTCTGGTCTCTGTCATGATAATGTCTGCTCCAGTCATGTGGTCCAGTCTGGTCTCTGTCATGATAATGTCTGCTCCAGTCATGTGGTCTAGTCTGGTCTCTGTCATGATAATGTCTGCTCCAGTCATGTGGTCTAGTCTGGTCTCTGTCATGATAATGTCTGCTCCAGTCATGTGGTCTAGTCTGGTCTCTGTCATGATAATGTCTGCTCCAGTCTTATGGTCCAGTCTGGTCTCTGTCATGATAATGTCTGCTCCAGTCATGTGGTCTAGTCTGGTCTCTGTCATGATAATGTCTGCTCCAGTCTTATGGTCCAGTCTGGTCTCTGTCATGATAATGTCTGCTCCAGTCATGTGGTCTAGTCTGGTCTCTGTCATGATAATGTCTGCTCCAGTCATGTGGTCTAGTCTGGTCTCTGTCATGATAATGTCTGCTCCAGTCATGTGGTCTAGTCTGGTCTCTGAGAATGTTCCTTAGTCCTGGGTGAACCCTATCCCCCCCTCCAGCTCTTTCTTAGTCTCCCTAGGCAGATGGGTTGCCTCCCACATGAACAGTGTTCTGACATACGCTTTGGCCCTAGGTCTGGGACTTCCGAGACTATTTCTGAAACTATCCCTCCATCTATTTCTCCCTCCATCCCCCCTCCGTCTCTCCTTCCATCCACCCTCTATCCACACTCCATCTCTCCCTCTGTCCCTACAACCATCCCTCCCTTTCATCTCTCCCTCCGTCTCCTCCAGATTAATTCGGTTAAAACCAACCCTGTCCACTGGAAAATCATTGCAGCCTTGAAAATCATAATATCTTGGTCCAACTGAAAAAAAATCCCCAGTTTGACACACAGGAACTACAGTCATTTCCCCAATATGACACATGATGCTGGTTCTCATCAGTTGATGACTGCTAGCCGAGAACACATCCTTACATTTGAGTCATTTAGCAGATACTCTTATCCAGAGCAACTTACAGTGGTGAGAGCATATATTTTCATACTGGTCCCCTGTGGGAATCAAACCTACAACCCTGGTGTTGCAAGCACCATGCTCTACCAACTGAGCCACACCAGACCACACACATATTTAACCTTTGACTACTAGAAATGAAGAAAACACTGACATTACGCAACAATAATTACATGAATTCAGAATTTACAGTCATGACATCGGATCAACAGGATGCTTAATATCGATGGATCAGCTGGAGGTCTAATATCGATGGATCAACAGGAGGTCTAATATCGATGGATCAACTGGAGGTCTAATATCGATGGATCAACTGGAGGTCTAATATCGATGGATCAACTGGAGGTCTAATATCGATGGATCAACTGGAGGTCTAATATCGATGGATCAACTGGAGGTCTAATATCGATGGATCAACTGGAGGTCTAATATCGATGGATCAACTGGAGGTCTAATATCGATGGATCAGCTGGAGGTCTAATATCGATGGATCAGCTGGAGGTCTAATATCGATGGATCAACAGGAGGTCTAATATCGATGGATCAGCTGGAGGTCTAATATCGATGGATCAGCTGGAGGTCTAATATCGATGGATCAGCTGGAGGTCTAATATCGATGGATCAGCTGGAGGTCTAATATCGATGGATCAACAGGAGGTCTAATATCGATGAATCAACAGGAGGTCTAATATCGATGAATCAACAGGAGGTCTAATATCGATGGATCAACAGGAGGTCTAATATCGATGGTCTACGGTCCAGAAGGAGTAAAAGGCTTACTGTAAATAAGTAAGGACTATCCAATATCCAATCACACTATCCAATCACTCAAGTGAATCACCAAATAACGTTCCTTTTCAACATATCATATTACTTCCGTGAATCACCATTTAATGCTCCTCTTGGCTTTAGTCCTCCTCAGCAGGAAGAGAAAGAGGAGGAATGAGAGGGAGGGAGGGTGATAGAAAGAGGAGGAATGAGAGGGAGGGAGGGTGATAGAAAGAGGAGGAATGAGAGGGAGGGAGGGTGATAGAAAGAGGAGGAATGAGAGGGAGGGAGGGTGATAGAAAGAGGAGGAATGAGAGGGAGGGAGGGTGATAGAAAGAGGAGGAATGAGAGGGAGGGAGGGTGATAGAAAGAGGAGGAATGAGAGGGAGGGAGGGTGATAGAAAGAGGAGGAATGAGAGGGAGGGAGGGTGATAGAAAGAGGAGGAATGAGAGGGAGGGAGGGTGATAGAAAGAGGAGGAATGAGAGGGAGGGAGGGTGATAGAAAGAGGAGGAATGAGAGGGAGGGAGGGTGATAGAAAGAGGAGGAATGAGAGGGAGGGAGAGTGATAGAAAGAGGAGGAATGAGAGGGAGGGAGAGTGATAGAAAGAGGAGGAATGAGAGGGAGGGAGAGTGATAGAAAGAGGAGGAATGAGAGGGAGGGAGGGTGATAGAAAGAGGAGGAATGAGAGGGAGGGAGGGTGATAGAAAGAGGAGGAATGAGAGGGAGGGAGGGTGATAGAAAGAGGAGGAATGAGAGGGAGGGAGGGTGATAGAAAGAGGAGGAATGAGAGGGAGGGAGGGTGATAGAAAGAGGAGGAATGAGAGGGAGGGAGGGTGATAGAAAGAGGAGGAATGAGAGGGAGGGAGGGTGATAGAAAGAGGAGGAATGAGAGGGAGGGAGGGTGATAGAAAGAGGAGGAATGAGAGGGAGGGAGGGTGATAGAAAGAGGAGGAATGAGAGGGAGGGAGGGTGATAGAAAGAGGAGGAATGAGAGGGAGGGAGGGTGATAGAAAGAGGAGGAATGAGAGGGAGGGAGGGTGATAGAAAGAGGAGGAATGAGAGGGAGGGAGGGTGATAGAAAGAGGAGGAATGAGAGGGAGGGAGGGTGATAGAAAGAGGAGGAATGAGAGGGAGGGAGGGTGATAGAAAGAGGAGGAATGAGAGGGAGGGAGGGTGATAGAAAGAGGAGGAATGAGAGGGAGGGAGGGTGATAGAAAGAGGAGGAATGAGAGGGAGGGAGGGTGATAGAAAGAGGAGGAATGAGAGGAGGGAGGGTGATAGAAAGAGGAGGAATGAGAGGGAGGGAGGGTGATAGAAAGAGGAGGAATGAGAGGGAGGGAGGGTGATAGAAAGAGGAGGAATGAGAGGGAGGGAGGGTGATAGAAAGAGGAGGAATGAGAGGGAGGGAGGGTGATAGAAAGAGGAGGAATGAGAGGGAGGGAGGGTGAGAGAAAGAGGAGGAATGAGAGGGAGGGAGGGTGATAGAAGAGGAGGAATGAGAGGGAGGGAGGGTGATAGAAAGAGGAGGAATGAGAGGGAGGGAGGGTGATAGAAAGAGGAGGAATGAGAGGGAGGGAGGGTGATAGAAAGAGGAGGAATGAGAGGGAGGGAGGGTGATAGAAAGAGGAGGAATGAGAGGGAGGGAGGGTGATAGAAAGAGGAGGAATGAGAGGGAGGGAGGGTGATAGAAAGAGGAGGAATGAGAGGGAGGGAGGGTGATAGAAAGAGGAGGAATGAGAGGGAGGGAGGGTGATAGAAAGAGGAGGAATGAGAGGGAGGGAGGGTGATAGAAAGAGGAGGAATGAGAGGGAGGGAGGGTGATAGAAAGAGGAGGAATGAGAGGGAGGGAGGGTGATAGAAAGAGGAGGAATGAGAGGGAGGGAGGGTGATAGAAAGAGGAGGAATGAGAGGGAGGGAGGGTGATAGAAAGAGGAGGAATGAGAGGGAGGGAGGGTGATAGAAAGAGGAGGAATGAGAGGGAGGGAGGGTGATAGAAAGAGGAGGAATGAGAGGGAGGGAGGGTGATAGAAAGAGGAGGAATGAGAGGGAGGGAGGGTGATAGAAAGAGGAGGAATGAGAGGGAGGGAGGGTGATAGAAAGAGGAGGAATGAGAGGGAGGGAGGGTGATAGAAAGAGGAGGAATGAGAGGGAGGGAGGGTGATAGAAAGAGGAGGAATGAGAGGGAGGGAGGGTGATAGAAAGAGGAGGAATGAGAGGGAGGGAGGGTGATAGAAAGAGGAGGAATGAGAGGGAGGGAGGGTGATAGAAAGAGGAGGAATGAGAGGGAGGGAGGGTGATAGAAAGAGGAGGAATGAGAGGGAGGGAGGGTGATAGAAAGAGGAGGAATGAGAGGGAGGGAGGGTGATAGAAAGAGGAGGAATGAGAGGGAGGGAGGGTGATAGAAAGAGGAGGAATGAGAGGGAGGGAGGGTGATAGAAAGAGGAGGAATGAGAGGGAGGGAGGGTGATAGAAAGAGGAGGAATGAGAGGGAGGGAGGGTGATAGAAAGAGGAGGAATGAGAGGGAGGGAGGGTGATAGAAAGAGGAGGAATGAGAGGGAGGGAGGGTGATAGAAAGAGGAGGAATGAGAGGGAGGGAGGGTGATAGAAAGAGGAGGAATGAGAGGGAGGGAGGGTGATAGAAAGAGGAGGAATGAGAGGGAGGGAGGGTGATAGAAAGAGGAGGAATGAGAGGGAGGGAGGGTGATAGAAAGAGGAGGAATGAGAGGGAGGGAGGGTGATAGAAAGAGGAGGAATGAGAGGGAGAGTCAGGATGATAGAAAGAGGAGGAATGAGATGGAGGGAGGGTCAGGGTGATAGAAAGAGGAGGAATGAGAGGGAGGGAGGGTGATAGAAAGAGGAGGAATGAGAGGGAGGGAGGGTGATAGAAAGAGGAGGAATGAGAGGGAGGGAGGGTGATAGAAAGAGGAGGAATGAGAGGGAGGGAGGGTGATAGAAAGAGGAGGAACAGGAGAGAGGGTCAGGGTGATAGAAAGAGGAGGAACAGGAGGGAGAGTCAGGATGATAGAAAGAGGAGGAATGAGATGGAGGGAGGGTCAGGGTGATAGAAAGAGGAGGAATGAGAGGGAGGGAGAGTGATAGAAAGAGGAGGAATGAGGGAGGGAGGGTGATAGAAAGAGGAGGAATGAGGGAGGGAGGGTCAGGATGATAGAAAGAGGAGGAATGGGAAGGAGGGAGGGTCAGGATGATAGAAAGAGGAGGAACAGGAGGGAGGGTCAGGGTGATAGAAAGAGGAGGAATGAGAGGGAGGGAGGGAGGGTCAGGGTGATAGAAAGAGAAGGAATGAGATGGAGGGAGGGTCAGGATGATAGAAAGAGGAGGAATGAGAGGGAGGGAGGGTGATAGAAAGATTAGGAATGAGGGAGGGAGGGTCAGGATGATAGAAAGAGGAGGAATGAGAAGGAGGGAGGGTCAGGATGAAAGAAAGAGGAGGAATGAGAAGGAGGGAGGGTCAGGATGATAGAAAGAGAAGGAATGAGATGGAGGAAGGGTCAGGGTGATAGAAAGAGGAGGAATGAGGGAGGGAGGGTCAGGGTGATAGAAAGAGGAGGAATGAGAAGGAGGGAGGGTCAGGATGATAGAAAGAGGAGGAATGAGAAGGAGGGAGGGTCAGGATGATAGAAAGAGGAGGAACAGGAGGGAGGGTCAGGGTGATAGAAAGAGGAGGAACAGGAGGGAGGGTCAGGATGATAGAAAGAGGAGGAATGAGAAGGAGGGAGGGTCAGGATGATAGAAAGAGGAGGAACAGGAGGGAGGGTCAGGGTGATAGAAAGAGGAGGAACAGGAGGGAGGGTCAGGGTGATAGAAAGAGGAGGAATGAGAGGGAGGGAGGGTCAGGGTGATAGAAAGAGAAGGAATGAGATGGAGGGAGGGTCAGGATGATAGAAAGAGGAGGAATGAGATGGAGGGAGGGTCAAGATGATAGAAAGAGGAGGAATGAGAGGGAGGGAGGGTGATAGAAAGATTAGGAATGAGGGAGGGAGGGTCAGGATGATAGAAAGAGGAGGAATGAGAAGGAGGGAGGGTCAGGATGATAGAAAGAGGAGGAATGAGGGAGGGAGGGTCAGGGTGATAGAAAGAGGAGGAATGAGAAGAAGGGAGGGTCAGGATGATAGAAAGAGGAGGAATGAGGGAGGGAGGGAGGGTCAGGGTGATAGAAAGAGGAGGAATGAGAAGGAGGGAGGGTCAGGATGATAGAAAGAGGAGGAATGAGAAGGAGGGAGGGTCAGGATGATAGAAAGAGGAGGAACAGGAGGGAGGGTCAGGGTGATAGAAAGAGGAGGAACAGGAGGGAGGGTCAGGGTGATAGAAAGAGGAGGAATGAGATGGAGGGAGGGTCAGGATGATAGAAAGAGGAGGAATGAGAAGGAGGGAGGGTCAGGATGATAGAAAGAGGAGGAATGAGGGAGGGAGGGTCAGGGTGATAGAAAGAGGAGGAATGAGAAGGAGGGAGGGTCAGGATGATAGAAAGAGGAGGAATGAGAGGGAGGGAGGGTGATAGAAAGATTAGGAATGAGGGAGGGAGGGTCAGGATGATAGAAAGAGGAGGAATGAGAAGGAGGGAGGGTCAGGATGATAGAAAGAGGAGGAATGAGGGAGGGAGGGTCAGGGTGATAGAAAGAGGAGGAATGAGAAGGAGGGAGGGTCAGGATGATAGAAAGAGGAGGAATGAGGGAGGGTGATAGATAAATAAACATTGGGCCACCAGAACAATGGACTACTGGTCCTGTCTGTCCCGTTTGGCCCTGAGCTACCGCCCTGTAATAACAAACAGAGTCTGAGTCACACACAACCCAACACACAAACACACGGCGGCACGTCTGAACCTGGGCCGTCCGTTCTCACACACACGGGCCCGAACAGACAGCATCCGCAGTGTTACCAGAACTCTTCACCTAACCTCTCACCCTTACTCTAAACACACAGCCTGCAAGGAAACACCCTCTACTCCCTCTGTGTGTCCAGTGTGTGTGTGTCCAGTGTGTGTGTGTGTGTCCAGTGTGTGTGTGTGTGTGTGTGTCCAGTGTGTGGTACATCTGAACCTGGGCCGTTCCCACAGGCGCAGGGTCACGGAAAGAGACAGAGTTTCCAGAAATCTTCACCCTAACCCCTCAACTTTACTGTAAATCTACAGCCTGCCAGAAAAACTGACTAACACTTCATCTGTGTGTGTCCTGTGGGTTTGTGTCGAGTGTGTGTGTGTGTGTGTGTGTGTGTATTTCTGTGTCAACATACATTGAGGTGAAAGATAACATAAAATGAATCATTAACCTGTAGTACTGTTTCATTGCAACATACTGTTATGTATTGGAATTAGGCCTACTTCAATCAGCCAAATAAAGACACTACAATAAATGTGTACAATCCTACAATGACAACGACAGTTAGCATCGCTACCACCAGTGTGTGTGAGAGAGAGAGAGGGTGATAGAGGGTGAGAGAGAGAGGGAGGGTGATAGAGGGTGAGAGAGAGAGAGGGTGAGAAAGAGAGAGAGAGAGAGGGTGATAGAGGGTGAGAGAGAGAGAGAGAGAGAGGGTGAGAGAAAGAGGGTGTGTGTTCAATCATGCAACAATGCCTCAATGTACAATGACAGAAGCATCCTCACCACCAGCGTGCAGCACAGCAGTCATGATAGCAGGCACCCAGGACGTCTCTGTGTTGCTGGAGCTGAACTCAGCCTGTAGCTCTGTGTAAAAGATACCAATACAGGAAGGGAAGGCCAGCGTTAGAGCCAGGACCAGGATAGTAGCCACCAGCACTACCCAGCCCCAGCCCCCATCCGGGGCCACCTGTTGGGCATACCCGTTCCCAGACAGCCCAGCCCCTGGTTCTCCAGTTGGGCCATTGTGGGGTGGTAACCCAGTAAGGTGGTGGTGTTGGAGGGAACCCTCCTCCTCCTCCTCCTCCTCCTCCTTTTCCTCCTGCTCCTCCGAGTTACTGTCTGTGCTCCTCCTCACAGTACTGTGGTTCACCCCGGTCCAGTCCTGAGACGTCTGTGTCTCTACCACATTCTCTGATCCCCTGGACCCCTCTGCGCCAACCTCAGACCCCCTGGACCCCTCTGCCCTAACCTCGGGTCCCTTAGGCCCCTGGGGGCCCTCTCCTCCACTACCCCTCCTCAGCAGGACTGTGTCGCCCTGGGTCTGGTTTTGTCTGGTCCTCTGGGTCCTGTGGGTCTGGTTCTGTCTGGCCTCCAACTCCACCCCCTCTGTCATCCTGCCTAGCTGGCTGTGGACTGGGCCTTCTGCTAGATCAGCTTCCTGTGTGGAGGATAACAGGGAGGGAAGGAGGGATAGATGAGATGGAGGGAAGGAGAGAGGGATAAGAAGAAGGGTGGGAAGGAGGTAGAGAAAGAGAGAGGGATGAGAAGGGAGGGGAGGGAGAGAGAGAGACAGCGAGAGAGAGAATGAGAGAGAATGAGAGAGAGACAGAGAGAGAGACAGACAGAGAGAGAGAATGAGAGAGAGAATGAGAGACAGAGACCGAGAGAAGTGTCTGATGTTGTTAGTTACTCAGAGGCAGCAGCTGCCCTGGCTGGCTGTGGTATTGGCTCCGTGTCTAAAGAGCCACTGATAATGGATGCAGAGGAACAAAGCAAAGCATGACAGCCTCACTGGCTGAAGATATATTGTAAATGGATTAACTTGAGTAAATGTTTTCCATGAATACCCCAAAAATAGGCTATTAGACAGATCCTTTCTACCAATGCTTAAAGTGTGTATAAGAGATCCATCTGTCTCAACTCACTCACTGTTGCACACCAGTATCTCTACTTGCACATCATCATCTGCACATCTATCACTCCAGTGTTAATTTGCTAAATTGTAATTACTTCACTACTATGGCCTATTTATTGCCTTACCTCCTTACTCCATTTGCACACACTGTATATAGACTTTTTCTATTGTGTTATTGACTGTACGTTTGTTTTTGTGTAACTCTGTGTTGTTGTTTGTGTCGCACTGCTTTGCTTTATCTTGGCCAGGTCGCAGTTGTAAATGAGAACTTGTTCTCAACTGACCTACCTGGTTAAATAAAAGTGAAATAAAAATATATATAAATACATGTAAAAAAATCACCAATTAGCCTCAACGACTACCTACCATATACATGGTAAATAGGCTAATAACATGGATGCATAGTCTATTGCTATAGCTGTAATAAAGTCATATGCAATTGTACATTTAAATAGATTTGAACAGATAAGCAATCTAAATACAAGTAATGTGCCACTCCCATTGATTAAAATAATAAATGCATATGGCTGTAACCTATCCTACACAAATCCCGTTGGTTTTCCTACCTGGAGTGTCCCTGGTCAGCCCGTCAAAACACGGCGAGATACTTTACCATTATCATGTCGATGAAGTCAGTGGGTGTTAGCATAATTCATTTACCATGAATACGATTATATCACTTTTTACAATTACCCTTAGTAGCGCAGCATCACCAATGTTTTCCCGATGTCCATGTCTGGGCGTCAGCACAGAACGTTTTAAGTCGCCCGCGGTACCACAGGATGTGTGTGCAGACAGAAAACATATGCCTCTCAATCAGGTGGCGTTGCGTAAACTCGCAGTTCTTTCAAAAACGCTGTCAAATCAAATCCTGGAGAACACCCGAGGATTCAATCGCCTCTCCAAACCAGAAACCCGGCTGTTCTGTTCCCATGGAGACAAATTCGCAAGGGACCTCTGACGAGAAACTATACGATAAACAGCCAACCGGGCTTTATATGGTAAACCTAATCTTGATACTTCTGTATTTATTATGAAGTAGTTTAGATTAAGTGAACACGAGTCCTGGGGATTACAATAATGACAAAGGGGGATTTTTGTTGACGGCTTGTCTGTAGGCAAGCTGGTTGGATAATATTGGTTCCGGGGAGATTTGTCCTATCCAGTGCTGTGACTGAGCTTGCTGGCTTTCTGCCAGGCAGACCGGCAAATTAAAGTTGAGAACAATACAGAAGTATCAAGATTAGGTTTACCATATAAAGCCCGGTTGGCTGTTTATCGTATAGTTTCTCGTCAGAGGTCCCTTGCGAATTTGTCTCCATGGGAACAGAACAGCCGGGTTTCTGGTTTGCACCTGCAGCTCTACAGGATATCTGACCGCAATAAATCTAGAATAATTGTAACAATCATTGGCCATTTTGGAAACTAACATAACCTTTTACGCAATATATTGCAATAGGTCTAGGCTAAATAATGATATTAACATTGTCAGATGACATTTGTCATAGCCTGTCCCCGATAATGCAATTTACAATCAGTGGCGGTTCTAGCTTGTATGGCTCCCTGGGCGAACCCCCCGACATTTGGAACAACACAAATAAATAATCATAACATTTAAAACTATATAAATATAAAAAAATATATACAAAAATACGCCTCATAAATATAAAAAATAAGTAACAAAGTCAAATAGAAACAAATGTTAGTATATAAATACAAAATATAATCAAATTATTACACTATTCATTTATTACCTTGTCTGCTCGGGGATTCGATCCAGCAACTTTTCGGCTACTGGCCCAACCACTAGCCTACCTGCCGCCCTAGGCGTAAGACACCCCAAAAGACTGAATATATTACAAAATATACAAAATATCAGCATACTATATACGTTTTTTAAGTAGCTGCATACCTTTATCTTTTGCCGTTTCTCTTCTTCTTTCCTCTTTTTTCTAAACTGATGGCTTAGACCTTTTCCTGGGCGGCTGCCCATGTCACCCATACCGAAATCCGCTACTGTTTACAATAATTAGGCCTAAATAAGCCATACCAAAAAATATATTAACCTAGTGATGCAAAACGCAACAATTTCAAAGATTTTACTGAGTTACTGTTCATATAAGGAAATCAGTCAATTGAAAGAAATGAATTAGGCTTTAATCTATGGATCTTACATGACTGGGAATACAGACAGATACGCATCTGTTGGTCACAGAAAAAAAGAGTAGGGGCATGGATCAGAAAACCAGTCAGTATCTGATGTGACCACCATTGGCCTCATGCAGCGCAACACATCTCATTTGAATAGAGTTGAACAGGCTCTTGATTGTGGCCTGTGGAATGTTGTCCCACTCCTCTTCGATGGCTGTGCGAATATGTTGGATATTGGTTGGAACTGAAACATCCTGTCCTACACGTCAATCCAGAGCATCCCAAACGTGCTCAATGGGTATGTCACCCTGGTGAGTATGCAGGCAATGGAAGAACTGGGACAGTTTACACTTCCAGGAATTGTGTGCAGATCCTTGCGGCATGGGGCCGTGCATTATCATGCTGAAACATGAGGTGATGGCGGTGGCTGACTGGCACGACAATGGGCCTCAGGATGTGGTCACGGTTTCTCTGTGCATTCAACGTGTCATCGATAAAATGCAATCGTGTTCATTGTCTGTAGCTTATGCCTGCCCATACCATAACCCCACCGCCACCATGGGGCGCTCTGTTTATAATGTTGACATCAGCAAATCACTCGCCCACACGATGCCATTCCACGTGGTCTGCGGTTGTGAGGCTGGTTGGACGCACTGCCAAATTCTGTAAAACTACGTTGAATGCAGCTTATGGTAGAGTAATTAACAACAGCTCTGGTGGACATTCCTGAAGTCAACATGCCAATTGCACTCTCCCTCAAAACTCTGTGGCATTGTGTTGTGTGGCAAAACTACACATTTTATTATTATTCTACCTTTATTTTAACAAGGAACACAGACTGAGACCAAGGTCTCTTTTACAGCTGGGCCCTGCGTATACATGTTAACACATACAGTTTAGGTACAATGATTAAAAAAACTAAACAAGACAAACAAAACGATCACAGATAATACAAAAAAATAAAATAAATACAACAGATTACATTTAAACAGGTTATTCTACAAACAGCACAAGAACCTGCATTACCCGAAACAGTTACAAGCAATACAAAAATAAAAATGCTCCAATAAATATTTAAAATGGGCAACAGAGGGACAAGAGTCTCAAGTTTAAGTTTAGTCTGCAGGCTATTCCATAGGCAAGGAGCGTAACAGGAAAAGGCAGCCATACCCAACTCTGAGGAAATCGCATGAGCCTCAAGTGTAATCCATGTTGAGACCTGGTTTTATGAATTATAATTATAATATTGATGAGTGATGATAAATAAGAAGGTAGTTTATTCAGAAGTGCTTTATAGACAAAACACGAGAGCATGTTGTTCTGGTCTCACGGACAGCGAAGTCCAACCCACATTTTGATACAAAACACAATGGTGAGTTCTGTAGCTAGCACCTGCAATAAACCTAAGTGTGCAATGATAAGTAGCATCCAGCGATTTAAGTGTGGATGCCGTAGCATGTAGATAATATCCCCATAATCTATAACAGACTTAAAAGTAGCTTGCACAATTTGTCTTTTATTTGTAGAGGACAAACATGTCCTGTTTCTATAGAGGAAGCCTAGCTTGATTTTTAGCCGTTTACAAAGTTCATCAATATGCATTTTAAAAGACAGTTTATCATCCAACCATATCCCTAAGTATTTATATGCAGAGACCTGATTCCTCTTAGAGTGGCCTTTTATTGTCTCCAGCACCTGTGTAATGATCACGCTGTTTAATCAGCTTCTTGATATGCCACACCTGTCAGGTGAATGGAATTATCTTGGCAAAGGACAAATTCTCACTAACAGGGATTTGAAAATAAATCTGTGCACAACATTTTAGAGAAATAAGCTTTTTGAGTTTATGGAACAATTCTGGGATATTTTATTTCAACTCTTGAAACATGGGAACCAACACTTTACATGTTACGTTTATATTTTAGTTCAGTGTGGAATAAAACACCGACCAGCTGACTTTTTCTGAGCTGCTGCCAGAAAGAAAAGACATCCTGAACTTTCAGTCAGACTCAGTGTTGTGACACATCTCAGAGGAATTCACAGCTTTAGTTGACAGTAAGTATCATCTCCCATTGTTCTGATGCCTTTAAAATATGTCCTTGTGACCTTGGGGGCTCAAGTGGTCAGGAAGCAGACAGTATACCTGAGTGACCTTGGGGGCTCAAGTGGTCAGGAAGCAGACAGTATACCTGAGTGTCCTTGTGACCCTGGGGGCTCAAGTGGTCAGGAAGCAGACAGTATACCTGAGTGTTCTGCAGTGTTCCACTCTGAAACAATGTGGACGCCTTGAGATACCCCTTTCCTGCAGTCAAATGACCAAATCGCCCTCTAGTGGCCTCATGGGTGGAATTTTATTGTTTTTCATAATTTAATCATTAATACACTTTTTTATTTAAAAAAAAATCTGGTGTTTCTATGGCAAACGGTTTTGTTAAATTACTGTATTCTGTGATGCATATAAAGTTTAATATTGGGATGCAAACTCAAACTTGAATACATTTCAACTCTACCGTATATCTGACATGGTAGAGGTGTCTTCTTTGTTAAGCCCATAACCATGTGTTCGAGGTGTATACTTTTGTGTCAAAGTAGATTTGTTTAAGAATACCAAGAAAACCCACTGTGTGACCCTGATTTAGCCCCTGCAGTAAAAGGTTAACTCACTTGTTGCTGAGAGAAGTCTACACTCAGGTGACTGTAGTGTCATGGCTACCACTCACACAACGTCATGTGTAATCCAGTAGTCTATGTATAGACCTATAATATAAAGGAGCGGTAGTTCATTTCAAGAGATGATGAAATCCTTGTTTTTTCTTTCTAGGCCAGTGATGTAGGCCTCCCATGTTATTGTAAAACCTCTTCATAGGCTAACCCCACGTACTGAGGACCAGATAATCAAACATTTCACCAGGATATTTTTGTCAAGAGGACTTTTTTAAATTATTAGTCAACACAGCTCCACCCTGTTCACTTCCCATCAAGCACAGGGATGACATCAGCTACTCAGCTAAATGTCTAGTTTCAGTGGAAATGAGTAGGCATACATTAAAGTCTACCTGTCTGTCAGGTAGCTGTTTTGTCTTTGCAGACAGGTCTGTGTAAACTGAGGAGGCAGATGCTGGCTAACCAAGGAAGTAACCCAAGTAATCTGTTTACGTTACTAACTTACTAATGACTGAGTTACGAATTACTTTTGTCATTTAATCTGACTACAAATCTGAGGTAATCAGCCCAAACCCGTTGACCACATCCCATCAGGCCCATGTGGACTCTGAGGGGGGGTGTTTTGTCTAGTCTACCTTTGGCAGACCTTGAGCTACTCAGCTACCACTTATTGTCTTGGCTGATCTGTTCAGGATTCAGGATACAGTCTGTGGGGTCCCACCCTGGCCTCAACATTACTGGCAGTAGCGAAGGAAAACATTTAATATAGTTGAACATCACCTTTTGACTCTTCTGGGTGTGGCCTCTTCTTATTGTCTTCACCATAAATACTTTTTTTTAGATTTGAAACAAACACAGGAATCAAGAGAATCACAACCTTCATATCATTTAGATCAGGGGTCACCAACCTTTTCTGGAATCAAGATCACTTTGAGTCAAAATGCAAGCTGAGGTCTAACACACATGACTTAAAAAAAAAAAAGTTTATGCAACATTAACCTATTAAAAACAGTTCTGGTAGCAATGATGTTTGCAGTAGGCTTTAGGCCCAATACATTATCACTGCATATTGGCTATGCTTGAATTGCCTTGTCAATGTTGCTCTTCTCAGAAAAGTATAAGTATATGATCACACTGGTAATACATCGTTTGTTGTATTGTGAGGCACAGCTGAATGAGCATAATAATGTATGTTATTTTTATTTTACTGAACTGATGGCCTGCATCTGATTGTCAGTCAGAGGGGGCGTAGGGAGCAGCGGTGACGCTGCCTCTCACCAGACTAACCAACCCTCCCGTACTGTCCGAATACCCATAAAAGTCTACTAATGCCACTTTCAAAACAATTGGGAAGTCGGAAATGTCCGACTTCCGACTTCAGTGCGTTCAAGACAACTGGAAACTCTGGGGGGAAAAACGAGCTCCGACTGTGAAAATCGTTTTGAACAGTCATCCAACTCAGAATTCCATGTCGGAAACTCCGGCGTCTTTCTAGAACTCAGATTTTACTACATGAAGATCACTGACGTCATCATTTAATTTTTTTTTTTATAGAGTTCCCAGTTGTCTTGAAAGCACCATAAATAGTATGCGAAAAATATGTTTTATAGTATATGAAATTTTTATAATAGTCCTCCGAAATGCATCATCAAATACGTGATTGCGTTGACTACCACCATTCGCGCTGGCTGGTACAACGCCTTAAATTACCTGATTATCAGCTGTTGTCAAACACGTGAGTCAGAAAAGAAAAGTGAATTCTACTAGATCAAACGCCGAAATGAGTAGGCAGTTTAAGTATGTAGCATGCTAAGGATACTCAGACATGTCCATTGTTCCTCCGCTCTCCCATCCTCTGCTGAGAAAAGGGGACACCGTCTTCCAGCGGATGGCGAAAGTCGTTACTGATGCTATATAAGGCAATGGTGCTATCTGTCAATGATTTTCGAGGCCAGTATAATGAAGATTTAAATTACCATCCAGATGTGTTTACACTTGATTAATATCCAGACATAAAGCGTGCCTGGCTACCTACATGTGGTCACGCAGATCTGATCACAATCAGATCACAATGTGTTTTTTAATCGTCTACACCGGTCTAGAAATGTGGGCACAATCAGAATGTGGACAAGATCAGGACAAAGGGCACATGTTAGCATGCACCAGAAGGCACAGCTCAGTAGCTCTCTAGGACCAGGTTCAGAGAACACCTATGACTCACTGTTAATAGTCTAACACCTGGAAGGACAAGGGATTCACTAGAATTATATTTAGTGGGTTTTATTGCAGGGTTTTATTGACGCTATTGTGCATCCTGTTGTGTGCAGAAGAGGCCTTGGCCTTCTGGGATGGTTCGATGACAAGACCATCATGGAAAGAGTTGTTCAGCTGTAGAGACACAACACAGTAATTCAGTATGTCTGGTCCTCCATCATGTTGTTCAGCTGTAGAGACACAACACAGTAATTCAGTATGTCTGGTCCTCCATCATGTTGTTCAGCTGTAGAGACACAACACAGTAATTCAGTATGTCTGGTCCTCCATCATGTTGTTCAGCTGTAGAGACACAACAACACAGTAATTCAGTATGTCTGGTCCTCCATCATGATGTTCAGCTGTAGAGACACAACACAGTAATTCAGTATGTCTGGTCCTCCATCATGTTGTTCAGCTGTAGAGACACAACAACACAGTAATTCAGTATGTCTGGTCCTCCATCATGTTGTTCAGCTGTAGAGACACAACACAGTAATTCAGTATGTCTGGTCCTCCATCATGTTGTTCAGCTGTAGAGACACAACACAGTAATTCAGTATGTCTGGTCCTCCATCATGTTGTTCAGCTGTAGAGACACAACAACACAGTAATTCAGTATGTCTGGTCCTCCATCATGATGTTCAGCTGTAGAGACACAACACAGTAATTCAGTATGTCTGGTCCTCCATCATGTTGTTCAGCTGTAGAGACACAACAACACAGTAATTCAGTATGTCTGGTCCTCCATCATGATGTTCAGCTGTAGAGACACATCACAGTAATTCAGTATGTCTGGTCCTCCATCATGTTGTTCAGCTGTAGAGACACAACACAGTAATTCAGTATGTCTGGTCCTCCATCATGTTGTTCAGCTGTAGAGACACAACACAGTAATTCAGTATGTCTGGTCCTCCATCATGTTGTTCAGCTGTAGAGACACAACACAGTAATTCAGTATGTCTGGTCCTCCATCATGTTGTTCAGCTGTAGAGACACAACAACAACACAGTAATTCAGTATGTCTGGTCCTCCATCATGTTGTTCAGCTGTAGAGACACAACACAGTAATTCAGTATGTCTGGTCCTCCATCATGTTGTTCAGCTGTAGAGACACAACAACAACACAGTAATTCAGTATGTCTGGTCCTCCATCATGTTGTTCAGCTGTAGAGACACAACAACACAGTAATTCAGTATGTCTGGTCCTCCATCATGTTGTTCAGCTGTAGAGACACAACAACACAGTAATTCAGTATGTCTGGTCCTCCATCATGTTGTTCAGCTGTAGAGACACAACAACACAGTAATTCAGTATGTCTGGTCCTCCATCATGTTGTTCAGCTGTAGAGACACAACACAGTAATTCAGTATGTCTGGTCCTCCATCATGTTGTTCAGCTGTAGAGACACAACACAGTAATTCAGTATGTCTGGTCCTCCATGTTGTTCAGCTGTAGAGACACAACAACACAGTAATTCAGTATGTCTGGTCCTCCATCATGTTGTTCAGCTGTAGAGACACAACAACACAGTAATTCAGTATGTCTGGTCCTCCATCATGTTGTTCAGCTGTAGAGACACAACAACACAGTAATTCAGTATGTCTGGTCCTCCATCATGTTGTTCAGCTGTAGAGACACAACACAGTAATTCAGTATGTCTGGTCCTCCATCATGTTGTTCAGCTGTAGAGACACAACACAGTAATTCAGTATGTCTGGTCCTCCATCATGTTGTTCAGCTGTAGAGACACAACACAGTAATTCAGTATGTCTGGTCCTCCATCATGTTGTTCAGCTGTAGAGACACAACAACACAGTAATTCAGTATGTCTGGTCCTCCATCATGTTGTTCAGCTGTAGAGACACAACAACACAGTAATTCAGTATGTCTGGTCCTCCATCATGTTGTTCAGCTGTAGAGACACAACACAGTAATTCAGTATGTCTGGTCCTCCATCATGTTGTTCAGCTGTAGAGACAACACAGTAATTCAGTATGTCTGGTCCTCCATCATGTTGTTCAGCTGTAGAGACACAACAACACAGTAATTCAGTAGGTCTGGTCCTCCATCATGTTGTTCAGCTGTAGAGACACAACAACACAGTAATTCAGTATGTCTGGTCCTCCATCATGTTGTTCAGCTGTAGAGACAACACAGTAATTCAGTATGTCTGGTCCTCCATCATGTTGTTCAGCTGTAGAGACACAACACAGTAATTCAGTATGTCTGGTCCTCCATCATGTTGTTCAGCTGTAGAGACAACACAGTAATTCAGTATGTCTGGTCCTCCATCATGTTGTTCAGCTGTAGAGACACAACACAGTAATTCAGTATGTCTGGTCCTCCATCATGTTGTTCAGCTGTAGAGACACAACAACACAGTAATTCAGTATGTCTGGTCCTCCATCATGTTGTTCAGCTGTAGAGACACAACACAGTAATTCAGTATGTCTGGTCCTCCATCATGTTGTTCAGCTGTAGAGACAACACAGTAATTCAGTATGTCTGGTCCTCCATCATGTTGTTCAGCTGTAGAGACACAACAACACAGTAATTCAGTAGGTCTGGTCCTCCATCATGTTGTTCAGCTGTAGAGACACAACAACACAGTAATTCAGTATGTCTGGTCCTCCATCATGTTGTTCAGCTGTAGAGACAACACAGTAATTCAGTATGTCTGGTCCTCCATCATGTTGTTCAGCTGTAGAGACACACAACAACACAGTAATTCAGTATGTCTGGTCCTCCATCATGTTGTTCAGCTGTAGAGACACAACACAGTAATTCAGTATGTCTGGTCCTCCATCATGTTGTTCAGCTGTAGAGACACAACAACACAGTAATTCAGTATGTCTGGTCCTCCATCATGTTGTTCAGCTGTAGAGACACAACAACACAGTAATTCAGTATGTCTGGTCCTCCATCATGTTGTTCAGCTGTAGAGACACACAACACAGTAATTCAGTATGTCTGGTCCTCCATCATGTTGTTCAGCTGTAGAGACACAACAACACAGTAATTCAGTATGTCTGGTCCTCCATCATGTTGTTCAGCTGTAGAGACACAACAACACAGTAATTCAGTATGTCTGGTCCTCCATCATGTTGTTCAGCTGTAGAGACACAACACAGTAATTCAGTATGTCTGGTCCTCCATCATGTTGTTCAGCTGTAGAGACACAACACAGTAATTCAGTATGTCTGGTCCTCCATCATGTTGTTCAGCTGTAGAGACACAACACAGTAATTCAGTATGTCTGGTCCTCCATCATGTTGTTCAGCTGTAGAGACACAACACAGTAATTCAGTATGTCTGGTCCTCCATCATGTTGTTCAGCTGTAGAGACACAACACAGTAATTCAGTATGTCTGGTCCTCCATCATGTTGTTCAGCTGTAGAGACACAACACAGTAATTCAGTATGTCTGGTCCTCCATCATGTTGTTCAGCTGTAGAGACACAACAACACAGTAATTCAGTATGTCTGGTCCTCCATCATGTTGTTCAGCTGTAGAGACACAACACAGTAATTCAGTATGTCTGGTCCTCCATCATGTTGTTCAGCTGTAGAGACACAACAACACAGTAATTCAGTATGTCTGGTCCTCCATCATGTTGTTCAGCTGTAGAGACACAACAACACAGTAATTCAGTATGTCTGGTCCTCCATCATGTTGTTCAGCTGTAGAGACACACAACACAGTAATTCAGTATGTCTGGTCCTCCATCATGTTGTTCAGCTGTAGAGACACACAACACAGTAATTCAGTATGTCTGGTCCTCCATCATGTTGTTCAGCTGTAGAGACACAACACAGTAATTCAGTATGTCTGGTCCTCCATCATGTTGTTCAGCTGTAGAGACACACAACAACACAGTAATTCAGTATGTCTGGTCCTCCATCATGTTGTTCAGCTGTAGAGACACAACACAGTAATTCAGTATGTCTGGTCCTCCATCATGTTGTTCAGCTGTAGAGACAACACAGTAATTCAGTATGTCTGGTCCTCCATCATGTTGTTCAGCTGTAGAGACACAACACAGTAATTCAGTATGTCTGGTCCTCCATCATGTTGTTCAGCTGTAGAGACACAACAACACAGTAATTCAGTATGTCTGGTCCTCCATCATGTTGTTCAGCTGTAGAGACACAACACAGTAATTCAGTATGTCTGGTCCTCCATCATGTTGTTCAGCTGTAGAGACACAACAACACAGTAATTCAGTATGTCTGGTCCTCCATCATGTTGTTCAGCTGTAGAGACACAACACAGTAATTCAGTATGTCTGGTCCTCCATCATGTTGTTCAGCTGTAGAGACACAACAACACAGTAATTCAGTATGTCTGGTCCTCCATCATGTTGTTCAGCTGTAGAGACACAACACAGTAATTCAGTATGTCTGGTCCTCCATCATGTTGTTCAGCTGTAGAGACACAACAACACAGTAATTCAGTATGTCTGGTCCTCCATCATGTTGTTCAGCTGTAGAGACACAACACAGTAATTCAGTATGTCTGGTCCTCCATCATGTTGTTCAGCTGTAGAGACACAACAACACAGTAATTCAGTATGTCTGGTCCTCCATCATGTTGTTCAGCTGTAGAGACACAACACAGTAATTCAGTATGTCTGGTCCTCCATCATGTTGTTCAGCTGTAGAGACACAACAACACAGTAATTCAGTATGTCTGGTCCTCCATCATGATGTTCAGCTGTAGAGACACAACACAGTAATTCAGTATGTCTGGTCCTCCATCATGTTGTTCAGCTGTAAAGACACAACAACACAGTATTTCAGTATGTCTGGTCCTCCATCATGTTGTTCAGCTGTAGAGACACAACACAGTAATTCAGTATGTCTGGTCCTCCATCATGTTGTTCAGCTGTAGAGACACAACACAGTAATTCAGTATGTCTGGTCCTCCATCATGTTGTTCAGCTGTAGAGACACAACAACACAGTAATTCAGTATGTCTGGTCCTCCATCATGATGTTCAGCTGTAGAGACACAACACAGTAATTCAGTATGTCTGGTCCTCCATCATGTTGTTCAGCTGTAGAGACACAACAACACAGTAATTCAGTATGTCTGGTCCTCCATCATGATGTTCAGCTGTAGAGACACAACACAGTAATTCAGTATGTCTGGTCCTCCATCATGTTGTTCAGCTGTAGAGACACAACACAGTAATTCAGTATGTCTGGTCCTCCATGTTGTTCAGCTGTAGAGACACAACAACACAGTAATTCAGTATGTCTGGTCCTCCATCATGTTGTTCAGCTGTAGAGACACAACAACACAGTAATTCAGTATGTCTGGTCCTCCATCATGTTGTTCAGCTGTAGAGACACACAACACAGTAATTCAGTATGTCTGGTCCTCCATCATGTTGTTCAGCTGTAGAGACACAACAACACAGTAATTCAGTATGTCTGGTCCTCCATCATGTTGTTCAGCTGTAGAGACACAACACAGTAATTCAGTATGTCTGGTCCTCCATCATGTTGTTCAGCTGTAGAGACACAACACAGTAATTCAGTATGTCTGGTCCTCCATCATGTTGTTCAGCTGTAGAGACACACAACACAGTAATTCAGTATGTCTGGTCCTCCATCATGTTGTTCAGCTGTAGAGACACAACAACACAGTAATTCAGTATGTCTGGTCCTCCATCATGTTGTTCAGCTGTAGAGACACAACACAGTAATTCAGTATGTCTGGTCCTCCATCATGTTGTTCAGCTGTAGAGACACAACACAGTAATTCAGTATGTCTGGTCCTCCATCATGTTGTTCAGCTGTAAAGACACAACAACACAGTAATTCAGTATGTCTGGTCCTCCATCATGTTGTTCAGCTGTAGAGACAACACAGTAATTCAGTATGTCTGGTCCTCCATCATGTTGTTCAGCTGTAGAGACACAACAACACAGTAATTCAGTATGTCTGGTCCTCCATCATGTTGTTCAGCTGTAGAGACACAACAACACAGTAAATCAGTATGTCTGGTCCTCCATCATGTTGTTCAGCTGTAGAGACACACAACAACACAGTAATTCAGTATGTCTGGTCCTCCATCATGTTCAGCTGTAGAGACACAACACAGTAATTCAGTATGTCTGGTCCTCCATCACGTTGTTCAGCTGTAGAGACACAACAACACAGTAATTCAGTATGTCTGGTCCTCCATCATGTTGTTCAGCTGTAGAGACACAACAACACAGTAATTCAGTATGTCTGGTCCTCCATCATGTTGTTCAGCTGTAGAGACACAACAACACAGTAATTCAGTATGTCTGGTCCTCCATCATGTTGTTCAGCTGTAGACACACAACACAGTAATTCAGTATGTCTGGTCCTCCATCATGTTATTCAGCTGTAGACACACAACAACACTAATTCAGTATGTCTGGTCCTCCATCATGTTGTTCAGCTGTAGAGACACAACAACACAGTAATTCAGTATGTCTGGTCCTCCATCATGTTGTTCAGCTGTAGAGACACAACACAGTAATTCAGTATGTCTGGTCCTCCATCATGTTGTTCAGCTGTAGAGACACAACACAGTAATTCAGTATGTCTGGTCCTCCATCATGTTGTTCAGCTGTAGAGACAACACAGTAATTCAGTATGTCTGGTCCTCCATCATGTTGTTCAGCTGTAGAGACAACACAGTAATTCAGTATGTCTGGTCCTCCATCATGTTGTTCAGCTGTAGAAACAACACAGTAATTCAGTATGTCTGGTCCTCCATCATGTTGTTCAGCTGTAGAGACACAACAACACAGTAATTCAGTATGTCTGGTCCTCCATCATGTTGTTCAGCTGTAGAGACACAACAACACAGTAATTCAGTATGTCTGGTCCTCCATCATGTTGTTCAGCTGTAGAGACACAACAACACAGTAATTCAGTATGTCTGGTCCTCCATCATGTTGTTCAGCTGTAGAGACACAACAACACAGTAATTCAGTATGTCTGGTCCTCCATCATGTTGTTCAGCTGTAGAGACACAACACAGTAATTCAGTATGTCTGGTCCTCCATCATGTTGTTCAGCTGTAGAGACACAACACAGTAATTCAGTATGTCTGGTCCTCCATCATGTTGTTCAGCTGTAGAGACACAACACAGTAATTCAGTATGTCTGGTCCTCCATCATGTTGTTCAGCTGTAGAGACACAACACAGTAAATCAGTATGTCTGGTCCTCCATCATGTTGTTCAGCTGTAGAGACACAACAACACAGTAATTCAGTATGTCTGGTCCTCCATCATGTTGTTCAGCTGTAGAGACACACAACACAGTAATTCAGTATGTCTGGTCCTCCATCATGTTGTTCAGCTGTAGAGACACAACAACACAGTAATTCAGTATGTCTGGTCCTCCATCATGTTGTTCAGCTGTAGAGACACAACCCAGTAATTCAGTATGTCTGGTCCTCCATCATGTTGTTCAGCTGTAGAGACACATCAACACAGTAATTCAGTATGTCTGGTCCTCCATCATGTTGTTCAGCTGTAGAGACACAACAACACAGTAATTCAGTATGTCTGGTCCTCCATCATGTTGTTCAGCTGTAGAGACACAACACAGTAATTCAGTATGTCTGGTCCTCCATCATGTTGTTCAGCTGTAGAGACACAACAACACAGTAATTCAGTATGTCTGGTCCTCCATCATGTTGTTCAGCTGTAGAGACACAACACAGTAATTCAGTATGTCTGGTCCTCCATCGTGTTGTTCAGCTGTAGAGACACAACACAGTAATTCAGTATGTCTGGTCCTCCATCATGTTGTTCAGCTGTAGAGACACAACACAGTAATTCAGTATGTCTGGTCCTCCATCATGTTGTTCAGCTGTAGAGACACAACACAGTAATTCAGTATGTCTGGTCCTCCATCATGTTGTTCAGCTGTAGAGACACAACACAGTAATTCAGTATGTCTGGTCCTCCATCATGTTGTTCAGCTGTAGAGACACAACACAGTAATTCAGTATGTCTGGTCCTCCATCATGTTGTTCAGCTGTAGAGACACAACACAGTAATTCAGTATGTCTGGTCCTCCATCATGTTGTTCAGCTGTAGAGACACAACAACACAGTAATTCAGTATGTCTGGTCCTCCATCATGTTGTTCAGCTGTAGAGACACAACAACACAGTAATTCAGTATGTCTGGTCCTCCATCATGTTGTTCAGCTGTAGAGACACAACAACACAGTAATTCAGTATGTCTGGTCCTCCATCATGTTGTTCAGCTGTAGAGACACAACAACACAGTAATTCAGTATGTCTGGTCCTCCATCATGTTGTTCAGCTGTAGAGACACAACACAGTAATTCAGTATGTCTGGTCCTCCATCATGTTGTTCAGCTGTAGAGACACAACAACACAGTAATTCAGTATGTCTGGTCCTCCATCATGTTGTTCAGCTGTAGAGACACAACAACACAGTAATTCAGTATGTCTGGTCCTCCATCATGTTGTTCAGCTGTAGAGACACAACAACACAGTAATTCAGTATGTCTGGTCCTCCATCATGTTGTTCAGCTGTAGAGACACCAACACAGTAATTCAGTATGTCTGGTCCTCCATCATGTTGTTCAGCTGTAGAGACACAACAACACAGTAATTCAGTATGTCTGGTCCTCCATCATGTTGTTCAGCTGTAGAGACACAACAACACAGTAATTCAGTATGTCTGGTCCTCCATCATGTTGTTCAGCTGTAGAGACACAACAACACAGTAATTCAGTATGTCTGGTCCTCCATCATGTTGTTCAGCTGTAGAGACACACAACAACACAGTAATTCAGTATGTCTGGTCCTCCATCATGTTGTTCAGCTGTAGAGACACAACAACACAGTAATTCAGTATGTCTGGTCCTCCATCATGTTGTTCAGCTGTAGAGACACAACAACACAGTAATTCAGTATGTCTGGTCCTCCATCATGTTGTTCAGCTGTAGAGACACACAACAACACAGTAATTCAGTATGTCTGGTCCTCCATCATGTTGTTCAGCTGTAGAGACACAACAACACAGTAATTCAGTATGTCTGGTCCTCCATCATGTTGTTCAGCTGTAGAGACACAACACAGTAATTCAGTATGTCTGGTCCTCCATCATGTTGTTCAGCTGTAGAGACACACAACAACACAGTAATTCAGTATGTCTGGTCCTCCATCATGATGTTCAGCTGTAGAGACACAACACAGTAATTCAGTATGTCTGGTCCTCCATCATGTTGTTCAGCTGTAGAGACACAACAACACAGTAATTCAGTATGTCTGGTCCTCCATCATGTTGTTCAGCTGTAGACACACAACACAGTAATTCAGTATGTCTGGTCCTCCATCATGTTGTTCAGCTGTAGAGACACAACAACACAGTAATTCAGTATGTCTGGTCCTCCATCATGTTGTTCAGCTGTAGAGACACAACAACACAGTAATTCAGTATGTCTGGTCCTCCATCATGTTGTTCAGCTGTAGAGACACAACAACACAGTAATTCAGTATGTCTGGTCCTCCATCATGTTGTTCAGCTGTAGACACAACAACACAGTAATTCAGTATGTCTGGTCCTCCATCATGTTGTTCAGCTGTAGAGACACAACAACACAGTAATTCAGTAGGTCTGGTCCTCCATCATGTTGTTCAGCTGTAGACACAACAACACAGTAATTCAGTATGTCTGGTCCTCCATCATGTTGTTCAGCTGTAGAGACACAACAACACAGTAATTCAGTATGTCTGGTCCTCCATCGTGTTGTTCAGCTGTAGAGACACAACACAGTAATTCAGTATGTCTGGTCCTCCATCATGTTGTTCAGCTGTAGACACAACAACACAGTAATTCAGTAGGTCTGGTCCTCCATCATGTTGTTCAGCTGTAGACACACAACACAGTAAATCAGTATGTCTGGTCCTCCATCATGTTGTTCAGCTGTAGAGACACAACACAGTAATTCAGTATGTCTGGTCCTCCATCATGTTGTTCAGCTGTAGAGACACAACACAGTAATTCAGTATGTCTGGTCCTCCATCATGTTGTTCAGCTGTAGAGACACATCAACACAGTAATTCAGTATGTCTGGTCCTCCATCATGTTGTTCAGCTGTAGAGACACAACACAGTAATTCAGTATGTCTGGTCCTCCATCATGTTGTTCAGCTGTAGAGACACAACACAGTAATTCAGTATGTCTGGTCCTCCATCATGTTGTTCAGCTGTAGAGACACAACACAGTAATTCAGTATGTCTGGTCCTCCATCATGTTGTTCAGCTGTAGAGACACAACACAGTAATTCAGTATGTCTGGTCCTCCATCATGTTGTTCAGCTGTAGAGACACAACACAGTAATTCAGTATGTCTGGTCCTCCATCATGTTGTTCAGCTGTAGAGACACAACACAGTAATTCAGTATGTCTGGTCCTCCATCATGTTGTTCAGCTGTAGAGACACAACACAGTAATTCAGTATGTCTGGTCCTCCATCGTGTTGTTCAGCTGTAGAGACACAACACAGTAATTCAGTATGTCTGGTCCTCCATCATGTTGTTCAGCTGTAGAAACAACACAGTAATTCAGTATGTCTGGTCCTCCATCATGTTGTTCAGCTGTAGAGACACAACACAGTAATTCAGTATGTCTGGTCCTCCATCATGTTGTTCAGCTGTAGAGACACAACACAGTAATTCAGTATGTCTGGTCCTCCATCATGTTGTTCAGCTGTAGAGACACACAACAACACAGTAATTCAGTATGTCTGGTCCTCCATCATGTTGTTCAGCTGTAGAGACACAACACAGTAATTCAGTATGTCTGGTCCTCCATCATGTTGTTCAGCTGTAGAGACACAACACAGTAATTCAGTATGTCTGGTCCTCCATCATGTTGTTCAGCTGTAGAGACACAACAACACAGTAATTCAGTATGTCTGGTCCTCCATCATGTTGTTCAGCTGTAGAGACACACAACAACACAGTAATTCAGTATGTCTGGTCCTCCATCATGTTGTTCAGCTGTAGAGACACAACAACACAGTAATTCAGTATGTCTGGTCCTCCATCATGTTGTTCAGCTGTAGAGACACAACAACACAGTAATTCAGTATGTCTGGTCCTCCATCATGTTGTTCAGCTGTAGAGACACACAACAACACAGTAATTCAGTATGTCTGGTCCTCCATCATGATGTTCAGCTGTAGAGACACAACACAGTAATTCAGTATGTCTGGTCCTCCATCATGTTGTTCAGCTGTAGAGACACAACAACACAGTAATTCAGTATGTCTGGTCCTCCATCATGTTGTTCAGCTGTAGACACACAACACAGTAATTCAGTATGTCTGGTCCTCCATCATGTTGTTCAGCTGTAGAGACACAACACAGTAATTCAGTATGTCTGGTCCTCCATCATGTTGTTCAGCTGTAGAGACACAACAACACAGTAATTCAGTATGTCTGGTCCTCCATCATGTTGTTCAGCTGTAGAGACACAACAACACAGTAATTCAGTATGTCTGGTCCTCCATCATGTTGTTCAGCTGTAGAGACACAACAACACAGTAATTCAGTATGTCTGGTCCTCCATCATGTTGTTCAGCTGTAGAGACACAACAACACAGTAATTCAGTATGTCTGGTCCTCCATCATGTTGTTCAGCTGTAGACACAACAACACAGTAATTCAGTATGTCTGGTCCTCCATCATGTTGTTCAGCTGTAGAGACACAACAACACAGTAATTCAGTAGGTCTGGTCCTCCATCATGTTGTTCAGCTGTAGACACAACAACACAGTAATTCAGTATGTCTGGTCCTCCATCATGTTGTTCAGCTGTTGAGACACAACAACACAGTAATTCAGTATGTCTGGTCCTCCATCGTGTTGTTCAGCTGTAGAGACACAACACAGTAATTCAGTATGTCTGGTCCTCCATCATGTTGTTCAGCTGTAGACACAACAACACAGTAATTCAGTAGGTCTGGTCCTCCATCATGTTGTTCAGCTGTAGACACACAACACAGTAAATCAGTATGTCTGGTCCTCCATCATGTTGTTCAGCTGTAGAGACACAACACAGTAATTCAGTATGTCTGGTCCTCCATCATGTTGTTCAGCTGTAGAGACACACAACAACACAGTAATTCAGTATGTCTGGTCCTCCATCATGATGTTCAGCTGTAGAGACACAACACAGTAATTCAGTATGTCTGGTCCTCCATGTTGTTGTTCAGCTGTAGAGACACAACAACACAGTAATTCAGTATGTCTGGTCCTCCATCATGTTGTTCAGCTGTAGAGACACAACAACACAGTAATTCAGTATGTCTGGTCCTCCATCATGTTGTTCAGCTGTAGAGACACAACAACACAGTAATTCAGTATGTCTGGTCCTCCATCATGTTGTTCAGCTGTAGAGACACACAACAACACAGTAATTCAGTATGTCTGGTCCTCCATCATGATGTTCAGCTGTAGAGACACAACACAGTAATTCAGTATGTCTGGTCCTCCATCATGTTGTTCAGCTGTAGAGACACAACAACACAGTAATTCAGTATGTCTGGTCCTCCATCATGTTGTTCAGCTGTAGACACACAACACAGTAATTCAGTATGTCTGGTCCTCCATCATGTTGTTCAGCTGTAGAGACACAACACAGTAATTCAGTATGTCTGGTCCTCCATCATGTTGTTCAGCTGTAGAGACACAACAACACAGTAATTCAGTATGTCTGGTCCTCCATCATGTTGTTCAGCTGTAGAGACACAACAACACAGTAATTCAGTATGTCTGGTCCTCCATCATGTTGTTCAGCTGTAGAGACACAACAACACAGTAATTCAGTATGTCTGGTCCTCCATCATGTTGTTCAGCTGTAGAGACACAACAACACAGTAATTCAGTATGTCTGGTCCTCCATCATGTTGTTCAGCTGTAGACACAACAACACAGTAATTCAGTATGTCTGGTCCTCCATCATGTTGTTCAGCTGTAGAGACACAACAACACAGTAATTCAGTAGGTCTGGTCCTCCATCATGTTGTTCAGCTGTTGAGACACAACAACACAGTAATTCAGTATGTCTGGTCCTCCATCGTGTTGTTCAGCTGTAGAGACACAACACAGTAATTCAGTATGTCTGGTCCTCCATCATGTTGTTCAGCTGTAGAGACACACAACAACACAGTAATTCAGTATGTCTGGTCCTCCATCATGATGTTCAGCTGTAGAGACACAACACAGTAATTCAGTATGTCTGGTCCTCCATGTTGTTGTTCAGCTGTAGAGACACAACAACACAGTAATTCAGTATGTCTGGTCCTCCATCATGTTGTTCAGCTGTAGAGACACAACAACACAGTAATTCAGTATGTCTGGTCCTCCATCATGTTGTTCAGCTGTAGAGACACATCAACACAGTAATTCAGTATGTCTGGTCCTCCATCATGTTGTTCAGCTGTAGAGACACAACAACACAGTAATTCAGTATGTCTGGTCCTCCATCATGTTGTTCAGCTGTAGAGACACATCAACACAGTAATTCAGTATGTCTGGTCCTCCATCGTGTTGTTCAGCTGTAGAGACAACACAGTAATTCAGTATGTCTGGTCCTCCATCATGTTGTTCAGCTGTAGAGACACAACACAGTAATTCAGTATGTCTGGTCCTCCATCATGTTGTTCAGCTGTAGAGACACAACACAGTAATTCAGTATGTCTGGTCCTCCATCATGTTGTTCAGCTGTAGAGACACAACACAGTAATTCAGTATGTCTGGTCCTCCATCATGTTGTTCAGCTGTAGAGACACAACAACACAGTAATTCAGTATGTCTGGTCCTCCATCATGTTGTTCAGCTGTAGAGACACAACACAGTAATTCAGTATGTCTGGTCCTCCATCATGTTGTTCAGCTGTAGACACACAACACAGTAATTCAGTATGTCTGGTCCTCCATCATGATGTTCAGCTGTAGAGACACAACACAGTAATTCAGTATGTCTGGTCCTCCATCATGTTGTTCAGCTGTAGAGACACAACACAGTAATTCAGTATGTCTGGTCCTCCATCATGTTGTTCAGCTGTAGAGACACAACAACACAGTAATTCAGTATGTCTGGTCCTCCATCATGTTGTTCAGCTGTAGAGACACAACACAGTAATTCAGTATGTCTGGTCCTCCATCATGTTGTTCAGCTGTAGAGACACAACAACACAGTAATTCAGTATGTCTGGTCCTCCATCATGTTGTTCAGCTGTAGAGACACAACACAGTAATTCAGTATGTCTGGTCCTCCATCATGTTGTTCAGCTGTAGAGACACAACAACACAGTAATTCAGTATGTCTGGTCCTCCATCATGTTGTTCAGCTGTAGAGACACAACAACACAGTAATTCAGTATGTCTGGTCCTCCATCATGTTGTTCAGCTGTAGAGACACACAACACAGTAATTCAGTATGTCTGGTCCTCCATCATGTTGTTCAGCTGTAGAGACACAACACAGTAATTCAGTATGTCTGGTCCTCCATCATGTTGTTCAGCTGTAGAGACACACAACAACACAGTAATTCAGTATGTCTGGTCCTCCATCATGTTGTTCAGCTGTAGAGACACAACAACACAGTAATTCAGTATGTCTGGTCCTCCATCATGTTGTTCAGCTGTAGAGACACAACAACACAGTAATTCAGTATGTCTGGTCCTCCATCATGTTGTTCAGCTGTAGAGACACAACAACACAGTAATTCAGTATGTCTGGTCCTCCATCATGTTGTTCAGCTGTAGAGACACAACACAGTAATTCAGTATGTCTGGTCCTCCATCATGTTGTTCAGCTGTAGAGACACAACAACACAGTAATTCAGTATGTCTGGTCCTCCATCATGTTGTTCAGCTGTAGAGACACAACAACACAGTAATTCAGTATGTCTGGTCCTCCATCATGTTGTTCAGCTGTAGAGACACACAACACAGTAATTCAGTATGTCTGGTCCTCCATCATGTTGTTCAGCTGTAGAGACACAACAACACAGTAATTCAGTATGTCTGGTCCTCCATCATGTTGTTCAGCTGTAGAGACACAACAACACAGTAATTCAGTATGTCTGGTCCTCCATCACGTTGTTCAGCTGTAGAGACAACAACACAGTAATTCAGTATGTCTGGTCCTCCATCATGTTGTTCAGCTGTAGAGACACAACACAGTAATTCAGTATGTCTGGTCCTCCATCATGTTGTTCTGCTGTAGAGACACAACAACACAGTAATTCAGTATGTCTGGTCCTCCATCATGTTGTTCAGCTGTAGAGACACAACAACACAGTAATTCAGTATGTCTGGTCCTCCATCATGTTGTTCAGCTGTAGAGACACAACAACACAGTAATTCAGTATGTCTGGTCCTCCATCATGTTGTTCAGCTGTAGAGACACAACAACACAGTAATTCAGTATGTCTGGTCCTCCATCATGTTGTTCAGCTGTAGAGACACAACACAGTAATTCAGTATGTCTGGTCCTCCATCATGTTGTTCAGCTGTAGAGACACAACACAGTAATTCAGTATGTCTGGTCCTCCATCATGTTGTTCAGCTGTAGAGACACAACACAGTAATTCAGTATGTCTGGTCCTCCATCATGTTGTTCAGCTGTAGAGACACAACACAGTAATTCAGTATGTCTGGTCCTCCATCATGTTGTTCAGCTGTAGAGACACACAACACAGTAATTCAGTATGTCTGGTCCTCCATCATGTTGTTCAGCTGTAGAGACACAACACAGTAATTCAGTATGTCTGGTCCTCCATCATGTTGTTCAGCTGTAGAGACACACAACAACACAGTAATTCAGTATGTCTGGTCCTCCATCATGTTGTTCAGCTGTAGAGACACAACACAGTAATTCAGTATGTCTGGTCCTCCATCATGTTGTTCAGCTGTAGAGACACAACAACACAGTAATTCAGTATGTCTGGTCCTCCATCATGTTGTTCAGCTGTAGACACAACAACACAGTAATTCAGTATGTCTGGTCCTCCATCATGTTGTTCAGCTGTAGAGACACAACACAGTAATTCAGTATGTCTGGTCCTCCATCATGTTGTTCAGCTGTAGAGACACAACAACACAGTAATTCAGTATGTCTGGTCCTCCATCATGTTGTTCAGCTGTAGAGACACAACACAGTAATTCAGTAGGTCTGGTCCTCCATCGTGTTGTTCAGCTGTAGAGACAACAACACAGTAATTCAGTATGTCTGGTCCTCCATCGTGTTGTTCAGCTGTAGAGACACAACAACACAGTAATTAATTATGCCTGGTCCTAGTTGCCATAGTTACAGTAGGGATTTAACATTTTACACAAAAGGGGAAAAACACAATGCCCACTTCAATGAGGATAACAGTATCCTGTTTCAGGTTAGCTCTACCTTTCTCTCTGAAAATCTAATTGAATGTTCTGAATGCCCTGAAATCATAGCTTCATACCAGACTTGAAGGTCTCGTCATTTATTTGAGGTGAACTTTATTTCCACTGATCATTAAACCTTCGGGACTATTCCATTCCATTTCAACAACAACTTGAAGTTGTGGTAATACATCATGGTGTGACAGTGACACTGCCTCCACCTAGTGGTATCCTCACAGAGTTCTAAAGGGGTCCACCTAGTGGTATCCACACAGAGTTCTAAAGGGGTCCACCTAGTGGTATCCACACAGAGTTCTAAAGGGGTCCACCTAGTGGTGTCCACACAGAGTTCTAAAGGGGTCCACCTAGTGGTGTCCACACAGAGTTCTAAAGGGGTCCACCTAGTGGTATCCACACAGAGTTCTAAAGGGGTCCACCTAGTGGTATCCACACAGAGTTCTAAAGGGGTCCACCTAGTGGTATCCACACAGAGTTCTAAAGGGGTCCACCTAGTGGTATCCACACAGAGTTCTAAAGGGGTCCACCTAGTGGTGTCCACACAGAGTTCTAAAGGGGTCCACCTAGTGGTATCCACACAGAGTTCTAAAGGGGTCCACCTAGTGGTATCCACACAGAGTTCTAAAGGGGTCCACCTAGTGGTATCCACACAGAGTTCTAAAGGGGTCCACCTAGTGGTATCCACACAGAGTTCTAAAGGGGTCCACCTAGTGGTGTCCACACAGAGTTCTAAAGGGGTCCACCTAGTGGTATCCACACAGAGTTCTAAAGGGGTCCACCTAGTGGTATCCACACAGAGTTCTAAAGGGGTCCACCTAGTGGTATCCACACAGAGTTCTAAAGGGGTCCACCTAGTGGTATCCACACAGAGTTCTAAAGGGGTCCACCTAGTGGTATCCACACAGAGTTCTAAAGGGGTCCACCTAGTGGTATCCACACAGAGTTCTAAAGGGGTCCACCTAGTGGTATCCACACAGAGTTCTAAAGGGGTCCACCTAGTGGTATCCACACAGAGTTCTAAAGGGGTCCACCTAGTGGTATCCACACAGAGTTCTAAAGGGGTCCACCTAGTGGTATCCACACAGAGTTCTAAAGGGGTCCACCTAGTGGTATCCACACAGAGTTCTAAAGGGGTCCACCTAGTGGTATCCACACAGAGTTCTAAAGGGGTCCACCTAGTGGTATCCACACAGTTCTAAAGGGGTCCACCTAGTGGTATCCACACAGAGTTCTAAAGGGGTCCACCTAGTGGTATCCACACAGAGTTCTATAGGGGTCCACCTAGTGGTATCCTCACAGAGTTCTATAGGGGTTTCCCTGCCCACCTGCCATGTCATATCAACACATATGGTTTAGGGTTTAGATCTGGCATCATTGGGTTCACTCAGGTGCTGTAGTACAGGACGTGTTCTGGATCTCTTTCTACGCTGAGGACAGTCATAGTCTCCTGAAGGAGCAGGTTTCTCCCAGTATCTGGTGATGCACTGTCTGCAGAACCTGTGTCCACAGGTGATAGAGACTGGACCCCTCAGCACCTGGTGACACACTGCACACCTGGACTGGTCTCTCAAATAATGTGTTGTCATGATTCACTTTTTAACAAAGCAGAGTAAGCGACAGGTACTGATATAACAGAGTGAGTTCTGTCCCTTTCTCCCCCAACCAGGAAGTGAACTCAAAACCCTCTGCACAATAAAAGGTACTAGTTGCAACCTCTGACAGCTGGGTACTGGAGACTCTACAGGCAGACAGCGAGGCTTATATTAACCTCTGCTGTACCAAACTAATGTGTGAGTTGAGATAAATACAAGAGATGATTCGGAAAGCAACATGAACATGATATTCTTATGGAGACGCAGTGAGCATTTTCAGATGGAACTGTTAGCAGGCATAGATGTGTCTGTGACAGCTAATAGTCCACCACAGTAGACGCATAGATGTGTCTGTGACGGCTAATAGTCCACCACAGTAGACGCATAGATGTGTCTGTGACGGCTAATAGTCCACCACAGTAGACGCATAGATGTGTCTGTGACGGCTAATAGTCCACCACAGTAGACGCTCATAATACCCATTAAAACACGAAAATGGTTCCAACGTTTTTTTGTTCCGCTATAATTTTTCACATCGTGAATTTTACAAAAAATATATTATTAATTGTGTGTGTGGTGTAGGCTTACCTTGGCGTGACGTTTTGATAGCCATGTAATTCTTTCTCTGGCAAGGGGACTTTTATCAATATATTTGCCTCAATTTACTCTCAAAAATTCGAAATGCTAATTAGCAACAGAGTAGCAAGACTACAACCTCAATAAGACTACAACCTCAGCAAGACTACAACCTCAATAAGACTACAACCTCAATAAGACTACAACCTCAGCAAGACTACAACCTCAATAAGACTACAACCTCAGCAAGACTACAACCTCAATAAGACTACAACCTCAGCAAGACTACAACCTCAGCAAGACTACAACCTCAATAAGACTACAACCTCAGCAAGACTACAACCTCAATAAGACTACAACCTCAGCAAGACTACAACTTCCTGCAGGAAGTTCCTGCACTTCATCTCTAGCCGACACAGTCAGCTACAGTTGACCAGCGTGATCAGAGCTCTTCTGTACGTCCCCTTTCTCTGTCTTAGCTAGCCACTGACTACACTCTAGCTAGCTAGTTAGCATAGCAGTAGATCCAAAAATAATTTTGTTTTACTTAGCCTAGATCATTGTTTGTAAAGTATTTCAACTTTGGTGTCTATTTTCAGACCTCAAGGCATTTTTCAAGGATGAACATACTAGCATTGAAAGGGGAGAAGACCACTAGAAGTCTGGCCATGTGGAGACTTGTACAGCTATAGTGTGGGGCAACTTACCAGTTTGATCAAGCCAACATGAGGGATCAAGTTTATCCTGTGTCAGTGAGTGTAGCTATTAAGTTACAGCTGTCAACATTCTACAAAGAAAGAGAAACTTAATAGTTTGTATAATCATTAACCAGATTACCCCAGATACCAGCCTTAGATGGGTGTTTAGTCAGGTCTAGAATGTTGTCATTGATGAGAATGAATCAAAAACTCTACTGACATCCAGAATTGACTTTGCTATCCTGCCTGTATTGTAATTTCATGACTAGAGACTAGTCATTCTACTGCCAATGTTTGTCTATGGAGATTGCATGGCGGTGTGCTCGATTTTATACACCTGTCAGCAACGGGTGTGGCTGAAATAGCCAAATCCACTAATTTGAAGGGATGTCCAGATACTTTTGTATATATAGTGAATAACTTGGTCGGGTCACATAAAAATGTACATAATGCAGCTTTAATAGATTTGATTTTATAAAAAAAAAATGTTTTGCATTTACCTGCCAAAAATGCTGTTATGTCGGTCATTTCTTTAGTATGTGATGTCAGAGTTCAGTACGTGGGACACAGTGGAGGCTACTGAAGGGAGCAAGGCTCATAATAATGGCTGGACCGGAGTAAATGGAATGGCATCAAACACATGGAAACCATGGAAACCAATTGTTTGATGTATTTGATACCATTCCATTTATTCTGCTCCAGCCATTACCACGACCCCATCCTCCCCAATTAAGGTGCCACCAACCTCCTGTGGTGGGAGAAGTCGTAGCTTAGAGATGATAGACAAGTTTCCCACTAGGGGCGTTCCAGTGGATTGATAGATGAGTTTCCCACTAGTAATTACCAGTTGGAGGGGCGTTCCAGTGGATTGATAGATGAGTTTCCACTAGTAATTACCAGTTGGAGGGGCATTCCAGTGGATTGATAGATGAGTTTCCCACTAGTAATTACCAGTAGGAGGGGCGTTCCAGTGGATTGATAGATGAGTTTCCACTAGTAATTACCAGTAGGAGGGGCGTTCCAGTGGATTGATAGATGAGTTTCCCACTAGTAATTACCAGTTGGAGGGGTGTTCCAGTGGATTGATAGATGAGTTTCCCACTAGTAATTACCAGTAGGAGGGGCGTTCCAGTGGATTGATAGATGAGTTTCCCACTAGTAATTACCAGTTGGAGGGGCGTTCCAGTGGATTGGTAGATGAGTTTCCTCTAGTAATTACCAGTAGGAGGGGCGTTCCAGTGGATTGGTAGATGAGTTTCCTCTAGTAATTACCAGTAGGAGGGGCGTTCCAGTGGATTGATAGATGAGTTTCCACTAGTAATTACCAGTTGGAGGGGTGTTCCAGTGGATTGATAGATGAGTTTCCCACTAGTAATTACCAGTTGGAGGGACGTTCCAGTGGATTGATAGATGAGTTTCCACTAGTAATTACCAGTAGGAGGGGCGTTCCAGTGGATTGATAGATGAGTTTCCCTCTAGTAATTACCAGTAGGAGGGGCGTTCCAGTGGATTGATAGATGTGTTTCCACTAGTAATTACCAGTTAGAGGGGCGTTCCAGTGGATTGATAGATGAGTTTCCACTAGTAATTACCAGTAGGAGGGGCGTTCCAGTGGATTGATAGATGAGTTTCCACTAGTAATTACCAGTTGGAGGGGCGTTCCAGTGGATTGATAGATGAGTTTCCCACTAGTAAATACCAGTAGGAGGGGCGTTCCAGTGGATTGATAGATGAGTTTCCCACTAGTAATTACCAGTAGGAGGGGTGTTCCAGTGGATTGATAGATGAGTTTCCCACTAGTAATTACCAGTAGGAGGGGTGTTCCAGTGGATTGATAGATGAGTTTCCCACTAGTAAATACCAGTAGGAGGGGCGTTCCAGTGGATTGATAGATGAGTTTCCCACTAGTAATTACCAGTAGGAGGGGTGTTCCAGTGGATTGATAGATGAGTTTCCTCTAGTAATTACCAGTTGGAGGGGCGTTCCAGTGGATTGATAGATGAGTTTCCACTAGTAATTACCAGTTGGAGGGGCGTTCCAGTGGATTGATAGATGAGTTTCCCACTAGTAATTACCAGTAGGAGGGGCGTTCCAGTGGATTGATAGAAGAGTTTCCACTAGTAATTACCAGTAGGAGGGGCGTTCCAGTGGATTGGTAGATGAGTTTCCCACTAGTAATTACCAGTAGGAGGGGAGTTCCAGTGGATTGGTAGATGAGTTTCCCACTAGTAATTACCAGTAGATGGGGTGTTCCAGTGGATTGGTAGATGAGTTTCCCACTAGTAATTACCAGTAGGAGGGGAGTTCCAGTGGATTGGTAGATGAGTTTCCCACTAGTAATTACCAGTAGATGGGGTGTTCCAGTGGATTGGTAGATGAGTTTCCCACTAGTAATTACCAGTAGGAGGGGAGTTCCAGTGGATTGATAGATGAGTTTCCCAGTAGTAAATACCAGTAGGAGGGGCGTTCCAGTGGATTGATAGATGAGTTTCCCACTAGTAATTACCAGTAGGAGGGGTGTTCCAGTGGATTGATAGATGAGTTTCCCACTAGTAATTACCAGTTAGAGGGGCGTTCCAGTGGATTGATAGATGAGTTTCCTCTAGTAATTATCAGTTAGAGGGGCGTTCCAGTGGATTGGTAGATGAGTTTCCTCTAGTAATTACCAGTAGGAGGGGAGTTCCAGTGGATTGATAGATGAGTTTCCACTAGTAATTACCAGTTGGAGGGGCGTTCCAGTGGATTGATAGATGAGTTTCCCACTAGTAATTACCAGTAGGAGGGGTGTTCCAGTGGATTGATAGATGAGTTTCCCACTAGTAATTACCAGTAGGAGGGGTGTTCCAGTGGATTGATAGATGAGTTTCCACTAGTAATTACCAGTAGGAGGGGTGTTCCAGTGGATTGATAGATGAGTTTCCTCTAGTAATTACCAGTAGGAGGGACGTTCCAGTGGATTGATAGATGAGTTTCCTCTAGTAATTACCAGTAGGAGGGACGTTCCAGTGGATTGATAGATGAGTTTCCCACTAGTAATTACCAGTAGGAGGGGCGTTCCAGTGGATTGATAGATGAGTTTCCACTAGTAATTACCAGTAGGAGGGGCGTTCCAGTGGATTGATAGATGAGTTTCCCACTAGTAATTACCAGTAGGAGGGGCGTTCCAGTGGATTGATAGATGAGTTTCCACTAGTAATTACCAGTTGGAGGGGTGTTCCAGTGGATTGATAGATGAGTTTCCCTCTAGTAATTACCAGTAGGAGGGGAGTTCCAGTGGATTGGTAGATGAGTTTCCCACTAGTAATTACCAGTAGGAGGGGAGTTCCAGTGGATTGATAGATGAGTTTCCCTCTAGTAATTACCAGTAGATGGGGTGTTCCAGTGGATTGGTAGATGAATTTCCCAGTAGTAATTACCAGTAGGAGGGGCGTTCCAGTGGATTGATAGATGAGTTTCCACTAGTAATTACCAGTTGGAGGGGCGTTCCAGTGGATTGATAGATGAGTTTCCCACTAGTAATTACCAGTTAGAGGGGCGTTCCAGTGGATTGATAGATGAGTTTCCACTAGTAATTACCAGTTGGAGGGGTGTTCCAGTGGATTGATAGATGAGTTTCCACTAGTAATTACCAGTTAGAGGGGCGTTCCAGTGGATTGATAGATGAGTTTCCCACTAGTAATTACCAGTTAGAGGGGTGTTCCAGTGGATTGATAGATGAGTTTCCCACTAGTAATTACCAGTTGGAGGGGCGTTCCAGTGGATTGATAGATGAGTTTCCACTAGTAATTACCAGTTAGAGGGGCGTTCCAGTGGATTGGTAGATGAGTTTCCACTAGTAATTACCAGTTGGAGGGGCGTTCCAGTGGATTGGTAGATGAGTTTCCTCTAGTAATTACCAGTTGGAGGGGCGTTCCAGTGGATTGGTAGATGAGTTTCCACTAGTAATTACCAGTTAGAGGGGCGTTCCAGTGGATTGATAGATGAGTTTCCCACTAGTAATTACCAGTAGATGGGGTGTTCCAGTGGATTGATAGATTAATTTCCCAGTAGTAATTACCAGTAGGAGGGGCGTTCCAGTGGATTGATAGATGAGTTTCCACTAGTAATTACCAGTTGGAGGGGCGTTCCAGTGGATTGATAGATGAGTTTCCCACTAGTAATTACCAGTAGGAGGGGCGTTCCAGTGGATTGGTAGATGAGTTTCCCACTAGTAATTACCAGTTGGAGGGGCGTTCCAGTGGATTGATAGATGAGTTTCCTCTAGTAATTACCAGTAGGAGGGGCGTTCCAGTGGATTGGTAGATGAGTTTCCACTAGTAATTACCAGTTGGAAGGGCGTTCCAGTGGATTTTTGTCTCCTTTCCTTCATCTAAACCAATATCAGAGAACTGGAGAGGTGAAAGCAATGACCCGATAGGCAGCCACCATATTACTTTGACCTATCTTGTGTTTTCAGATGAGTCAAGATAAAGGAGAGGAGATAAGGAGAGGAGGCCACTTTAGATTATTGAGATGCACCCATTGTCTTATTGTCCTGTCCTGTGAGGTCATAACAGCTTCCTCTTCAACTGAATAAGACCCATCTCTATGTACTGAACACAACCCCTATTACTGTAGTCCATTTACTGTACTGTCATATTCTGATCAATATTAAAACATTTACACCTCTCTTCTTTCATCTGGTTGATTAACCTTTATTAGTCACATCTGTCACATGTACATTTCATTCAGTGGAATTGAGTTCATACAGAAACAAGATTGTTGAGTCAAGAATTTGACAAATAAACATTCTACAGACAACAATATTTACAAACACCAAGAAGCCCAATAACAACAAGATCAATGATTTCTAAATTAAACCAGTTTTTACAACACAGTGTGGTGATTCATTATATTAATGAATGACTCTAGATGACAATGTCTGTCAGTTTCAATGGTGTTTATTAATGAATATTTACAATCATATGTTTACACACTAGAGAGATATTCTACATTGTTGCTCCAGTGTGTCTTACTGAACATGACCCTGATTAGAGTGAAACATCATGTTGTGTTTGACACAGGGACCACCTGACACAGGGACACTGAAGAGGTGTCATAAAGCCTAAACCCTGGATAGAGGGGCTCAGTGAATGTGGTGTGGAATGTGTACAGGTGGGTCAGTGTGTCAGAGGAGACTCTGTAGAAGGACAGAGTGCCGGCTGGCCAGTCCAGATACACTCCTACTCTGTGGGAGCTGGAGGAGGGGACGTCTAAGGTAATGTGAGCATTATTGTGCCAGGCATAGTAACTGTTGTCATAGCAGAACAGACTCCAGGACTTGTCATTCCATCCAAGCCCATGGTCATAACCCCTTCCTCTCCTGCTGATTCCTTTATATGTCACTCCTATAACAGGCCCACTCCCACTCCACTCTACCTCCCAGTAACAGCATCCAGTCAGACCCTCTCTACACAGCACCTGTCCACGGTCCTCAAATCTCTCTGGGTGATCAGGATACGGCTGCTTCTGTCTCCTCCGTGTCACCTTTCTGTTCTCCTCAGACAGAGAGAGTTGTCTGTGTGCTGTGTTTGGGTCCAGTGTGAGATCACAGCCATCTGATGGATGACACCAGACACAATATTAGAAATCATCATCATTCACATTAGAATGGTAACTCACTTTTAACACTCAATCTGGACAGTTTTATCTCCATCTCTTCATTCAAAGACTCAATCATGAACATTCTTACTGACAGTTGTGGCTGCTCTGCGAGATGTATTGTTGTCTCTACCTTCTTGCCTTAGTGCTGTTGTCTGTGCCCAATAATGTTTGTACCATGCTTTGTGCAGGTACCATTTTGTGCATCTGCCATTTTGTGTTACTACCTGTAACGGCTGTCGTAGTCGTTCTCCTCCTCAGACGAGGAGGAGCATGGATCGGACCAAGATGCGGATTGGTAAGTATTCATTATTTAATGAAAAAACAACAAACACTACAAAATACAAAAACCAACAAACGTGACTAACCCGAAACAGTCCTGTGTGGCCCAAACGCTGACACAGGAACAAACACCCACAAAACACAAGTGAAACCCTGGCTGCCTTAGTATGATTCTCAATCAGGGACAACGATTGACAGCTGTCTCTGATTGAGAATCATACCAGGCCGAACACAAAATCCCAACATAGAAAAACAAACCTAGACCAACCCACCCAACTCACGCCCTGACCAACTAAAACAAATACATGACAAAGGAAAACAGGTCAGGAACGTGACACTACCAGGTTGTTGTCATGTTGTGTTGCTACCCTGCTGTGTTGTCATGTGTTGCTGGCATGCTATGTTGTTGTCTTAGGTCTCTCTTGATGTAGTGTTGCGGTGTCTCTCTTGTCGATATGTGTGTTTTGTCCTATTTTTTTTAAAATATCCCAGCCCCAGTCCCCGCAGCAGGCCTTTGGCCAATTGGCCCAGTGTCATCCTGGTTTGGCTGTCATTGTAAATAAGAATTTGTTCTTAACTGACTTGCCTAGTTAAATAAAGTTTTTTAAATTTGTAATATTTAACCTTTACTTAAGAACTTCTTGTGGCTGCAGGGGCAGTATTGAGTAGCTTGGATGAAAGGTGCACAGAGGTGCCCAGAGTAAAACGGCCTGCTCCTCAGTCATAGTTGCTAATATATGCATAGTATTATTAGTATTGGATAGAAAACACTCTGAAGTGTCTAAAACTGTTTGAATTATGTCTGTGAGAATAACAGAACTCATATGGCAGGCAAAAACCTGAGAAAATTTTTAAACAGGAAGTGGAAATTATTAGGCTGGTCGATTTTCAAACAAGATCCCATTGAAATCACAGCGAGATATGAATGAGTATTCACTTCCTACTGCTTCCACTAGATGTCAACAGTCTGTAGAACTTTGTCTGATGCCTCTACTGTGAAGGGGGGTCGAATGAGAGAGGAATTAGTCAAGTCTGCCATGACCTGACCATGCTTTCACCATGCACATTCACATGAGATGGAGCTCTGTTCCATCGCTCATCTGAAGTCAATGTAATTCTCCGGTTGGAACGTTATTCAAGATTTATGTTAACATTCTAAAGATTGATTCAATACATCGTTTGACATGTTTCTACTGACTGTTACTGAACTTTTGGACATTTCGTCAGCTTTTAGGGAACGCGCTTCGTGACTTTGGAATTGTTTACCAAATGCGCTAACAAAAGTAGCTAATTGGACATAAATAACGGACATTATCGAACAAATCAAGCATTTGTGGACCTGGGATTCCTGGGAGTGCATTCTGATGAAGATCATCAAAGGTAAGGAAACATTTATCATGTAATTTCTGGTTTCTGTTGACTCCAACATGGCGGCTAATTTGACTATTGTTCTGAGCGCCGTCTCAGATTATTGCATGGTTTGCTTTTTCCGTAAAGTTTTTTTTAAATCTGACACAGCGGTTGCATTAAGGAGAGGTATATCTATAATTCCATGTGTATAACTTGTATTATCATCTACATTTATGATGAGTATTTCTGTTGAAACGATGTGGCTATGCAAAATCACTTGATGTTTTTGCAACTAGTGAATCTAACGCGCCAATGTAAACTCAGATTTTTTTATATAAATATGAACTTAATCAAACAAAACATGCATGTATTGTGTAACATGAAGTCCTATGAGTGTCATCTGATGAAGATAATCAAAGGTTAGTGATTAATTTTCTCTATTTCTGGATTTTGTGAAAGCTATCTTTCGCTGGAAAAATGGCTGTGCTTATTGTGGTTTGGTGTGACCTAACATAATCGTTTGTAGTGCTTTCGCTGAAAAGCATATTTGAAATCGGACACTTTGGTGGGATTAACAACAAGATTACCTTTAAAATGATATAAGACAAATCTATGTTTGAGGAATTTTAATTATGAGATTTCTGCTTTTTGAATTTGGCGCCCTGCATTTTCACTCGCTGTAGTCATATCATCCAGGTAGCGGGATGGCAGCCATAAAAGGTTAAATGTAATATGATCAAGTAAGTAATGATGGTGGTCTTTGACTTAACTTGAATTAAGACTTATTCTTAGTCATATTCTTCACAGAAGTCAACACTCACATTTTCTAAGCCCAGGCTTCATTGTGTACTCTCCACCATGTTCCACACTGTAGCGGTAAGTAAAGGAACAGACAGTCATTGACACACACACACACACACACACACACACACACACACACAGTCTGCATATAACTTTGTCCAAGTGGTTGAAGAATGTTTGTAATAACAGGCCTGATAACTTAAACATGTCTGATATGAACATTGACATAAACCCTCTTCATACCTGAGTTTCTCCAGTCTGCAGTGTAGATCCTCCAGTCCAGCAGAGAGCAGTCTGACTCCTGAGTCTCCTGGGTGATTGTAGCTCAGGTCCAGCTCTCTCAGGTGTGAGGGGTTTGACTTCAGAGCTGAGACCAGAGAAGCACAGCCTTCCTCTGTGACTTGACATCGGGACAGCCTGCAAAGAGTAAAATAATTTTTAAACCACACTGCTATTCTTTGGTGGTGAAAATACAGTGGCAGTATATTTTTTCACCATATTCAGATTTATCACTGTCCTGAAACCTGACATATCTATTCATAAATTAACGTATCATTATTAGAAATGATAAATTATCAAAGTATTGCTTGTAGATAGAAACATGTGTAGTACAAATATTTGAGTTGACTGACCAGACCAGTTTAAAAAGCAGTATCAGTCAAAAGACAGACATTGAGGTATCAGATTTAGATTGTATTGAGAATGGAGTCCACACCATATCTAGTTTGACAGTAAAGCTAAAATGTTAAATGTGGCTCTACAGTCGTCGCCAAAAGTTTTGAGAATGACACAAATATTAATTTCCATAAAGTTTGCTGCTTCAGTGTCTTTAGATATTTTTGTCAGATGTTACTACTAAGTATAATTACAAGCATTTCATAAGTGTCAAAGGCTTTTATTAACAATTACATAAAGTTGATGCAATCCGCCCTGCCATGCTGTCAATTAACTTCTGGGCCATATCCTGACTGATGGCAGCCCACTCTTGCATAATCAATTCTTGGAGTTTGTCAGAATTTGTGGGTTTTTGTTTGTCCACCCGCCTCTGAGGACTGACCACAAGTTCTCAATGGGATTAAGGTCTGGGGAGTTTCCTGGCCATGGACCCAAAATATCAATGTTTTGTTCCCCGAGCCACTTAGTTATCACTTTTGCCTTATGGCAAGGTACTCCATCATGCTGGAAAAGGCATTGTTCATCACCAAACTGTTCCTGGATGGTTGGGAGAAGTTGCTCTCGGAGTATGTGTTGGTACCATTCTTTATTCATGGCTGTGTTCTTTGGCAAAATTGTGAGTGAGCCCACTCCCTTGGCTGAGAAGCAACCCCACACATGAATGGTCTCAGGATGCTTTACTGTTGGCATGACACAGGACTGATGGTAGCGCTCACCTTTTTTCCGGATGCCCCAAACAATCGGAAAGGGGATTCATCAGAGAAAATGACTTTACCCCAGTCCTCAGCAGTCCAATCACTGTACCTTTTGCAGAAATGCAGTGGAGATGTTTTGGGGGGATTCAGTTCATTTGCATGGCAAAGAGGGACTTTGCAGTTCATTGCAATTCATCTGATCACTCTTCATAACATTCTGAAGTATATGCAAATTGCCATCATACAAACTGTGGCAGCAGACTTTGTGAAAATTTATATTTGTGTCATTCTCAAAACTTTTGGCCATGACTGTATACTCCAAAATTTGGGATTTGAGATCAAATGTTTCATATGAGGTGACAGTATATAATGTCACCTTTTTTGGGGGGGGTATTTTCATACATATAGTTCAACGTTTAGGAATTATAGCACTTTATGTATCTAGTCCCCCATTTGAAGAAATCATAAGTATTCTGAGCAATTCACTTACAGTGTCTTAAAGTAGTCAAAAGTTTAGTTTTTGGTTCCAAACACACATTTGCATTTGGTTTTGCTTGTGTTATATTTTGCCCAATAGTTTTTTACCTTTATTTAACTAGGCAAGTGAGTTCAGAACAAATTCTTATTTTCAATGACGGCCTAGGAACAGTGGGTTTACTGCCTTGTTCAGGGGCAGGACAACATTTGTACCTTGTCAGCTCAGGGATTTGATCTTGCAAGCTTTCGGTTAGTAGTATTTGGTCCCAAACTCGTTGCCTGCATTTGCAGTTTGTTTTGGTTGTGTTTTGAGTTATGTTTTGCCCAATAGTAACTGAATGGTGACTGGATTAATCTTCTCTCTAAGTGAGTAGATAACATGTTTCTAAACACTACTCAATTAATACTGATGATGCCATGATTAAGAGAAATCATGAATGAATCATGAATAATAATGAACGAGTGAGAAAGTTACAGAGGCCACAACAAAACATGCTAACCTCTCACCATTCGACGTTTTGAACATTGAGATATTAAATAAATGATAGCGAAGAAGCATAGGATCAAAGAAGAAAGTTAAGGGTTCTCTGTAGAAGGACAGATAGCTGTGGAATGTGTTGGAATGTGTTGGAATGTGTTGGGGACGAGAGCAGAGCACCGTGTTGATACAGGAAAGACAGATAGCTGTGGAATGTGTTGGAATGTGTTGGAATGTGTTGGGGACGAGAGCAGAGCACCGTGTTGATACAGGAAAGACAGATGGACATCTGTGGATTAGATGAAGGAGGGGTTGAGGTCAGGAGGTGAGGACAGGTCAAGATTTGGGATCTTGTTACTCTTTTCCTGTTAAACCATAAGAAGGATTGGAGAGAAGGAGGAGTGTCTTAAGTGGAATATAAATATCTGGGTGGGAGAAATGTTGGGTTGTCTGATTACAGCTGTACAGAACCTTTGGGAAGAATTGAACTTGGTTAAAGCTTCTCTAGTGTCCGTGGGTTATTTACTCTGAAAAATTAGAACCTAACACAAATAACAGAGGGGGGTATGATCCTCGTGCCTCTTTAACTTTCTCATTCATCGTCATTCATGATTCATTCATAATCATGGCAGCATCCACATGAATGTAGAAGTGTTCAGAAACATTTTCTATTCTTACTGACAATACAAGCGAAGTGACTCCAAAATGACACAGGATATTATTCACCATTCAGTTTCTATTGGGAAAATCATCATCCAAAACACAACCAAGACGAACTGCAAATGCATTCAACAAGTGTGTAGAGTCACAAGCTTGATGTAATCACTGCAGGCAAGGAATATGAGACCAAATACTAAACTTATGACTACTTTAATACAATATAAGTGAATTTGTCAAAATGATTACGACATTTTCAAATGGGATAAATAGACACAGAGTGCTTTCATTTCTAAACAGTAACACTTATGTGCATGGAAATACCCTCAAGTAAAAGGTGGCATTCTGTACTGTCGCCTAATACGAAACATTCTATCTCAAATCCTAAATGCTGGAGCATAGCAACACATTTAAAACAGAAAACACTGTTCAAACACATATGGTGTGGACTATGTGTGATTGGTAAACATATGTGGATCTGGTGAACAGTTATCACTTGTTGACCAACTACAGGAACACAAACCTCAGAGTCTCCAGTTGACAGTGGGGATTCCCCAGTGCATCAGAGAGCAGCTTCACTCCTGAATCCTTCAGGTCATTGTTACTCAGATCCAGCTCTCTCAGGTGTGAGGGGTTTAACTTCAGAGCTGAGACCAGAGAAGCACAGCCTTTCTCTGTGACTCCACAGCCTGACAGCCTGACAGAGAGATAATCATGATTTCACAAACACACTGTTAATTTAACACCAGTAGTGTCACTCAAACAACATATAGATTCACCTTCCGTCTCCTAGAATTGTATCGTTATGTTGTTATACTAATGTGAACATCAATGCACTGATTCAATATGTTATTCAATAATACATATTCTTCTCTAAACTGAATATTTCTTCCTGATGATTAGTACTTAAATGTCATTTTATGTACTCACAGAGCAGCTCTGGAGGCTTTGACCACTGGCAGCAGCCTCAGAAGACCTTCCTCTGATCTGGAGTATTTCTTCAGGTCAAACACATCCAGCTCCTTTTCTGAAGTCAGCAACACAAAGACCAGAGCTGACCACTGTGCTGGTGACAGTTCTTCATTGGAGACACTTCCTGGTCTCAGGTAGCTTTGGATCTCTTCCACTAGAGAATGGTCATTCAGTTCATTCAGACAGTGGAACAGATTGATGCACCTCTCTGGAGAGGGATTCTCCCTGATCTTCTCCTTGATATACTTGACTGTTTCTTCATGGCTCTGTGAGCTGCTTCTTGTCTTTGTCAGTAGACCTCGTAAGTGCTTCTGATTAGAGTCCAGTGAGAGGCCCAGAAGGAAGCGGAGAAAAAGGTCCAGGTTTCCCATCTCACTTTGTAAGGCTTTATCCACAGCACTCTTGTAGACTGTAACTTCTGGCTTGTCTCTGAACAGCACCGAAAGGTTCCTGGATGTTGATTTTGGTTTGGCCATTAGATTCCCATTGTTGTTGATGAATGAGAGGAACACATATACAGCAGCCAGAAACTCCTGAATGCTCAGATGCACGAAGCAGTACACCTTGTCCTGGTACAGCCCACATTCCTCTTTAAAGAGCTGTGTGCACAATCCTGAGTACACTGAGGCTTCATTGAAGTCAATGCCAGCCTCTTTCAGGTCTTCTTCATAGAAAATCAGATTGCCCTTCACAAGCTGTTGAAAAGCCAGTTTTCCCAGTGACAGAATGCTCTCTTTATTCCAGTGTGGACCTGTCTCTTCTTTCCCAAGATACTTTTCATTCTTCCATTTGGTATGAAACATCTCAGTACATTTGGTATGTACATCTCAGTCAGAGTCTTGGGCATCTCTTCTCTCTTATGTTTCAGCATGGGTTCAAGGACTATTGCAGAAATCCAACAGAAGACTGGAATGTGACACATGATGTGGAGGCTCCTTGATGTCTTTATGTGTGAGATGATTCTGCTGGCCAGGTCCTCATCACTGAATCTCTTCCTGAAGTACTCCTCCTTCTGTGGGTCATTGAACCCTCGTACCTCTGTCACCTGGTCAACACACCCTGAAGGGATCTTATTGGCTGCTGCAGGTCGGGTAGTTATCCAGAGGAGAGCAGAGGGAAGCAGATTTCCCTTGATGAGATTTGTCAGCAGGACATCCACTGAGGTTGACTTTGTGACGTCACAACAGATCTTGTTCTTCTGGAAGTCTAGGGGCAGTCGGCACTCATCCAGACCATCAAAGATGAACAGAACTTTGTACTCGTCATAGTTGGAGATTCTTGATTCTTTGGTTTCTATTGAGAAGTGATTGAGAAGTTCAATCAAAGTGTGTTTTTCCCCTTTCATCAAATTCAGCTCGCGAAAAGGCAATGAAAATACAAATTGGACATCCTGATTTGCTTTTCCTTCAGCCCAGTCCAGAATGAACTTCTGCACAGAGACTGTTTTTCCAATGCCAGCGACTCCCTTTGTCAGCACAGTTCTGATAAGTTTGTCTTGTACCGTTAAGGGCTTGAAGATGTCGTTACATTTCATCGCAGTCTCTGGTCTTGCTTGTTTCCTGGTTGTTGTCTCAATCTGTCTCAGCTCATGTTCATTATTGACCTCTCCTGTTCCACCCTCTGTGATGTAGAGCTCTGTGTAGATCTTATTGAGAAGTGTTGGGTTTCCTTGTTTAGCGATCCCCTCAAATACACATTGAAACTTCTTCTTTAGATTAGATTTGAGTTCACGTTGGCAAATCACAGCAAGCTCATCTGAATCTAGATATAACACAGAGGATATTAATATTACGTCTGATTTCATGTTAGAAAGTTGTACATAATAATTATAACTTATTCTCTTAACTGCCTGTATAAATGTGTAAATGTTTTTATAAATCATTACACACTGGTGTGACTGTTTATATTATTGTTGGTATTATTAATGTTCTCAAATTCCCAATCTGGCCCTCATACAATCATGGCCACCTGATCATCCCCAGCTTCAAATTGGCTCAAGGCTGCTACGATATCATTAAGTTAGCTACTTTAGCTGTACTTCAGTTACAGCTTTGAAATGTTATAAAACAGCATTCAACATGAGGCAGACAGCTATTACTTTTCTCCAGTGTGTCAGCAAGCTCCTTCTGGTTCATTTTCCTCAGGATGTGCAGTGTGATCTTCAGAGCCCCCTCTCTGGCACTGCTCTCCTGCTTCTCATCTTCAGCATCCACCACTTCCTTATCCTGCTTCTGACTCTCAAAGCCTTCTGGGAGATCTGGACTAAGAATCCTCTTGAACATCTTCAGCTCATTCTTCAGAAATGTCATAATATTCTCTTCAAGCAACTGAAATAAATAAAGTAAATAAGTTAAGCAAGAGAAGAAATACTTTCTCATTAACACATGAATGAATGATTGACAGATCAACTTTACTTGAGGTAAACAAAAACAAATGTACATAACAGGACCACATACACTGAATATGGAGGTCAGGTCTGTTTGATGACTCTGGGAAGACTGACCACTGAGAATCTCCTGTTGGTTTCTGTGGACAAAACATCCAAAGAGTACACAGACACGTACACACACACTATGAAAATTGAAAAAATTATTTAGGACTATGGATAATGAAAATAAATTGGAAATGGGAGAGGAGAAATGACTAGAGACAGTGTTGTTTAACCCACTGACCATGACCCATGAGTTCTTCTTACCTTTGTTTAGGAGAAAAGTCTCCCTCTCTAAACATTATAGGTAGACCCATAGACCGGCCACTCTTCATGGACACACAGCTGGGTACAGGGGAGGCTGGTCTCTCCCGCTTGATTGTTCTTCAACACAACAGAGACAAACATTACATCTCTCATCTACTCATCTACTCTGTTTTTTTTGCTAAATGCTAAATATCTGCGTCACTCTCAGAGAAATAATTAGTACTGCTAGGTTTTACACTGTCAAATGTAACAAATAACTTTATTTTTAGTAAATAACTGCACTAATGATACATTTGTGAAATTAATTTTTCAATATTTAAAAATAACAATTAAATACAGTAATATGAGATCTGTATGTAAAACATTTACATTGGACATTTATCAGATGCTCTTATCCAGGGCCCGGTTTCCCAAAATCATCTTTAGGCTAAGTTCATTGTTAGAACCTTTGTAGGAGCATCGTTAAATCTCCGGGCTTGAAAGAGAGCGACCCGCCTCTACTTATTTTACTGGTTTGTAACTCTCTGACTCCGCCCCCGGTTAGAGGGGAATAAAGCAACCCAGGAGTTAACACACAGTTCAGGGAGAGTTTGAGAGGCAGGTTTATGGTTCCCCCCTAGACTCTCAGGCTCCAGTCATGGGGGATGGGGAGTGGAGTGTACAGCTTGATGTTGTGAGGTGCTGATAACAGTCACCCTCAGCCACCGGGAATTTGTAACAGAGCTGTTTCCCAAAACTATCATAATTAATGTTGCACTTGAAATTGCTCATAATCTAATACCTGCCTCAGACCACTCGTAGAACAGCTAAGTGAGTCGTTAGATGCGTTTTTGCACTCCAGAGTCACTTAATACACGGAAGACCTAGGTCAAACATACTATAGTCCTTCTGTATGTTAAGACCTCTGGGGACTAAAGTATCTACAACATACTATAGTCCTTCTGTAGGTTAAGACCTCTGGGGACTAAAGTATCTATAACATACTATAGTCCTCTAGGTTAAGACCTCTGGGGACTAAAGTATCTACAACATACTATAGTCCTTCTGTAGGTTAAGACCTCTGGGAACTAAAGTATCTACAACATACTATAGTCCTCTAGTTTAAGACCTCTGGGGACTAAAGTATCTACAACATACTGTAGTCCTTCTGTAGGATAAGAACTCTGGGAACTAAAGTATCTACAACATACTGTAGTCCTTCTGTAGGATAAGAACTCTGGGAACTAAAGTATCTACAACATACTGTAGTCCTTCTGTAGGAAAGAACTCTGGGAACTAAAGTATCTACAACATACTGTAGTCCTTCTGTAGGAAAGAACTCTGGAGACTAAAGTATCTAAGGAATGGATCCAGATAAGAACTCTGGAGACTAAAGTATCTAAGGAATGGATCCAGATAAGAACTCTGGAGACTGATGTATCTAAGGAATGGATCCAGATAAGAACTCTGGAGACTAAAGTATCTAAGGAATGGATCCAGAATGTATTTCTGGACCTTCAGTGTTTGTTTTTGCTAACTTGTTTAATTCCAAAATAAAATGTGATTTTTCTGATGAAGGCCAAAACGTTAATCTTTTAACCTTGGGGTGGCAGGTAGCTTAGTCGTTAGAGCATTGGGCCAGTAACTGAAAGGTTGTTGGATTGAATCCCTGAGCTGACAAGGTAAAATCTGTTATTCTACTCCTGAACAACGCAGTTAAAAGTGTTGTTCTCCAGTAGGCTGTCATTGTAAATAAGAATTTGTTCTTAACAGACTTACTTGCCTAGTTAAATAAAACCCTGCTTAAAACAAATTGGTTTGAGAGCATAGTGCCTTTTCCTTTTCAATGGTGATTTGGAGACTAATGTGTGCAATAATGTGCCAAATCTGTGATTTAATGCATTTTTATTGGGTAAGCATAGAATAAGCCACCTCTGAGTCAAATTAAGCATAGAATAAGCATAGAATAAGCCACCTCTGAGTCAAATTAAAAATCTTTCCTTAACATTATAATTGTTTCACAATTCTGACGATGGATCAGCTTCTAGAGAGATATTACCATCTATGGCAGATGGTAATATCTCTCTAGAAGCTGATCCATCGTCAGAATTGTGAAACAATTATAATGTTAAGGAAAGATTTTAATGGAGAAAGCTGATCTGAGAGCAGCGCTCAATTTCTTTCGATCCTATCAGTATCAACACATGCTCCAAGACGCAACCATTTTGGCAAACGCATGTTTCATCTTCGGCCGTTGTAGGAAAGATGCATCTTAAGACACTCATAAGCCTAAGTTCCGTCGCTCTCAGGAAAACGGCCCCAGAGACATGGCAAATATCTTAATTTGATAACCCTGCGTTGCAGGAATTTCCCTGTCAGACTTGATTTGCCCTAACGAAAAATGTATCAAAAATGTCCATGAATTATAATCCACATAATACTGAATATTTCCAGTTGCTGAAACTGAGTCAAATTAAGATATGGCATCTGTAAGTTCATTCATCTTAAGATAGCTAGGTGAGACAACCACATATCATAGTCAAATAATCAGGAAACGAACATTCCATTCCAGCTAAACAATTGACATACAGTGCATTCGGAATGTAGTCAGACCCCTTGACTTTTGCCACATTTTGTTACGTTACAGCCTTATTTTAAAATTGATTACATTGTTTTTTCTCATCAATCTAAACACAATACCCCATAATGACAAAGCAAAAACAGGTTTTTTGAAATTTTAGCAAATCTATTAAAAAATATATATTACATTTACATACGTATTCAGACCCTTTACTCAGTACTTTGTTGAAGCATCTTTGGCAGCGATTACAGCCTCGAGTCTTCTTGGGTATGACGTTACAAGCTTGGCACACCTATATTTGGGGAGTTTCTCCAGTTCTTCTCTGCAGATCCTCTCAAGCTCTGTCAGGTTGGATGGGGAGCGTCGCTGCACAGCTATTTTCAGGTCTCCAGAGATGTTCGATCAGGTTCAAGTCCAGGCTCTGGCTGGGCCACTCAAGGATGTTCAGTGACTCCTGCGTTGTCTTGGCTGTGTGCTTAGGGTCGTTGTCTTGTTGGAAGGTGAACCTTCGCCCAGTCTAAGGTCCAGAGCTCTCTGGAGCAGGTTTTCATCAAGGATTTCTCTGTACCTTGCTCCATTCATCTTTCCCTCGATCCTGACTAGTCTCCCAGTCCCTGCCTCTGAAAAACATCCCCACAGCATGATGCTGCCACCACTATGCATCACTGTAGGGATGGTGCCAGGTTTCCTCCAGACGTGATGCTTGGCATTCAGGCCAAAGAGTTCAATCTTGGTTTCATCAGACTAGATAATCTTCTTCTCATGGTCTGAGAGTCCTTTAGGTGTCTTTTGGAAAACTCCAAGCGGGCTGTCATGTGCCTTTCACTGAGGAGTAGCTTCCATCTGGCCACTCTACCATAAAGGCCTGATTGGTGGAGTGCTGCAGAGATGGATGTCCTCCTGGAAGGTTCTCCCATCTCCACAGAGGAACTCTAAAGCTCTGTCAGAGTGACCATCGGGTTGTTGGTCACCTCCCTGACCAAGGCCCTTCTCCCGATTGCTCAAGTTTGGCCAGGCTGCCATCTCTAGGAAGACTCTTGGTGGTTCCAAACTTCTTCCATTTGGTGGAGTGATGGATGATGGAGACCACTGTGTTCTTGGGGAACTTCAATGCTGCAGAAATGTTTTGGTACCCTTCTCCAGATCTGTGCCTCGACACGATCCTGTATCGGAGCTGTACAGACAGTTCTTTGGGCCTAATGGATTGGTTTTTGTTCCAACATCCACTGTCAACTATGGGACAAATATACGTCTAATTTCGAGTGTGTTTATGTTAAAGGTGAATCAACAGTTACTACATCCATTTTTGGATCCACATCCTTTTTTAAACGTATTAATTAATTATATCTACCTATTGATTCAGAAAATAATATAACTTCTAAATGCCTCATGAGCTTAGTTCTGTCATTCTCTATCAGAATCCAAAAACAAGCTTGTTTTACTCCAAAACAAAACACTGTAAAGCTTCAAAACATATTTAAAACTATAATTGTTGTACCATGGATGGTCAGTCTTTGCATCCATCCCGTCTATACATTTTAGTGGTTACATTTCTCCAGCCCCATTCCATCTTTTTACCAAAACAGTGGGGGGGAAAACGTTATTGTTTCAACTGCTAATTTGGTGCTTTAAAGGGGTGTTACTTTGGCAGATAATGTTCCCCATCTTAAGAAAGTGTTTTTTATAATTAACTAATTAATGCATGTTGTTTTTGGTTTAAGGGTATATGGACCATTGTTGCATCGTTCATTGTTATCCTGTAAATGGCTATTTTATGGTTGTAAGTGATCAAATTAACTAACAGATGTTATATATTTTTCAATTCTGAGTAATTACTACTTCAATAAGGATATACACTTTATTTCAGTGACCTTAGGTATAGAAACTGATGGTCAGATCAACACAACGCTTAGAAGAAATGTGTTGCAATTGCTACAATATTCCAATAGATGGCAGTATAAGACCACGAATGAAATCTCATAAAATAAATGTAGTTTTCTCCCGCTACCCCTGCTTTTTCTGTCCCTTTCCACAATGCTGACGCAAGAGGAAGGAACATCATTTTAACAGATTACTGTGAATTGCTATAAGATGATTCATGTTTATTATGACCTATTTTAAGGCTCATGTTTTGAAATTATACTTGATTACTATTCCAATAACGAGTTTCAATAATCGTGAACATTAATTCAGTCACCTTCTGGTCGGGAAAAGTATTTTCCTAGTACATTCATTGTCAAATTCATCAACCAGCATCGACCTGCTCTGTTATAAATATATATAGATTAGATTAGATAGATTAGTTAGATAGATCGATAGATAGATAGATCGATATAACTGTAAAGTAATGAGTAATCATTTTAGAAAATCATGGGACATATAGTCTTTGGTTGCATGCTATTTTATGTCAATCATATTGCTGCTTGTAGCCTATAACTGATGCTTCGTGGTCTTATGCTGCCATCTATTGGAAATATTTACCAATTAAAAGTTATTAATTCACATAAAGACATTGGTGAGGCAGCTGAGAATAAAGTGTATTTTTCTTATTCATTCCTGAAATCAGTCTCAATCCTGCCCCAACTATCCCACACCAATTGCTGGACATAGAGGTTACTAGGTCACACCCAGTTCAAACCACATGTGTTCTGCCTTGCAATAATAAATAACCAAAAATGAAGATGCTTACATTGGTTTTGGTATTTACTAACATAATATTATTACAAAAATAGTTTCTAAAAGTGTTCTAGGCTACCATACCCTAGAATTAGGGTAAAGGCTAAAATAGATTATGCATAGGTTTAGTGGCACAGCGGTCTAAGGCACTCCATCTCAGTGCTTGAGGCGTCACTACAGACACCCTGGCTGTATCACAACCAGCTGTGATTTGGAGTCCCATAGAGTGGCGCACAATTAGCCCAGCGTCGTCTGGGTTTGGCCGGGGTAGGCCGTCATTGTAAATAAGAATTTGTTCTTAACTGACATGCCTGGTTAAATAAAGAAAATGTAAAGATTTTTCTAGGCAAAAAAACAGTATGGGTTTAATAGCTCTCTTGCTCCTCCCTGTGGCCTTCTGCAGGCCCCTCATTCGCGACACTCTAGGCTCATAATCTGAGGTTGCAACTGCGTCAGATCTACAAATCAATGAGCTAGACCTATCCATTTGGTTTGCAACTCAGTGAAACTGCGTAGCATTCTCTCAATTCAATGCCTACGAACAAACATATTTAGACGCATATCAAATTACCCAGCAGCCATTTAGAAACAACAAATCATCAATATCTTTTATTTCTTAATGAAAACATTTATTCTGGCTGTTTAAATCAGCCACATCTTGAAAAATAGGGCAGGGACATGCGTTTTGTTTAGGTTTTTAGCTTTTTCTGGGGAAAAAACATGGTTAACCATGACCAGAAAATATTTAACATTGATGGCTATGTGCCAGCCATCCCTAGGACTGTGGGTCACCACAACGTGTACCCAGGCGAACAGTGATCACACTCACCAAGTAGCCATAACCTTATTAATAATAAGTTACCTGAGGTAAGCCTACAGGGTTAACACAGGCAGGTCTCATTGATAACAATAGCGAAGCTGACATTGTGACGCAGAACAACGGGATGGGAATACAACTTTTAGAAGGCGAATTGGTGCCACGGTGCTCAATAGAACTAATAGGAGCTGGCAGGGTGAAAAATGACCTAAAAATGAGGCCTGTTTTTTCGCGATTACTTCATAACTTGGGACATAAAGTAATATTATGAAACTGGGCTCCATTGTGGATGCAATGAACTCTTTTTTTATCAGAAAAACGTGTTGATAAAAATGTCATGTGTCCAGCCTACTTGAGGCACCCCGAAAATAATATTAAAAAGTTCGGTCCTTGGATACAGAGGGGTTAAACACTAAAGTTACCGTCCATCTAGTGAAGAGAGGAGAACCGGACAGAGGGAGCCAGCATCCATCAACGAGAGAGGGATAACAGGTGGAAGAAACAACCGGGGAGCTCCATCGATCCACAAGAAATGCAGGCAGCCAGTGATGATGTAGTGGTTGCTAGAATAACTACGATGCTGCTGGTAGAGTAGCTAGCTAGCCTACCTAGCTGTACCGACTAGCTTAGCTAACAAGCAGGTCGTTCATCTGTACCTCATCTCGAGGATGATGACGAATCCGGTGAACCACAAAATGAAACAAGGATAGCGAGTGAAAAGGATCTGGCTACACTCATACTGTCCCTGACCATTAAGCAAAAAGCAAACAGAGATCCAGCATGTTGGTTGTGGTTAACACAGTGACAACTAAACAGAGATCCAGCATGTTGGTTGTGGTTAACACAGTGACAACTAAACAGAGATCCAGCATGTTGGTTGTGGTTAACACAGTGACCACTAAACAGAGATCCAGCATGTTGGTTGTGGTTAACACAGTGACAACTAAACAGAGATCCAGCATGTTGGTTGTGGTTAACACAGTGACAACTAAACAGAGATCCAGCATGTTGGTTGTGGTTAACACAGTGACAACTAAACAGAGATCCAGCATGTTGGTTGTGGTTAACACAGTGACAACTAAACAGAGATCCAGCATGTTGGTTGTGGTTAACACAGTGACAACTAATTATTGAAGTTCAATTGTTCTCTTTTATTCATTATCTCTTAGAAATAAAACATTTACTAACAGACACATCCAAACAGTGAGGTGATTTAATGCATCACATGAACATGTAGTCGTGACTGATAGGTTTCACCTCTTCTCCATGTAGTGGAACTAATAATAATAACAATATAATAATAATAATAATAATAATGTCTCACTTTGTCTTTTAATCATTTCACTCATTCCAGTGTGTTGCTTAGAAAATTGATTGTATAAGTGCTGAGAATAAAGACATTTTAATTAAAGCTATGCATGAAGTCTCTAGTCCCATTACTTAATTGTTTATTAAATGATATTCTAGGTAAAAATATTACTATTTATTAGTAGTAGCCGTAATTCATAAATGGCACCATGCAGGGTTCTATATGGAACCATTTTGGTTCAGTGAAGAAGAACCTCTAGAGGTCTGATCAAAGAACCCTATAAAGGGTTCTATATAGAACTTTTAGTGGTTCCATACATTAAGCAAGATAGAACCCTTTTTGGTTTAAACAGGAGTGAAGAGTGTGTTGATATAACGGTAATATTATTCGAATTCGGCTTGTAACAACCATCAGAATGAGTCCAAACAATAAGGTTATGCATGCCAACATATTAGACAAGGATTAACAGGAGGCAAAGTGGTCATGTCATGTGAAAATTCTATCAAACGTCTTACATTACAACGAGTACAGCCAAGATAGAGAAGCCCTGGTTTAGCAGACACTCTTATCCAGAGCGATTGACAGTAAGTGCATTCATCTGAAGATAGCTACAATAAGTGAGACAACCACATATCACAGTCCATAGCCACTGGAAGTAGGGCTGCTGAGGGTGCTGAAGGATCTGAATTTAAAAATATTTTTTCTTCACAAAAGTACTGGAGCTTTACCAGTCCTGTATTAGTGGACCCATATAGCCGTCTGTAGCCCCAAAAACATGTCTGATGGATGTAGCATTCTGGAAATAAACTCCTTATAAGTTCTTAAACAACATTGTCATCTCACCTCTTAGATTTGGTGTCATGTTCCCCAGAGAGATTCATTTTAGAGGCAGGGACCCCCTCCTCTCTCTCACCAGAGAGTCTGATTTTCGAGCACTGACGTCTAAACAAAAATCAAACATGTTGGTTGTGGTTAACACAGTGACAACTAAACAGAGATCCAGCATGTTGGTTGTGGTTAACACATTGACAACTAATTCTTGAATGTCAATTGTTCTCTTTTATTCATTATCTCTTAGAAATAAAACATTTACTAACAGACACATCCGAACAGTGAGGTGATTTAATGCATCACATGAACATGTAGTCATGACTGGTAGGTTTCACCTCTTCTCCATGTAGTGGAACTAATAATAATAACAATATAATAATAATAATAATAATAATAATGTCTCACTTTGTCTTTTAATCATTTCACTCATTCCAGTGTGTTGCTTTGTTCAACAGCTATGCTATTAAGATGCTATTAATAAATATAATTCATAATAACAATGTTAAGAAAAGTATGTTCAGTGGGTTCATACCAAATTACACAGGAAGCAGGAAATCATTGTAATTTTGAAAACAACAAATGTTCTGATATTCTGTCAGATGATTTAGAACTATGATACATCAACATTTTTACAAATTGTAAAATAATCAGATATACGAATCATATAATATGATAAATGAACAATATGTTTTTGAATTTGACTTGCCTACGCCTAGTTAGCGCCATTTTGTATGATTGAACTGTCACGTACCTGTCCCAGGTGAAATGGACTGTTAGATCTGCCTGTTTTACTGTCATTCACGATACTAAGACAGCATCATACATTTAATGTCCCTACACACTTTACAATAATCCCTGGGAAGATTCTTACCTTGTAGCCTGAATTCACAACCAGAACATGTCAAGTCATTGAGACATTTTCCATTGTGTTGAGAGAGCACCTTCCTGATGACAAGTGGCTCTGTATCTGTGTTCTAGGTACAGTTGATCTTTGGATGCAATAATGCAATAATATCTGGTCAAAGTCTAGCGACACAACCCCATAGTATATCATAAACATAACATTACCTTTGGCCAGTAAAGGCCATGGCATACTATAACATGTAGAATCATTATGATGATCCAGGTTCATACTATAACATGTAGAATCATTATGATGATCCAGGTTTATACTATAACATGTAGAATCATTATGATGATCCAGGTTCATACTATAACATGTAGAATCATTATGATGATCCAGGTTCATACTATAACATGTAGAATCATTATGATGGATCCAGTTTCAAAATATCTGTAACTTTGAACTATACAATGAGGTCCCAAATGATTGACACCCTTGACAACCTCAAACCAAATCTTAGTTTCCTGATTCAGATCTGTTTGAACCAACTCTTAGTTTCCTGATTCAGATCTGTTTGAACCAACTCTTAGTTTCCTGATTCAGATCTGTTTCAACCAACTCTTCTGATTGTCATTGTCATTCAATGTATATCTAAAGTTGGCTAAAGCACACACAGATCTGGGACCAGACTAATGTATCCGTGGTTTGCCAGTTAGACTGTTTGTCTGGTTTCTGGTCTGTGGTCAGCAGTGGTGGCTGGTGGCATGGAGGACAGGCTCATAATAATGGCTGGAATAAAACACATCAAACACACAGGTACAATTCCACTCACTTCATTCCAGCCCTTATTATGAGCCGTTCATCCTCCCCTTACCAGCCTCCTCTGGTGGTCAGTAGGCACAGCATGGTTGGGGTCAATAGTGACCATGGTGTCTGTTGTCTTCGGTTGTAGGAGGCTTCCACACCCAAGACCAAGTACAGTTGTCCCAGGGTCCAGGCTTTGGGCTGCCAGGCCAGGCAATATATCTCAGGATATTTTAGCATAACTGTTGTCACACAAGTGGCTCTAACAATGTTTGTATGAGTTGATTTAGAACAGCCTACCTGAGGTGATTGGTGAGATGGAAATAGGACTCCTCCCACCCGTGACTGTATCAACCCCAGTAGGGAGGCGCTCCCGTAGGAAGTTGTCAGTCTTGTTCCTGGACACTTCATTAGAAACACCATTAGATGAAAAAGATGTCTGTTTCCATCCACTCAGCTCTGCTTCTAGTACTAGTGATAACCGCAGCTCTGACTCAGCCCCTTCACAACAAACAACAAATACATAAACAAAATGTTATTTATAAAATGTGATGTATTAATATGTTTTTTGAACACAAATTGTTTAACAAGCATGATATATTGGTTATGAATGGTTGGTTAAGAACGGAGTGACAGTAAATGTTATTTTATATGTTTTACAATGTGTTTATGGTTTATTATGTGTTTAAAGTGTCTATTTAAAAAACGTGGAATACAACGTCATTTCTTTAAAACATTTATTTGTATACTATGTCGTGAGCCTCCTCTACTTCCTGGAATCCAACGTAGCTTGGGGTCAGCGTTGGGGTCAGGGTGTTTATATTGAATTGCTGCGACCACACAGACTGGGAGTACCTGGCGTTGGCGTCGACCGAGACGTTCTCCCCTCAGCATCCACTCCAAAATGATCCTGTAGGAAACCAGTCTGTATTGTCTAGACGAGAGAGAAAACAACTACATGTCAATGTAATATTCAACAATCAAAAGAAACAATAGGCCTTTACAACATAAGTCTCAGGGATAATGAGGCCTTTACAACATAAAATATATCATTAGTCTCAGGGATCATGAGGCCTTTACAACATAAAATATATCATTAGTCTCAGGGATAATGAGGCCTTTACAACATAAAATATATCATTAGTCTCAGGGATCATGAGGCCTTTACAACATAAAATATATCATTAGTCTCAGGGATCATGAGGCCTTTACAACATAAAATATATCATTAGTCTCAGGGATCATGAGGCCTTTACAACATAAAATATATCATTAGTCTCAGGGATCATGAGGCCTTTACAACATTAGTCTCAGGGATAATGAGGCCTTTACAACATAAAATATATCATTAGTCTCAGGGATCATGAGGCCTTTACAACATAAAATATATCATTAGTCTCAGGGATCATGAGGCCTTTACAACATAAAATATATCATTAGTCTCAGGGATCATGAGGCCTTTACAACATAAAATATATCATTAGTCTCAGGGATCATGAGGCCTTTACAACATAAAATATATCATTAGTCTCAGGGATCATGAGGCCTTTACAACATAAAATATATCATTAGTCTCAGGGATCATGAGGCCTTTACAACATAAAATATATCATTAGTCTCAGGGATCATGAGGCCTATTCATTTAGAAGCCATATTGATGATGGCACAAAACTATTGACAGTTCTCTTGGTCTTGTAGACTTGAAGACTGTATGGCCAGCTCATTGTTGAAAGGGGGTGAGCGGTCAAGTGTGAGGCTGTTTGTCTTCCTCTTTAGTGTGTGGGTTTACAGGCTAATCAGGATACGAGTGGTGGAAAAGATAGACTGGTAATTACAAGCAGCATTTTGTTCACTACCACTATTGACTTTATACTTCTGACACTGTTTGGTAATATACAATATTGATTATTTAGACCATATTGTGAAGTGCGCATCCAATGTTTTAGAATGTATTTAACAATGTATTTAACAATGTATTTTTTAGAATGTATTTGTATATTCAAGACCAGTTTGAGACCATAAAGGGAGGCCTGCAGTGACTGAAAAGCAGTCTGGAGTTCTTCAACAGTCTGAACCAGAGAAGGAGAACATGAATATATGACTGTGTCATTTGCATATAGATGTAACTTTGCTGGTTGCATCCCATTTCCCAAATCATTAACACAAATTGAGAACAACACAGGAGCTAAAATGGAACCCTGGGGGACACCTCTATTAATCTCAAGAAAGCTAGACTTGTGATTGTCAGTATATACACATTGTGTTCTGTCAGAAAGATAGTTCCTAAACCAATTTACTGCCCCTTCACTGAGACCAATGTTTCTGAGTCTAGCTAGCAACAATTCATGGTCAACTGAATCAAAGGCCTTTGATAAATCCACAAACAGAGCAGCACAATGTTGCTTTTTATCAAGTCCATTAATGATGTCATTTGCCACTGCCATAGCTGCAGTTGTGGTGCCGTGCCCAGATCTAAAGAAGGTAGTAAATCCAATCCCTGGTAAACAAAGTGCAGTGGTGAGTAAGGGTTTTTCAAATGCTGGGTATGGAATTGGTCAAGAGACTCAAGTTGAAAATGTGATCCACAGGTTCAGTAATAATACCAGCTGCTATCTTTATGAGGTAGGGATCCAGGTTGTCTGGACCTGCAGACTTTTTAGTGGCTATTGCCTTTAGTGCTTTATAGACCTCAGTATAAGAAACAGGCTCAAAGTTAAAATGGTTCATATGAGGGCCTATATCATAGTTGACTGTAACAGAGTTTACATTAGAGGCCTGGGCCCCACCATTATCAAAAACTGAACCAGCAGATATGAAGTGCGTGTTAAAAAACCCTACAATATGGGCTTTATCCTTCACTTCCTTAGAATCCATCATTAAATAGTCAGGAAGGTCAGAGGATACATTAGAACCTGACACTGATTTGATTAACTTCCAGAACTTGGTAGGGTTGTTTAGGTTCTCTGTGATTGCATTTAGATAGTAATCTGATTTGGACTTCCTGAACAATCCTGTGCATTTGTTTCTTAGCGCTCTGAAAGAGGCCCAGTCAACAGGAGCATTTGTATGTCTAGCCCAAGATATATTTCTCTTTCTAATTAATTCTGCCAAGTTATCTGAAAAGCAGGGATTGTCCCTTCCACTGATTCTACATTTCTTCACAGGGGCAGGCTTATCACAAATGGACACACATTTCATATAAAATAGTCCCAGGCAGTGTCAACATCATTCATTCTATTTCTATGGTGCATCCACTCCAGACGCTGTTTACCTAGCCAGCATGTCATCATTGTCAGACCAACCTCCAGGAGAGACTACAGTAGTCAGTTACATTATGGAGTGTAGGCAGGTTACTAGAATATACAGTTAGTTGGGTGTCATTAGGTAGCTATAACTATGTATTTTATGTTGTCTATTTTGATTGTTGCAACCAGAGGGAAAAAAATACCACCTTTACTCCACACACAGATTCTCGTACAAAGATCTCCCTCACCCTCCATTTGGAAAATCTGACCATAATTCTAGTGATTCCTGATTAAAAACAAAAAATGTAAGCAGGAAGCACCAGGTCAGATGAAGCAGATGCTAAACTACACAGGCCTGCTTTGCTAGCACAGACTGGAAAACGTCCCTTTCCCACCTGGACAAAAGGAACACCTATGTGACTACAGCTCAGTATTCAACACCATAGTGGCTTCAAAGCTCATCACTAAGCTAAGCAAGGCACTACAGAGGGTAATGCGTACGGCCCTTTTCATCACTGGGGCCAAGCTTCCTGCCATCCAGGACCTCTATACCAGGCTGTGTCAGAGGAAGGCCCTAAAAATTGTCGAAGACTCCAGCCACCTGGTCATAGACTGTTCTCTCTGCTACCGCACTGTAAGTGGTATCGGAGCACCAAGTCTAGGTCCAAGAGGCTTCTAAACAGCTTCTACCCCCAAGCAATAAGACTCCTGATGAACATCTAATCAAATGGCTGCCCAGGCCATTTGCACTACCCCCCCCCCCCGTCGTCGTCTTTTACGCTGTTGCTACTCTCTGTTATTATCTATGCATAGTCACTTTAAAACTCTACTTACATATTACCTCAATTACCTCGAATAACCGGAGTCCCCGCACATTGACTCTGTACCCCCTGTATATAGCCTTACTATTGTTATTTAACTGCTGTTTAATTATTTGTTACTTTTATGTTTTTTTTTTTTAGGTATTGCTCTTAAAACTGCTGTTGGTTAAGGGCTTATAAGGGCTTATAAGTAAGGATTTCACTGTAAGGTCTACACCTGTTGTATTCGGCGCATATGACAAATACAATTTGATTTGATTTGATATTCAATAGCATCTTAGAGAGTGATAATAAAATATATCCTAATTTCCAAAACACTTTCACTTCAGACGGCTTCCCATTTGGGCCTTCAGGTGTGGCGCGTCACTTCCAGTTGATCCTGGCCATTCTGAAAAACGTCTCCAGAACCCCATGTTTGATGAAAGCCAGAAAATCCACACAAGTCCTGTTCTTCTGCATCGTAGGTCTGATGCTCGACCTCCATTAAGGGAATCAGCCGGACATTCTAACTCTGTTGACAGAAGTAGACAGGTGCACCAGCAGTCACGGTCTGGTACTCGACTTTCCTTCCTTCCTGTATTGCTCTTTCTCTTCTCTCAGTCTGACTTTCCTTCTGTGAACTCCGGCTCAAAACGGTAAGGCACAACTATACCTCATCTGGAGGAGTCACCTATGACAGTATTCATAAAGAGTAGGAGTGCTAATCTAGGATCAGTTTAGCCTTTTAGATCATAATGAATCAGATTACATGGAGAGGGGGACCTGATCCTAGATCATAATGAATCAGATTACATGGAGAGGGTGACCTGATCCTAGATCAGCACTCCTCCTCTGAGACTCTGCATTTATGAATAAGAGCCCATGAGTCACCAGGACCAAGAAACCAAACACATACTGACCACGTTTACATGCACACCAATATCCCGTTATTATTCACGATACTCAAGTACTCTGGTTTTGAGTTGATGCATATAAACATCATCTCGTTTACATTAACCCGAAAAAGCTTGAATCCCGGTTATGAGAAACCCGGATAAGATGCCTGGGATATGCTGATCTTAGACGGGATACTGTGGCATGTCAACACATACTGTTTACTGTTGTTTTTCACGCAGGCTCAGTTTCACTTCTCATAGGTGTTGTGTGATGATGTTTCATCTGATTGTCAAACCAATCACTTCAAAAAGTATGCTACCTGTGCAGTTTTATCCACCATAATTCCATAATAATGTATTTTGCTGATACACTGTTCTGAATTTTCGACATGATAGGCCATATTGTAATTTTTCACATCTGGTAGGCAATATTGTAATTTTTGTCATTTGGTAGGCCATATTATAATTTCTGACATCTGGTAGGCCATATTATAATTTCTGACATCTGGTAGGCCATATTATAATTTCTGACATCTGGTAGGCCATATTATAATTTCTGACATCTGGTAGGCCATATTATAATTTCTGACATCTGGTAGACCATATTATAATTTCTGACATTTGGTAGGCCATATAATTTATGACATCTGGTAGGCCATATTATAATTTATGACATCTGGTAGGCCATATAATTTATGACATCTGGTAGACCATATTATAACTTCTGACATTTGGTGGACCATATTATAATTTATGACATCTGGTAGGCCGTATTATAATTTCTGACATCTGGTAGGCCATATTATAATTTCTGACATCTGGTAGGCCATATTATAATTTCTGACATCTGATAGGCCATATTATAATTTATGACATCTGGTAGGCCATATTATAATTTATGACATCTGGTAGACCATATAATTTATGACATCTGGTAGTCCATTTGTTTGTCAACTAGAGTTAGATACATGCAGCTTCTCTTCGGTCATAACTTGTTGCCCCAGAAGACTAAATAAAGTAGTTCTCTCCAGAATAATGTTTTACATTGATAGACTAAATAAAGTAGTGCTCAGCAGAGTAATGTTTTACATTGATAGACTAAATAAAGTAGTTCTCTCCAGAATAATGTTTTACATTGATAGACTAAATAAAGTAGTGCTCAGCAGAGTAATGTTTTACATTGATAGACTAAATAAAGTAGTTCCCTCCAGAATAATGTTTTACATTGATAGACTAAATAAAGTAGTTCTCTCCAGAATAATGTTTTACATTGATAGACTAAATAAAGTAGTTCTCTCCAGAATAATGTTTTACATTGATAGACTAAATAAAGTAGTGCTCAGCAGAGTAATGTTTTACATTGATAGACTAAATAAAGTAGTTCTCTCCAGAATAATGTTTTACATTGATAGACTAAATAAAGTAGTTCTCTCCAGAATAATGTTTTACATTGATAGACTAAATAAAGTAGTGCTCAGCAGAGTAATGTTTTACATTGATAGACTAAATAAAGTAGTTCTCTCCAGAATAATGTTTTACATTGATAGACTAAATAAAGTAGTTCTCTCCAGAATAATGTTTTACATTGATAGACTAAATAAAGTAGTTCTCTCCAGAATAATGTTTTACATTGATAGACTAAATAAAGTAGTTCCCTCCAGAATAATGTTTTACATTGATAGACTAAATAAAGTAGTTCTCTCCAGAATAATGTTTTACATTGATAGACTAAATAAAGTAGTTCTCTCCAGAATAATGTTTTACATTGATAGACTAAATAAAGTAGTTCTCTCCAGAATAATGTTTTACATTGATAGACTAAATAAAGTAGTTCTCTCCAGAATAATGTTTTACATTGATAGACTAAATAAAGTAGTTCTCTCCAGAATAATGTTTTACATTGATAGACTAAATAAAGTAGTTCTCTCCAGAATAATGTTTTACATTGATAGACTAAATAAAGTAGTTCTCTCTAGAATAATGTTTTACATTGATAGAATGAATGCATTAGTAATGTAGTTAACACGGGTAAAGTTGTCTGTTTTGTTTAGGGACACATTAACTCCAGAACAGTGAAAGATTGGTTCTGTGCAAAATGTCCAAATGTCATCAGTTTGACCCGTTTTGAGGAAATGAAAAGCTGAGAAAACTACTAAATACTTTTAATCTTGGGTGCATATTTTATGTAGTTGAAATACTGTCTGCTTGAATAACAGAATAAAAGATAACACATTACATGCCCATTCCAAAATAAACCATATTTCTCCACTCCTGTTCCCAAAGACAACGTGCATTTGTTGTATCATGCTTAATTCTGCAGGAGTTAATATCAGCTACAGCTGAGAGGTTATAGGCCTACAGTCACTATCCCTATTTTAGTTACTATTCCATTTAACCCAAATTAAATGAGGAATAGTCTGTTTATTCATGGACACAGGAATACTCGTGAGCGGGATATCAAAGGTAAACAGTTTATCCCGAATAAAACCTTAAGCGGGATATGAGCTACTATGGTAATACTATGCACATGTAAACGTGGCCACTGTTGAAACAGTCTAGTCTACAGCAGGTGTTTACTGCCATCTAGTGGAATATACCAATTAAACACATTTATGAGGGTGTGGAGACGGCTGAGATGAAACTGAAAGTACATTTGTTGTTTTGTACAGGATCCATTTTCAGACGACAGCAGAAACCACTATTTGGAGAGTAGAAAATAAAGTAAGTATTTCTGAACAATTTATTCTATAGGACAGAGTAAGAGAATGAATATCTGGAATGAGATATTACAAGTTAGTAGAGCTGCTACTTGAGTTGAATTGCTGACAAAACAGCAGTTTTCAAAGTGGAAACTAATCATTAAGTCCTACGTGTTATCAGTCAAAAGTCTGCTAAAGATGGGGGAGCTGTTAAATTTTATGGTTTAATGTTTATCTCAGGGTTTCTTAATATTTTGGTTATTGCCCAGCACTTGCACACCTGATTCAACTAATCATAAAATATTTTATGACAGTTTAATATTTGAGGCATATAAATGAACATTCTCAAATTAAAACATGTTTGGTTTGTAGGCCTGTTTACAATTATATGCCTAGAGTAATTCACATTTCTTGATGAAAAAACACAACTAAGTCTGGTCTCGAGTAAATTATACATTTAGCTAAAATAATGTATTGAAGATTGACTACAAATAATAAAATAAACTGAAGCAAGATTCGAAACAATGTCACTATTTACTGCATGCGACTGACTGTTAGCTCCACCCTCTGGTTACTGTTGTTATATAAAGGAGTGACGTCATGACGACAGTTGAAACTGAACATAAAGTATCTGTGCAGGGTACAGGTCGTCTCCTCTAACTTTTGTTTTATTTACATGGAAAAGGCCTCTATCTTCGCACTCACATAGGCCAAGGCTCCGTTCACTCCCTCTCTCTCTCCTCAGCAGCAGGCGCACTTGAAGTGAGCAGCCTGAACCAGTTTCACGTTTTATTGAGTTGCAATTGGCTGACACAGAAAGCAAACTCGCATAGTTTTAAATTCATTCGATTTTTCTTTAAGGTTGGGTGATTTTCTAAAAATGAATTGTTATAACAATAACATTTTCAAACACCCAGCACTAGAAACAGATCAGGGGATTTTCTTCCAGACATATTTTAAACCTATAGTTCACACTAATTACAAAATATAAAATGTTTGTGTACTTACCTTGAAAGCAGTCTATGGACCAGCAGACTGCAATCTATGATTTGGTTACCCACTGCCACCAACCATTAATATAACAATTTCCTGTGTAGAACCTTGTTGTAGTGGTAACACTCTCTGGCATGTGTAGAACCTTGGTGTAGTGGTAACACTCTCTGGCATGTGTAGAACCTTGTTGTAGTGGTAACACTCTCTGACATGTGTAGAACCTTGTTGTAGTGGTAACACTCTCTGACATGTGTAGAACCTTGTTGTAGTGGTAACACTCTCTGGCATGTGTAGAACCTTGTTGTAGTGGTAACACTCTCTGACATGTGTAGAACCTTGTTGTAGTGGTAACACTCTCTGACATGTGTAGAACCTTGTTGTAGTGGTAACACTCTCTGACGTGTAGAACCTTGGTGTAGTGGTAACACTCTCTGGCATGTGTAGAACCTTGTTGTAGTGGTAACACTCTCTGGCATGTGTAGAACCTTGGTGTAGTGGTAACACTCTCTGACATGTGTAGAACCTTGGTGTAGTGGGAACACTCTCTGGCATGTGTAGAACCTTGTTGTAGTGGTAACACTCTCTGGCATGTGTAGAACCTTGTTGTAGTGGTAACTCTCTGGCATGTGTAGAACCTTGGTGTAGTGGTAACACTCTCTGGCATGTGTAGAACCTTGTTGTAGTGGTAACACTCTCTGGCATGTGTAGAACCTTGGTGTCGTGGTAACACTCTGACATGTGTAGAACCTTGGTGTCGTGGTAACACTCTCTGGCATGTGTAGAACCTTGGTGTCGTGGTAACACTCTGACATGTGTAGAACCTTGTTGTAGTGGTAACACTCTCTGACATGTGTAGAACCTTGTTGTAGTGGTAACACTCTCTGACATGTGTAGAATCTTGTTGTAGTGGTAACACTCTCTGACATGTGTAGAACCTTGGTGTCGTGGTAACACTCTCTGACATGTGTAGAACCTTGTTGTAGTGGTAACACTCTCTGACATGTGTAGAACCTTGGTGTAGTGGGAACACTCTCTGGCATGTGTAGAACCTTGGTGTAGTGGTAACACTCTCTGACATGTGTAGAACCTTGGTGTAGTGGGAACACTCTCTGGCATGTGTAGAACCTTGTTGTAGTGGTAACACTCTCTGGCATGTGTAGAACCTTGTTGTAGTGGTAACACTCTCTGGCATGTGTAGAACCTTGGTGTAGTGGTAACACTCTCTGACATGTGTAGAACCTTGTTGTAGTGGTAACACTCTCTGGCATGTGTAGAACCTTGTTGTAGTGGTAACACTCTCTGACATGTGTAGAACCTTGTTGTAGTGGTAACACTCTCTGGCATGTGTAGAACCTTGTTTTAGTGGTAACACTCTCTGGCATGTGTAGAACCTTGGTGTAGTGGTAACACTGACATGTGTAGAACCTTGTTGTAGTGGTAACACTCTCTGGCATGTGTAGAACCTTGTTGTAGTGGTATGATAATATAGATCTGGAGGGATTTTCAATGCACCGGCAGAACAGAGAAGCTACGTCTGGTAATATGAGGGGTGGGGTGTGTGTATTTTTGTCAATAACAACTGGTGCGCGATGTCTAATATTACAGAAGTCTCGAGGTATTGCTCGCCTGAGGTAGCGTACCTTAAGATAAGCTGTAGACCACACTATCTAATAAGAGAGTTCTCATCTATATTATTTGTAGCTGTCTATTTACCACCACAGACCGATGCTGGCACTATAAGGCCATAAGCAAACAAGTAAATGCTCACCCAGAAGCGACGCTCGTGGTGGCCGGGAACTTTAATGCAGGCAAATGTAAAGTAGTTTTACCAAATTTTTACCAGCTTGTCACATGTGCAACCAGAGGGAAAAAAACTCTAGACCAGCTTTACTCCACACACAGAGATGCATACAAAGCTCACCCCCGCCCTCCAATTGGCAGATCTGACCATAATTCTAGCCTCCTGATTCCTGCTTACAACAAAAACTAAAGGAGGAAGTACCAGTGACTCGCTCAATACGGAAGTGGTCAGATGACACGGATGCTACACTACAGGACTGTTTTGCAGCACAGACTGGAATATGTTCCGGGATTCATCCAATGGCATTGAGGAATACACCACCTCAGTCATCGGCTTCTTCAATAAGTGCATTGACGACGTCGTCCCCACAGTGACCGTACGTACAGTACATATCCCAACCAGAAGCCATGGATTACAGGCAACATCCGCATCGAGCTAAAGGCTAGAGCTGCCGCTTTCAAGGAGTGGGACACTAATCCGGACGCCTATAAGAAATCCTCAGACGAACCATCAAACAAGCAAAGCGTCAATACAGGATTAAGATTGAATCCTACTACACCTGCTCTGACACTCGTCAGATATGGCAGGGCTTGAAAACTATTACGGACTACAAAGGGAAACCCAGACGCGAGCTACCCAGTGACACAAGCCTACCAGATGAGCTAAATGCCTTTTATGCTCGCTTCTAGGCAAGCAACACTGAAGCATGCACGAGAGCACCAGCTGCTCTGAATGACTGTTTGATAATGCTCTCGGTATCTGATGTGAGCAAGACCTTTAAAGGTCAACATTCACAAAGCCACGGGCCAGATGGATTACCAGGATGTGTACTCTAAGCATGCATGGACCAACTGGCAAGTGTCTTCGCAGACATTTTCAACCTCTCCCTGACGGAGTCTGTAATACCTACATGTTTCAAGCAGACCACCATAGACCCTATGCCCAAGGAAGCGAAGGTAATCTGCCTAAATGATTACCACCCGTAGCACTCACGTCAGTAGCCATGAAGTGCTTTTAAAGGCTGGTCATGGCTAACATACACAGCATCCTCCCGGATACCCTAGACCCACTCCAATTCGCATACCGCCTCAACAGATCCACATATGACACAATCTCAATCGCACGCCACGCTGCCCTTTCCTACCTTCGCCACGAAAGTCAGAAATAGTGATAAAATAAATCACTTACCTTTGAAGATCTTCTTCTGTTGGCACTCCAAAAGGTCCCAGCTACATCACAAATTGTCCTTTTGTTCGATAAAGTCCTTCTTTATATCCCCCAAAACTCTGTTTAGCTGGCGCGCTTCATTCAATAATCCACCGGTTTCCCTCCTTCAAAATGCATACAAAATGAGTCCAAAACGTTACCAATAAACGTCTCCAAACAAGTCAAACAACGTTTATAATCAAACCTCAGGTAACCTAATATATAAATAAACGATACAATTTAAGACGGAGAATCGTTCTTGTCATTACCGGAGATAAACAACAAAGTACACGCATTCACAAGAATGCGTAACAAACACTACAGCCAAAATCGGAGCCACTTAGAAAAACTACAAATTCTAGCAAATCTTTCCAAAAACAAGCCTGAAACTCTTTCTCAAGACTTGACATCTAGTGGAAGACCTAGGAACTGCAGTCTGGGAGGTTTTCCCTTCATATTAAAAATGACAGCCATAGGAATCAATGGTGGGTTGAAGTATTTATTTTTCTGGATTGTTTGTCCTCGGCTTTTCGCCTGCAGTTTCAGTTCTGTTATACTAACAGACATTATTTTAACAGTTTTATAAACTTTACAGTGTTTTCTATCCAAATTATATGCATATCCTAGCTTCTGGGCCTGAGTAACAGGCAGTTTACTTTGGGCACGCTTGTCATCAAGATGCCAAAATACTGCCCCCTAGCCCAAAGAGGTTAAGTTTGCTGACGACACAACAGCGGGAAGCCTGATCACTGACAACGATGAGACAACCTGTAGGGAGGAGGTCAGAGAACTGGCAGTGTGGTGCCAGGACAACAACCTGATCGTGGATTACAGGAAAAGGCAAGCCGAACAGGCCCCCATTAACATCAACGGGGCTGTAGTGGAGCGGGTCGAGAGTTTCAAGATCCTTGGTGTCCACATCCAGCCCAGCCTCAACAACAAACTAGAATGGTCCAAACACACCAAGACAGTCGTGAAGAGAGCACGACAAAGGCTATTCCCCCTCAGGAGACTGAAAAGATTTGGCATGGGTCCTCAGATCCTCAAAAAGTTTCACAGCTGCAACATCGAGAGCATCCTGACTGGTTGCATCACTGGGGCCAAGCTTCCTGCATTCCAGGACCTATATAATAGGCGGTGTCAGAGGAAAGCCCATAAAATTGTAAGACTCCAGTCACCCAAGTCATATACTGTTTTTTCTGCTACCACACGGCAAAAGATACCGGAGTGCAAAGTCTAGGACCAAAAGGCTCCTTAACAGCTTCTACCCCCAAGCCATAGACTGCTGAACAATTAATCAAATGGCCACCCGACTATTACATTGACCCTTCCAGGGGTTTTGCCAGTGGGCAATGAAATTCACATAGCTTGGCGTAAGATTTGCTATCTTCAAAAGTTGGCAGCCCTGTTCGCTGCTACTTATATCAATTTTTGACATTATGCGAATATTACGGAAAAGGGGGTAAGGGATCGCATTGGACATTGGTGTGAATGGTTTTGTGTGTCAAAATCGGAATCCTTATTTTTTTAATCAAATTCGGACAAAAAAAACGCTACTTCAACACAGACTCGTTTCGTGGAATGACCCCGGCTGTGTGGCAAACAGGGTGCTGAGGTAGACAGCGCCCAAGACAAACTATTATAAACTTGAGTCGTCGTTAGCTCTATATAGGACGCCACGTATAGGTGACTTAAAATCGGAGCCACAACTCGGCTGTGTGGCGACCAGGTTGCAGCACCCAAGACGTACTATTATAAACTCAGCAAAAAAAAAAACGTCCTCTCACTGTCAACTGCATCTATTTTCAGTAAACTTAACATGTGTAAATATTTGAATGAACATAAGATTCAACAACTGAGACATAAACTGAACAAGTTCCACAGACATGTGACTAACAGAAATGGAATAATGTGTCCCTGAACAAAGGGAGGGGGGGGCCAAAAGTAACAGTCGGTATCTGGTGTGGCCACCAGCGGCATTAAGTACTGCAGTGCATCTCCTCCTCATGGACTGTACCAGATTTGCCAGTTCTTGCTGTGAGATGTTACCCCACTCTTCCACCAAGGTTCCCAGACATTTCTGGGGGGAATGGGCCTAGCCCTCATCCTCCGATCCAACAGGTCTCAGACGTGCTCAATGGGATTGAGATCCGGGCTCTTCGCTGGCCATGGCAGAACACTGACATTCCTGTCTTGCAGGAAATCACACACAGAACGAGCAGTATGGCTGATGTCATTGTCATGCTGGAGGGTCATGTCAGGATGAGCATGCAGGAAGGGTACCACATGAGGGAGGAGGATGTCTTCCCTGTAACACAGCGTTGAGATTGCCTGCAATGACAACAAGCTCAGTCCGATGATGCTGTGACACACTGCCCCAGACCATGACGAACCCTCCACCTCCAAATCGATCCCGCTTCAGAGTACAGGCCTCGGGGTAACGCTCATTCCTTCGGCAATAATGTGAATCTGACCATCACCCCTGGTGAGACAAAACCGCGACTCGTCAGTGAAGAGCACTTTTTGCCAGTCCTGTCTGGTCCAGCGACGGTGGGTTTGTACCCATAGGCGACGTTGTTGCCGGTGATGTCTGGTGAGGACCTGCCTTACAACAGGCCTACAGGCCCTCAGTCCAGCCTCTCTCAGCCTTTTGCGGACAGTCTGAGCACTGATGGAGGGATTGTGCGTTCCTGGTTTAACTCGGGCAGTTGTTGTTGCCATCCTGTACCTGTCCCGCAGGTGTGATGTTCGGATGTACCGATCCTGTGCAGGTGTTATTACACGTGGTCTGCCACTGCGAGGATGATCAGCTGTCCGTCCTGTATCCCTGTAGCTCTGTTTTAGGCGTCTCACAGTACGGACATTGCAATTTATGGCCCTGGCCACATCTGCAGTCCTCATAACTCTTTGCAGCACGTTCACGTTAAGGCACGTTCACGCAGATGAGCAGGGACCCTGGGCATCTTTTTTTGTGTTTTTCAGAGTCAGTAGAAATGCCTCTTTAGTGTCCTACGTTTTCATAATGTTGACCTTAATTGCCTATCGTCTGTAAGCTGTTGTGTCTTAACGACCGTTCCACAGGTGCATGTTCATTAAAAACCTCTTAGGGCTCGCGGACCGCTAGCGGTCCACCTGCGATAACATCCGGTGGAATTGCAGAGCGCCAAATTCAAAATACAAAAATCGTAATATTAAACATTCATGAAAATGCAAGTGTCTTACATCATTCAAAAGCTTAGAATCTTGATAATACAACTGCGTTGTCCGATACGGCGAAAGCATAGCATTCGACTGTCTGAGGACAGCACCCATATCAACATATTTTTCGAACCAGCACAGGCGTCACAAAATCACAAATGGCGATAAAATAAATCACTTACCTTAGAAGATCTTCCTCTGTTTGCAAGCCCAAGGGTCCCAGCTACACAATGAATGGTCGTTTTGTTCGATAAAGTCCTTCTTTATATCCCAAAAAGTCAGTTTAGTTGGCGCCGTTGATTTCAGTAATCCACTCGTTCAACATGCATACAAAGGAATCCAAAAATGTACTGGTAAATTTCGTCCAAACAAGTCAAACAACGTTTCTAAATAATCTTCAGGTTTTCTAATATCTAAATAAATGATCATATTTAATACGGAGACTAGTATGTTCAATAGGGAAGATAAATAATGAAGAGTGCGCCCTCATTCACGCGCACCAAAAGACTACTTTCCTAATGAGGCTCACCTTGGATAAACTACATTTACTTATTTGTCTTTCAAGAAACAAGCCTGAAACTTTGTATAAAGACTGTTGATATATTGTGGAAGCCATAGGTACTGCAATCTGGGAGCTATTTTTTTGTATAGCCCATAGGCTTGCATTGAAAAGGCCTGAGACCTCCCCCCAAAATTTTCCGGAAGGATTTTCCTCGAGTTTTCGCCTGCCATATCAGTTCTGTTATACCCACAGACATTATTTTAAAAGTTTTAGAAACATCAGAGTGTGTTCTATCCAATGTTACCAATTACATGCATATCCTAGCTTCTGGGCCTGAGTAACAGTTTACTTTGGGCACGCCAGACAGGCGGAAATTCAGGATACTGCCCCCTAGCCCTAAGAAGGTTCATTAATTGTTTATGGCTCATTGAAAAAGCATGGGAAACAGTGTTTAAACTCTTTACAATGAAGATCTGTGAAGTTATTTGGATTTTTACGAATTATCTTTGAAAGACAGGGTCCTGAAAAAGGGATGTTTCTTTTTTTGCTAAGTTTAAATGTGAGTGGTCGTTAGCTCTACAGTCGTGGCCAAAAGTTTTGAGAATGACACAAATATTAATTTTCACAAAGTTTGCGGCTTCAGTGTCTTTAGATATTTTTGTCAGATGTTACTATGGCGCAGCGGTCTAAGGTACTACATCTCAGTGCAAGAGGTGTCACTGCAGTCTCTGGTTTGAATCCAGTCTGCATCACATCCCGCTGTGATTGGGAGTCCAATAGGGCAGCGCACAATTGGCCCAGCGTCGTCCGAGTTAGGCTGGGGTAGGCTGTCATTGTAAATAAGAATTTGTTCTTAACTGACTTGCCTAGTTAAATTAAAAAATGTAAAAAGCCTCCTAGGATGCCCATGTGAGGATGCTAATTTGTTGGACATTCAATAGTCTCAGGCTTGTGATATGGTCCTTTATCTTAGTGACCGACCTGTGGTATACAATTCTAAGGAAAATATGATGGTATACAAGGTTTGAAATGATTGTTTTAGTCAAACATTATACAGTATCTGTTGGTAAATGTTTTATTTCTAATAGATGTTATGAATAATAGAGAACAATTGATATTCAAGACTATCTTGTAACTGTGTTAACCACAACCAACATGTTGGATCTCTGTTTAGGGCTCAGTGCTCTAAAATGAGTCTCTCTGGGGAGAGAGAGGAGGAGGGCCCTGCTTCTAAAAGGAGTCTCTCTGGGGAGAGAGAGGAGGGGGGCCCTGCCTCTAAAAGGAGTCTCTCTGGGGAGAGAGAGGAGGAGGTCCCTGCCTCTAAAGTGTGTCTCTCTGGGGAGAGAGAGGAGGAGGGCCCTGCTTCTAAAAGGAGTCTCTCTGGGGTGAGAGAGGAGGGGGGCCCTGCCTCTAAAAGCAGACTCTCAGGGGAACATGACACCAAAGCTAAGAGGTAAGATAATAATATTTAAAATGACAAACAAATATATATTTAATGATTAAGTTCCCCAGCTGAGCTCAGAGTAAATTAGACTAAATGCTTAATACTGTATAACTACAAACATCATTAAACTTTCTGAATGATCATAATCAACCTTTCAACTCTCCTATTGCTAACACCATATTATTGCATGGCATGTGTCTCAATATCTGCTGATTTTAAAAAGGGCTTTAATAATGACTTTGATTGATACTACTACTACTACTGATGATACTATTACTGCTATTACTACCTGTACCTCAGCGGTCTTCAACACTACCAGGCTGTATCACAACCGGCTGTGATTGGGAGTCCCATAGGGTGGTGCACAATTGGCCCAGCGTCGTCCGGGTTTGGCCAGTGTAGGCTGTCATTGTAATAAGAAATGTTTTTTTATATAAAAAATGTGTTCTTCACTGACTTGCCTCGTTAAATAAAAAATCAACAAATACCGCCACTACTACTACTACTACCACCATCACTACTGCTACCACTACTACTGCCAATACTACCGTTGCTGCTCCTACTGATACTACTACTGATACTACTACTACTACTGATACTGCTACTACTACTCATACTACTACTGCTACTACTACTGATACTGCTACTACTACTGATACTACTACTACTACTACTACTATTGATACTACTACTAGTGATACTACTAGTGATACTACTATGGATACTACTACTGCTACTGATACTACTACTGATACTACTACTACTGATACTACTGATACTACTACTGATACTACTACTACTACAGATACTTCTATTACTACTGGTACTTCAATTACTACTATTACTACCTGTACCACAGGGGTCTCCAACAGGTCGATCAAGAGCTACCAGTATCTCGCCAATCAATTCTGAAAGTACTTGCCGTTTTCATGTGTTCCACCGCAAACTGTCATTAACAAATCTCACAAGTATCAGACAGCGCAAGCTACTAGCTCATCAACGCTAGATTGACATTATCCTACCTCTGGTTAGCCACTATTGGCTTAAGAAGCCAAACCTAACACATTATCTGGCAATTAATTTCCAGCAATATTACAACTAATACTATTACTACTACTGCTACTACTACTGCTACTACTACTGCTATTACTAGGTGGATTCCTCTTGGTTTTTAAACTGAGATTTTAAAAAATCCCTGTATGTTTGCCAGGGTCCAGCAGAAGAGACCAGACTCACCTGAACCCAGCTGTGTGTCCATGAAGAGTGACCGGTCTATGGAGCAGCCAATCAAATTCAGAAAAGGAGATTGTACCACTGATCCAGGGTAAGAACTGAAAAATGTGGCAGTGTTTTACATACTACTGCTACTACTACTGCTACTACTACTACTACTGCTGCTACTACTACTGCTACTACTACTACTGCTACCGCTACTGCTACTACTACTACTACTACTACTACTACTACTACTTCTACTACTACCACTACTACTACTACAACTACTACTGCTGCTACTACCACTACTACTACTACAACTACTACTGCTACTACTACCACTACTACTACTACAACTACTACTGCTGCTACTACTACTACTACTACTACTACTTCTACTACTACCACTACTACTACTACAACTACTACTGCTGCTACTACCACTAATACTACTACAACTACTACTGCTACTACTACTACTGCTACTACTACTACTACTATTACTACTGCTACCGCTACTGCTACTACTACTACTACTACTACTTCTACTACTACCACTACTACTACTACAACTACTACTGCTGCTACTACCACTACTACTACTACGACTACTACTACTACCACTACTGCTACTGTTGCTACTACTGCTATGACTACTACTAGTGCTGCTACTGCTACTACTGCTAATACTACTGCCACTGCTACTAGTGCTGCTACTACTAATACTTTTACCGCTACTACTACTGCTGCTACTACTACTACCACTACTACTACTATTACCACTACCATCACTGCTGCTGCTACTACTACTACTACTACTGCTACTACTACCACTACCACTACTATTACCATTACCACCACTACTGCTACTACTACTACTACTACAACTGCTACTGCAGTTGCTACTACTAGTACTACTGCTGCTACTGCTACTACTACTGCTACTACTACTGCTATTACTAGGTGGATTCCTCTTGGTTTTTAAACTGAGATAAAAAAAAATCCCTGTATGTTTGCCAGGGTCCAGCAGAAGAGACCAGACTCACCTGAACCCAGCTGTGTGTCCATGAAGAGTGACCAGTCTATGGAGCAGCCAATCAAATTCAGAAAAGGAGATTGTACCACTGATCCAGGGTAAGAACTGAAAAATGTGGCAGTGTTTTACATACTACTGCTACTACTACTACTACTACTACTGCTGCTACTACTACTGCTACTACTACTACTGCTACTACTACTACTGCTACTACTGCTACTGCTACTACTGCTGCTACTACTACTACTACTTCTACTACTACCACTACTACTACAACTGCTACTGCTGCTACTACTGCTACTACTACTACTACTGCTGCTACTGCTAATACTGCTGCTACTACTACTGCTACTACTGCTACTACTACTACTACTGCTGCTACTACTACTGCTACTACTACTACTGCTGCTACTACTACTGCT